>NC_141997.1:50442901-50742901 GCF_049901715.1 Pseudonaja textilis
CCTTGTTCCTTGAGGGCTCCTTGGTGCTCTCAGATTTGCTTCTTTCCTTTGCAGACGTTTCATTACCAAACTAGGTAACGTCATCAGTGCTAAGCACCAACACCAATTGGTCAGCAGCTTGTATCGCTATTCACCATAGTTGGCTAGATTGTTCAATCAGCTTTTCTTCAGCTGATTTGAATATACTTTAGATGCGGCTGTGGTTTTTATTATACTGTACTTATTTCAAGGCACGACTGTTTGTTGACGATCTGGATGGGCCAACCTGATTTTAGTGGAAAAAGCTTACCTAAATAAGGAAAACAATTACTTTTACTTGTTACTAAACAAAGACCACTAATGTTAAATCAACTTTATTAAAAGAACTCATAGTGTGGGATTGTGCTTCTCTTAGATTGCAGTCAAATGCTCTTGTAACTAACAAAACTGTTGAATGGCCTACATATTTACACACACACACACACACACACACACACACACACACACAAAACACTGTATAAAATAATTATCCTTGTCAATCTCTCCTAGTTTATTACTAATCATGAGAAATTTCAGGTATTTTTTTTCTTAAAGTAGATAGTAGCAAAGAAGTGGAGAAAACTTTCAGGACTGATGTCTGAGTTTGGTGGTTTTCTTGAAGACATTTCATTACCCAAACTAGGTAACATCATCAATGCTCGATACTGATGAGGTTACCTAGATGGGTAATGAAATGTCTGCATAAAGACAACCAAGCTCAGAGAGCACTGGGAATGCCACAGTTCTCCTTCTTCTTCTCTTTCCCCCTCTCCTTCTCCTTCATTCCACAAACCCCACTCCTTCCTAGTACTGATGATGTTACCTAGTTGGGTAATGAAATGTCTGCAAAAAAACAATGAAGCTCAGAGAGCATCAAGGACCCTACATCCCCCGCCCCTCCTCCTCCTCCTCCTGTTTCTTCTTCTTCTTCTTCTTCTTCTTCTTCTTCTTCTTCTTCTTCTTCTTCTTCTTCTTCTTCTTCTTCTTCTTCTTCTTCTTCTTCTTCTTCTTCTTTTCTTCTTCTTCTTCTTCTTCTTCTTCTTCTTCTTCTTCTTCTTCTTCTTCTTCTTCCTCCTCCTCTCCTCCTCCCTCCTCCTCCTCCTCCTCCTCCTTGCTTTTTCCTTCTCTTCTCTTTCCCCTCCTCCTGTTCCTTCATTCCACAAATCCCACTCCTTACTATGCTGTTACCTAGTCAGGCGATAAAACATCTGCAAGAAAACAACCAAGCTCAGAGAGCCTCAAGGACCCCTCATTTCAACCCGGAGCTACAAATATTTTCTTTTATTGGTATATCGTGCCTTGAATAATACACAGTCCTTGGGTGCTAGGAGGATTGAAATACGATGCCTCGGATCAGGTTTAAGCTTATTTTTATTTGTGCATGACTAGTGTCCCTCTGAATTCGGTCCATAATTTGACAGCATCGGAGTAGATTAATATGTAGAAAAATACAGAAGGAGAACTCCGCAGCAGTGGTTATTTATTACTTAATGAAAAGGCAGCAGCTCAAAACTCTGGGAGAAGCAAAACATTTTGCAAGTTCTTGTCATGAGGCCAAGAAAGAGCTAAGGCTGAAGAGAAACAAACAGCTAATTAATCCAAAAGACTCAATCTTCCTTTTCCAAATTAGCAATCCGGTTTTTCTGTTTTATGGATTAAACTTAATTTGAAATGCTTAATTTAAATTCCAGGGAAAAGGATTATTGTTTTTTTTTTTTTAAATAGTTTAGACTGGATGTGTACATCTCGTATCCCTGGGAAGAAAACACTCCTACAAATACCCATATTTGGATATTTTTCTGGAACTTCGACTATGAAAGTGAACATTTGAAACTTGGTCCTTCTGTGAAAAGCTTTAACGTTGGCAGGAAAAAACAACTCTGGTTTATTCGTCAAAGTTCTCACCTGGAATTTTTACCGTATTTCCAGGGAAAGAGTCTCTCACAGACAATTTTATAAAATAGTTGCTCTTTCCTTATTCTTTTTTGCTCCAAAAGAACAATTAGAGGACTACTTTACGGAGTTTGCAACTCTGTGCACAAGTTAAAAGGATAATGTTACACAATTTTATGTGAAAATAACATAGGGCTGTATTTTCTTTAGTGGCAACGTAGAGTTGGTTACATGTGTTTACATGGGCAAAATAACCCAAAATGGGAAGTGGGTGTAACTTCTAAGTAACTTCAACTTTGTTTATTGATCAGTTCCGCCATCTTGTGGGAATTGGCTGCACTTCTATTCCTTTACAAATGGATGATGCTCAGTGTGGAAAAACATCTTGTACCAAGGCAATTTTCCTTCTCGTCTCTTCTCTTCTCCTTCTTTCTCCCTCCTCCTTCCTCCTCCTCCCTCCTTCCTTTCATTTCCCATCCTCTTTCTTCCTTTCCTTCTCCTTTTCCTCCTCCTCCTTTTCCTCCTCCTCCTTCTGTTTCTTTTCCTTCTCCTTCTCCTCTTCTTCTTTCCTCTTCTTCCTTTTTTCCCCTCATCCTCTTTCTCTCTCTTCCTCCTTCTGTTTCTTTTGTTTCTTCTTCTCCCTCCTCCTCGTCATCCTTCCCCTCCTCTCTTCTTCTTCATCTTCTTCATCTCCTTCTACCTCCTTCTCCCCTTCCTCCTCTTCTTCTCTTCCTCCTCCCCCTCTACCCTCTGCCTTTTTGTTCCCCTTAAATAAAGTTATTTTTTTTCAGGCTATGCAATTTTTATTCTCTTTGTACTAAAAAAATATATCTCAACCTTTCATTTGGGATTTGATAGGCAACATAAATGCACACCCTCCACCCCCGATTCCAGAAACCCAAAACCCACCTAAGACTATTAAAACAGCAGAAAAACCAAAGCTGAATTAAAAATAGTTCAAATTGCTAGATTGCTATAACAGCTATAATTAAATACATTATTAAGCCATCACTTCAGAATATTATCTGTGGAGAACAGCAGAGACAGAAAATAATTATACGGTATATATAACCATTTTGGCATGTGTAGGATTTTAATATATTCTTCTCTTTTTTCTCTTTAAGACCAGTATAAGGGAAGGACTTCTCTTGAAACAAACCAGCTCATTCCAGAGATGGAAACGACGTTACTTTAAACTACGGGGCCGAACTCTTTACTATGCCAAGAATTCCAAGGTAAAGATTTATTATTCACTTATTAAGGAACAGGCTTTGCCTGATATAATAATTGTATTTTTGAGGCTTTTAGAAATGGCTACGGAAGATAAGAGTGATAAAATAAGATTGCTGCTGTATTTTTTTTCCCCTTGCAACTATTCCATTTCCTTCTACTTATAGCATAACTTTCTAAGGCACTCAAAAGAAGCCAAGATTGTACATTTGGCTTTGGATTTGGCGAAGAAATTATTCGATAGCCTAGCTAGTGAATGCAGATCGGATTTACATTGTTAGTGTTCCTTTCAAATTGACCTTGGGTTAAAACTGGCATGATCTAAAAGAGATCTAGAAAAAGCAAATATACCTTTTTCCCCCTGAAAGATTTTGCTTTGCCAAGAAACAGAGAACAACGCAGGATCTAGAAAACTAGTTCTTCCTTATTCCTGCTACAAAGGCATTTAAGGAAAAGAACACTACCATTTCTAATCCTGTAAAACATGAAATTATCTTTATACCTTGGGCTCAAGAGAGATAATAAAGATAAATCCATTTGCAGATGAAACAGTGTCTATATTCATGTTTTATCCAATATTTTAGGGGGAAATTCTTATCAGTCATAGTTTTTAATCATGCTGGTTGTTCTGAGTATATAGGAAAAGCTTTAAATCATGGGGGAAGCTGCTGCATATCACAGCATATTTATTCATAAGTACAGATTTTGAATAATATGGAGTGATGTGGTGGCCTAAAGGTGAATCTCTCGCCTCACAATCGGGAGGCTATGAGTTCGATCCTAGCTAGAGGCAAATATTTCTCTTTCTGGGCATGATGACTATAACTCCTCATTGGTAACAAGAAAGGCATCCGGCAAGTAAAGCACTCAGTTGCCCAGACTCCACCCTGCAAGCAATTATGGGGTCATTAAATGAAGAAGATGATGATGATATATTTTGAATAATACATAAGGATAATGGCTCAAAACTGTAGAAATGGTGGTAGACTTCAGAAGAAAACCTTCCATGCTACCACTTCTTACAATACTAGACAACACAGTATCAGCAGTAGAGATCTTCAAATTTCTATGTTCTATTATATCACAAGACCTAAAAGGGATACCTAACATCAAAAACATCATCAAAAAAGCACCAGGAATTTTCTTTCTGTGCCAACTCAGAACATTCAAACTGCCCAAGGAGCTGCTGATCCAGTTCTGCAGAGGAAGGATGGAGTCTGTCATCTGCACCTCTATGACTGTCTGGTTTCGCTCTGCAACCCAACAGGACAGACCCGGACTCCAGAGGGTAATTAGGACTGCAGAAAAAACAATGGCTACCAACCTGCCTTCCATGGAGGACCTGTATCCTGCACATGAGTCAAAAAGAGGGCTGTGAAAATATCTACACACCCCTCACATCCCAGACATAAACTATTTCAACTCCTTTCCTCAAAACGACGCTATAGAGCACTGCACACCAGAACAACTAGACACAAGGGGAGTTTTTTCCCAAATGCCATCACTCTGCTAAATAAATAATTCCTTCAGCACTGTCCAACTATTTACAAAGTTTGCACTACTATTACTTTATTAATCTTCTCATCACTCCTTATCACCCATCCCCTCCCACTTGTGACTGTATGACGGTAACTTTGTCGCTTTGTAGCCTTACAATTTATATTGGCTGTTTCCTAGTATGATTTGATTGCTCATTTTACCCAATGACTATCATTAAGTGTTGTACCCGATGATTCTTGACTCTTGATGAATGTCTTTTTTTTTAATGTACATTAAGAGCATATGAACCAAGACAAATTCCTTGTGTGTCCTATCACACTTGGCCAATAAAGAATTCTATTCTATTCTATTCTATTCTATTCTATTCTATTCTATTCTATTCCATTCCATTCCATTCCATTCCATTCCATTCTGTAAATATTCTATTCTATTCTATTCCATTCCATTCCATTCCATTCCATTCCATTCCATTCCATTCCATTCCATTCTGTAAATATTCTATTCTATTCTATTCCATTCCATTCCATTCCATTCCATTCCATTCTGTAAATATTCTATTCTATTCTATTCTATTCTATTCTATTCTATTCTATTTCTATTCTATTCTATTCCATTCTATTCCATTCCATTCCATTCTGTAAATATTCTATTCTATTCTATTCTATTCTATTCTATTCTATTCTATTCTATTCTATTCTATTCTATTCTATTCTATTCCCTTCCCTTCCCTTCCCTTCCCTTCCACTCCACTCCACTCCACTCCACTCCACTCCACTCCACTCTGTTGTACCCTATGACTATTACTAAGTGTTGTAGCTGATGATTCTCGACTCTTGATGAATGTACCTTTTCTTTTATGTACACTGAGAGCATTTGCGCTAAAGACAAGTTCCTTGTGTGTCCAATCACCCTTGGCCAATAAAGAACTCTATTTTACTATTCTATTCTATGAGGTGGAGAGACAGAGCTTAAACATCTTCCTTCCTTTCTTTTCTTTTAGAAAGGGGCTTTGCATTTTGCATAATTCAGGCTAACAGTTCTTAGATTTATTAATGGGTTCAGCCTGTAATGAACAAGAGGAGCTTGGCTGGGATTGAACTTGCACCTCTCTTTTCTTTCCACAGTCCTTAATATTCGATGAGGTTGACCTCTCAGATGCCAGCGTGGCTGAATCGAGCACCAAAAACGTCAACAACAGCTTCACGGTAGGTGACCTGCTTATTGAGGGCTCCTAAGAAGCCACCGAAAGCTTTGAAAATTTGATTTTTGCTCCAAGAACAGGGAGAAGAAGTAAAGAAAAAGTCAATTGAATAATCTATTGGAACAATATATTGTATTTTGTCTGAGTTTATAACTCAATGCCAATGTTAAATGGAATAATATATTGCAATGAAAAGGAGCAATGAGAGTTGCATGGCTTACGGGGGAGGAAAGGGCCCTGATTCCCTTCATTAGCTGCAGCTAGGAACACAGTGTTTAAAAAGGGATTTTTTGCACAGCTAGTTGTTGGAAGCCAATTGTGTGTTATCTTGTTTTGTCGAGGCTTATCTGGGGTCCTAGGGTCTTACCAACTGTGTGTGTTTTGTTGGCCTTTCAAGTCTGCAATTCCTTTTCCTGCCCCGTCCAGTTAATTGCTGCAGCGTGGTTTGTGTGGATTTTTAGTTACGGTTTAGTTACAGTTTGTATGTACTTTGTTTTTTCGGACTGAATTTCCTCCAGCCAAAGGTAACCTGGACTTTGGGGGCCAAGTCGGAGGTACTAAAGGGACTTTTCTTACTGATGTGACTGTGTTGCCTTTGTGCCACGCCCTGGATCGCCACGCTATTCTTGTTCCTAATATTCTGGCTAGCGGTTTAAGGTGCTAACTTCTGCCTCGCTAAGAATGCGCATTTTCAACCCCTTTCCTATTGCAGAGCTGCTCAAAGCTGCACCCCCCCACTCCCCGCGACCCCCCTCTCCTCCCACAGAGAAAAGTAAAAGCAGTTTTAAATCTTTGTTTGGGGCAGCCCCCCCCCCGCGACCCTCCCTCCTTCTGTAGAGAGGGAGAAGACAGAAAGGAGTAAGGCTGCTTAAGGCACAAAAATGAAGAGAAAACGTTTCTTAAAAAATCAGAATTCATATTCCTCGCTCTTGTGTCCATTCCATCCATAGCTGGGGTCCTATCTCCACATATGACCCTTCCTCTGACCCCCACCCCACCCCAGGGCCTCCTCTGTACATACATACCATCCTTTGATCCTTCGCAGCCATTCAGGTGTTTGGTTTGGAAAGAAGCCACACCAACCCTTCGTCTCTCGGCGCACCCACTCTTTATCGCCCGAAATCTAGCCCTGTCCTCGGTTAAATATTGGATTTCTGAAAACCATAGCCCCTTTCCCCCCCACCACCTCGTTTGGCATCAGTGGAAGAGGGCCGTTTCACCTGTCCCATTGAAGTACAGCCGTTCTGTTCTTACCTCGATCAGATAACGCGACAAATCACCCGGCTGGTCTTTACGAAGAAAGTCCTGTTTTCGCTGACGGACATTCTGGTTTCTATCGCTTTGGATTGGTTTGACTCTGAGAAAAAAGCGCTTTGTTCTTTTGTCCTGGTTGGACATGGGAAAATGAAAAGAAGGACCAAGGGGGTGACATGATAGCAGTCTTCCAGTATTTGAGGGGCTGCCCCAAAGAAGAGGGAGTCAAACCCAAAGCCCCTGAGGGCAGGACAAGAAGCAACGGGTGGAAACTACTCAAGGCGAGAATCTTCAATTGAAGATTCGCCAAACTCAGGGGTGAATATGCAAGAAATACGCACTGTGAATGGTACAAATTATTACAAGGAATTATTACAAGTATTCCAAAGGTTTGTTTTGTTTTTTTTTTTTAACTTAGAAAGCATACCAGATATGGCATGCAGTCCGTTTCTACGAACCGAAGCAAACACTACTAATTACAGCCAAATTTCATTTGAAAAGCTGTACTTCTGTTCCTTTAAGGCCTTGGGGATGTAATTTTTTTAAAAAATATTATCAGAAAGAGTCACCCTCACGGAGAAATAGCATCCTAGTCAAATGACTGTCCGGTCTTTTCTTAAAAACCTCCAGTAATGGAGCATCCACAACTTCTGGTGGCAGGCTGTTCCACTGGTTAAATTTTCTCACTGTTAGACAATTTCTCCTTCATTCCAGGTTGCTTCTCTCCTTGGTTAGTTTCCATCCTTTGCTTCTTGTGCTGCCTTTGAAGAATAGTTTGACCTCCTCTTCTTTGGGGCAGCCCCTCAAATATTGGAATAATATTATCATGTCTCCTCTAGTCCCTCTTTTCCCTAGAATAGACAAACCCAAATCCTGCAACTGTTCTTCGTATGCTTTTGTCTCCAGGCCTCGAATCGCCTTACTTGCTCTTCTCTGCACTTTTTCCAAAGTCTCAACATCTTTTTTTTTAACATTGTGGCGACCAAAACTGGATGCAGAATTCCTAAGGTGGTTTTATAAAATAGAACTAACACTTTATGGAATCTCGATTTTATCTTTCTGTTAATGCAGCCTAGGTCTATGTTGGCTTTTTTGGGCAATTTGCCCAAAGAGCGAAGAATCCCTATAACTGCTAAATCTGCTCATTACGATAATCGACATCCCGTCAGCGTTTCCATGTTTCTCTGAACGTGTAAATCATATCCATTCACAAAAACCCTTTCTTCAAACAACAGTTGATAGCACAATCTTTCCCAGAAGTGGATTTGTGAGCCGTACACAATGCACAGGCGTGAGTGTGTGTTAAGCCAAGATCCCCTGTTGTACATTTTTTATCTGATTGTTGGACGGAGATCCCGAGATGAATATCTCGAGGTGGCATACCGAGAGCTCCCTCCCTCCTCCCGTTTTTCCCCGTAACAATGCTGTGAATTAAGTAGGGCGGAGAGAGAGAGAGAGGGAGAGAGGAGAGAGAGAAAGAGAGAATGAGACGCACAGAGAGACAGAAAGACAGAGACGGAGAGAGAGGAAGAGAGAGAGAAAGAAACAAAGAGAGAAAAATAGAGGAGAAAGAGGGAGAAAGAAAGAGGGTGAAAGAAAGAGGGAGAGAGGGAGAGAGAGAGAAAGAGAAAGAAAGAAACAGAAAAAGAGAGGAGAAAGAGAGAGAGAGAAAGAAAGGGAGATAGGGAGAGAGAGTGAGAGGAAGAGGGAAAGAAAGGAACAGAAACAGAAGAGAAAAAGAGAAAGAAAGAAAGAGGGAGATAGGGAGAGAGAGAGTGAAAGAGAGAGAGAGGAAGAGAGAGAGAAAGAAACAGAAAAAGAGAGGAGAAAGAGAGAGAGAAAGAAGGAGATAGGGAGAGGGAGAGAAAGAGAGGAAAAGAGAGAAAAAGAGAGAGGAAGGGAGAGACGGGAGGAAGGGAGGAGAGAGGGAGGAGAGAGAGAGAGAGAAACAAGGAGATAGGAGAGAGAGGAGAGAGAGAGGAAAAGAGAGAAAAGAGAGAGGGAGGGAGAGACAGAAGGGAAGGGAGGGAGAGAGGGAGGGAGGGGAGAGGGAGGGAGGGAGGGAGGGAGAGAGAGAGAGAGAGGGAGAGAGAAAGAGAGAGAGAGAGAGAAAAGGTGGACCCGAGGATACTTTATGAGTTTTTCTGGAGCTAGATGGCTTCATTTCTTCATCGTACTTGTTCCCAGAAGTCCAAACTCCAGTCCTCCTTGCGATCTTCTTTCTAATACTTGGGTGTGGGTGAAGAAGGAACTTAATCACAGGTAAGCAAAGGTGAGCAGAAGGGGTCCATTATCTTTCCCCTCTGTTTTTTCTCTCTCTTTCATTCTTTCTTTTGTCGAAGGCAACAGATGGTTAACTGGGAATCCACTTTGGTTGATATCACAGTTCAACCTCCAATTTCCCCAGCATGACCAAGAATCCCAGCAAGGAACTCCCTAAGGTGATTTTCAGCTAGACCTATTTTTGTGGGGTTCCCCTTGAAAATGTGTTCCAAATCCAAGATAGAAGCTTCTTCCATTCGGTTCTTCTTCAGGTCAGAACTGAAGAAGCTCCTTGGATGAGAAAGCAAAACAGTTTCAAGGGAAAAAAAAAAACATACGAAAATCCAGTTGCTATTTTGGAAGACAAAAGCACCTTTGGGATAACCATGAGTTGGACGATTGACAATCTCCATACAGATTTAGGAAACTCTTAGCCTATTAAAAAAAAAAAATGTGGTTGATTTTCATTTAGTGGTTTGTTTAAAATTTTTACCTGGTTTTCCTAGAAGAAAATTGGAATGGTAGAAAAAATTGAACGGAAGAGATAGGTATTTTATGCCTTGGTCAGGCAGGCTTCCTGCAATTTTGCAAAGGGGCAACAAGTGGTTTTGGAGGCTTAAGCTGGCGGGAAAAAAAAAATGGAAAGAAAAAAAAAATATGTGAAGGCAGAATGGATGCAGAAACAGCCAGGAAAGGTTTTCATGGGTTCACACCTTGCAAAAAATGCAGCTGCTTTAAAAAAAAAAAAAGACAGACAAAATATTCCAGTTTCTGGCCAAGAATCTCTTTTGATGATTGGGTTGGATCACAAGGTGAACAATTGTGTCCATTCTCCGGGTTATTTCTTCCAACCCAGAGCGAGAAATGCAAATTTGGCAGCATAGTCGCCGTGTTTACCACCTTGACTTACAAACAGTTCATTTAGTCGTACGTTGAGGAGGTAGCCGTACTTTTTTTAAAAAAGGGGGGGGGGATCTGGCTGCATGATCCCCCCACCCTGTAGTGAGACTCCCTACTTCTTCTTCGCTGACGTTCAGGAAAAGGAACGGATACCGAGGGTTTGAACGGAGCAAGAAAGAGAAGGACGGAAAAAGATCCTTCTGTTTGTTTATATGAAAATGCTCAGGAGTTTTTACTGTTTGCACGTGACCCTGGGGCTGTATGTGTGTGTGTGTGTGTGTGTGTGTGTGTGTTGTACCTACGTACTGAGTGATCTTGCCTGATGTGTTAGTGCCATTTGTGGAGAGCAGCAAAGAGTGAACACACTGCCAAGAAGAAGACTGGGTAAGTTGTTGGCCAGGAAGATCTGCTATTTTTGCAAGACGCTTAAACCGGGTTTATCAAACAGACCGTCTTCTAGTGCATCTTGACGTGGCATTCAGAATCTGGAATCATGTTCTGGTGATCTGAAATAGATTATGCCATCGTTTAAGCTTTCCAAAATGAGGTCTCCAGAGAGGTGAAAAAGATATCGCAAGCAACGAATCTAACCAGGATGGAAAAAAAAAAAAATGTGCTTTGCTTCACGGTCTAAACCTCACTGCTTTTCGGAAGTCGGAGGTACAAACACTATCTTGTTTGGTCTTTGTTTGACTCATCCTGAAGAATTTCAGACTGAGGAGATTATATTTGAATTTAAGATTTGGCAAGGGGGACCCAACTGAATGGGAATGTCGTTCAACTCTGATGATTGACAGCTTTCCCTGTCCCGTCTGTCAGGTTGTGCTGCGTTTTGGTGAGCATGCCAATCTCTGGTTACACGAGTCCTTAGATCATTGTGTACTTGTCAAATGCAGGATATTAAGAAAGATTTATCTTTCTCAACCATCATTGTTACTAGGGTATACACTTACGGATGTGTTTTTAAAGCAAATCTGAAAAACATTCTGATTTTTCCCCGGGTGTGTACAAATCGAATGCAGGATAAATTATTTTGTTCTGTAATATGCAGAAACGAAACCTTTGCAGCTGCTGGTTTAATTTGCTCTTACAACGGTGACGAAGGGGAGTGTTCTCATTTATGTGTCGGATAAAAATAAGTTGTTGTTTTTTTTAAAAAACTCTTATGTTCTGTTTGGACCTGCCTTCCCTTTAGCAATTTACAATCCTAACCTAAGCGATCCTTTTCAGATCATCACTCCGTTCCGAAGGTTGATACTGTGTGCAGAGAACAGAAAAGAGATGGAAGACTGGATTAGTTCGCTCAAGTCTGTCCAGTCCCGAGAACATTATGAGGTAAACTTGAGACAAGAATAGAATAGAATAGAATGGAATGGAATGGAATAGAATAGAATAGAATAGAATGTGGAATGTGGAATAGAATAGAATAGAATAGAATGTGGAATGTGGAATGTGGAATGTGGAATAGTGTAGAATAGAATGGAATAGAAATTGGAATGAAAAATAGAATAGAATAGAATAGAATAGAATAGAATAGAATAGAATAGAATTCTTTATTGGCCAAGTGTGATTGGACACACAAGGAATTTGTCTCGGTGCAAATGCTCTCGGTGTACATAAAAGAACAGATGCATTTATCAAGAATCAAAACAAATCAATAATTTGTTTTTTTTAAAAAAAGTCAGGATTGTCTCTTTATCAAGGTGCAGAAAATAGGAAAGAAAAATGTCTGTGTTCTTAATAAATCCACAAAACCCGAGCTGAGCATCGATTGGAGGTTTATATTTAGCCTGTTCTGTTTTTGCTTCGAAAGAAGGAATGTCATGCAGGGGTTTTCGTTGGTTGGTTGGTGGGTTGGTTTGCTGGAAAGGCGAACTTCTCCAGGATGCGGCGATCGTAAACTCTGGTTCATCTCGCAACTTGGAAATCTGTCTTTAATTTTAATTTTTATTTTTAATCAGGCAGCCCAGTTTAACGTGGAACACTTCTCAGGGATGCACAACTGGTATGCTTGTTCCCACGCGAGGCCCACTTTTTGCAACGTCTGCCGTGAGAGCCTCTCTGGAGTCACTTCCCATGGCTTGTCTTGCGAAGGTAAATCAGTCCACACTGAATCCTCATTTAGCACGAAAATGCAAAGTACGAGTCCCTTGTTTAAACGGAGGGGTGATTTTTGTTTGTTGTGTAAATGAATGTCTTCCTTCAGAAGAAGAATAGAATAGAACAGAGAATGGAATGAATGGAATGGAATGGAATGGAATGAAGAATGAATAACAATAGAATAGAATAGAATGGAATGGAATGGAATAGAATGGAATGGAAGAATAGAATAGAATAGAATAGAGAATAGAATAGAATAGAATAGAATGGAATGGAATGGAATGGAATGGAATGGAATGGAATGGAATGGAAGATGGAATAACAATAGAATAGAATAGAATGGAATGGAATGGAATGGAATGGAATGGAATGGAACAGAATGGAATAACAATAGAATGGAATGGAATGGAATGAATAGAATGGAATGGAATGGAATGAATAGAATGGAATGGAATGGAATGGAATGGAATGGAATGGAATGGAATGGAATAGAATAGAATAGAATAGAATAGAATAGAATAGAATAGAATAGAATGGAGGACGGAATGGAACGAATGGAATAACAGTAGAATAGAATGGAATGGAATGGAATGGAATAGAATAGAATAGAATAGAATAGAATAACAGGGACCTTGAAGGTCTTCTAGTCCAACCCCCTGCTCAAGCAGGAGACCTTGTACCATTGGAGACGGGTGGCCGTCCAGTCTTTTCTTAAAAACCTCCAGCACCCACAACCTGTGAAGGAAAGCTATTCCATTCATTGATTCATTGACTGTTAGGAAATTTCTCCTTAGTCCCTAAATTGCTTCTCTCCTTGGTTAGTTTCCATCTGTTGCTTCTTGTCCGGCTTTCAAGAGCTTTGGAAAATAGGTGGGGTCCGTCTTCTTTGGGGCAGCCCCTCAAACATTGGAACGCAGCTATCATTGTCTCCCCTAGTCCACAGAGTTTAGACTTTGACTCATGGTGTTGAATTCTTAGAATATACAGTATAATAATAGAGCTGGAAGGGCCCTTGGAGGTCTCCTAGTCCAACCCCTTTGCTCATGGGGATCCTATACTATTCCAGACAAGTGGCTGTCCAGTCTCTTCTTAAAAGCCTCCAGTAATGAACCACCCATCACTTCTGGAGGCAACTTCTGTTTCACTGGTTAATTGTCCTCACTGTTAAGGAAGTTTCTCCTTAAATGAATTCCTCGATTCATTCCTTGTACAATTCTTGGATTCTATCTGCAGGGTTTTTTTAAAAAAATCCAGTTACTCTTATTATTGAAATAATATGCTTGGGCAAGCGTTACGCTTCCTGACATGTTAAATTACAAGTCACAGGACTCGCATCTCGTCAGATTAATGTTTCTTTCTTTGGAACCAACAAAGGCATTTGGAGAAGCAGCTGTTCTTGGAAAGCGATCAACTTGAAACTTCTGGGATGCTGAATTGCACAGGGAAAGCTTGCAAGCAACAGGCTTTTATTGTGATAAATAATAATTATCCAGGACTTGGCTAAGGTTTGAAGTGGCTTTTCAGCCCTTGTTTGTATAAGAGTGCAGATGCTATGCGTCTTGGCTTCATAAGGTGTCTTACAAAGAGACTGCCAAGCAGCTTCTCTTGTGTGTGTGTGTGTGTGTGTGTGTGTGTGTGTGTGTGTATGTCTCTGTGGGTGTGTGAGTGGGTGTGATACTTATGCCTAAACAGGACTGAATAGATCAGGTATCATGCATTTTGCTTGGGGAACACACATGGCATCGATAACAACGAAAGGTAAGGCTTTCCTCTGTCCAGTTGTGTCCCACTCTGTGGCATGGTGCTCATCTCGGTTTCTTGGCCGAGAAAGGCAGCATTGTCCAAAAACATTTTCTGTGGTCATGTGTCCAGCATGATTATACCCCAAAGGCGCACAAAATGCTGTTGCCTTCCCGCTGAAGTGGTACCTATTTATCTGCTTGCATTTTCATGCTTTTGAGCTTCTAGGTGGGCAGGAGCTGGAGCAAGGAACAGGAGCTCACCCCTTCGTGCGATGCTCAGGTCTTGAACCCGATCTGTGAACCGGAAATCTGATAACGCTCAGCCTCAGTCTTTAACAGCTGAGCCGTCGCACCCCCATACAATGACAGATAGCTTGACCCTTTCTGAGAACCTGGTCATAAATTTCCATTTAAGGACTAATGCTGGAGTAGCCGTCCACATAAAGATGTCACCACGGTACGAAGAAGATGCCAAGGCCTGAGAAAGAATGCGGAGAAGAGGAATAAAAATGTTCAGGGAATTGGAAGCTAAACTGTATGATGAATGCCCAAGGGAGCAACAATCCTCGACTTATGACTGGAATTGAGACTGGAATTACGATTCTGAGTCATTGCAGTCGTAAGTTGAAGCATTGTGACCGAATCTGATTTTTTGCACTGGTCATTTATACGAATGCCATGCTTGTTAAAAGCAAATCCGTTTTCCCCAATAGTCATATTTTTGCCAGAAATTGGAAGCCGGTGACAGAAAACTGGTAAAAAACATTGCAAACTGTGACCACGTGACCTCAAGATGGTGCAAACGGCCATAAGGGTGTGTATGCAGGTGTGTATGTATGTGCATTTAGGAGAAAGAGAGGCAGTGTTAGGGTTCCAATGATTGCTCTAATTAAATCAGTGGTGGCTAACCTTTTTGGGCTCCTGTGCCCAAAATTGTGCACACGCTTGCACGCTCGCACTCACGTGCCAGCACCCAGAAGGCAATGCATGGCCCCCCACGCCCCCTATGTATATGCGCACAATCCACCCACCCACCCACCCACTCCCGCCACCCCTGCACTCTGCCTCACAGCTGATTTTCAGCCAGTTTGAGGCCTTTTCAGCCTCCCAAAAGCTTGAGGAAGGCTTCTGCAGGCTTCCCCAAGCTTTGTAGGCCAAAAATTAGCCCCGTTTTGTCATTTCCTGTTTTTCCAAAAATACCAGAAGTGACAAAACAGGGCTAGTTTTCAGCCTACAAAACTTGCAGAAGCCTTCCTCAAGCCTTTGGGAGGCTGAAAAAGGCCTCAAACCAGCTGAAAATCAGCTGTAATTGTGCGCACATGCGCAGTGAGGTAAGTTTGCTTGCAGCTCGCGTGCCGGCACAAATGTCTCTGCGTGCCATCTGTGGCACGCGTGCCATAGGTTCTCCATCACAGAATTAAATCATGAGCCTTGAGTCAAGCTTCAAAGGAATCCAGAAAATTTATTAGGAGCAACACGTCCGGCACTAACCCATATGAAGCCAACTCTAAGACACGTAATTTACTATTACCTATGGCCCTGTGTGTGTTATAAATCAGATTCTCCAACAAAACACATTCACGGACTGGGTATCATCAATCACATTCTCCAATGAAAGATTTTCCCGGGCAGAACATCCAGTAGCCTAGGCTACAATCTCCACAAGATAAGTGTGGAATGTGCTTCTGGTCTTCATCTGCTGCACTGTTCCCTCAGGCCTTTCCCCTCTTCTTCTTATGGCAACTTGGAAACAGTCATAGGAATGATTTACGAGTTGACAGGGAGAGCTTGGAGGTGGAGTCAAAAGAGGAATCAACCTGAAGTCATTCCATTGTCACAAGCAGTCTAAGTCCAACCCTTCTTCAATTCCATTAACTCTTTACCGCCAGTTTAGACTGACAGTTAATTGATTAGATTCTTGTATATAGACAGGGGCAATAAATCAGATTAATTGGAACTTAATATGTGGTCCTCGTTCTCTTGATTTGTGTGTGTTTGTGCAATCATCTTAACTTGGAAAACAGGTTGTAAATAGCTCTGGGAAGGTCCACCATAACTTTGAACAGTTGTTAAGCGACTAATCGTAAGTTGAGAACTATGTGTAAATTGGTGAAGGTTGAAAGCAAATCCTTTCCTATGAATGGACATTTGGTTAAGATAGATTTTGTGACCTTGAAGGAAATAATGTTCTCTTTAAAAAAAATACATTTATTCCTTTCTCCTAGTATGCAAGTTCAAGGCTCACAAAAGATGTGCCGTTCGGGCAATAAATAATTGCAAATGGACAACGTTGACTTCAATTGGAAGAGATATCATTGAGGATGAAGATGGTGTAAGTCTTTGCAACAAACAGTAAATCCTATTTTTCAGTTTTTGTTGAAAAACAATTGCCCGTAATAACCATTAGGCAGGGTGAATTTTAGCTCGCTGTGGGTCCTGTCTAACAAACATGTTTTTAGCACATGATGTCCTGTTGAATTAGGTATGTAACTTTACCACCAAGAAAACCTTGGATTATTTTCAATTAGGCCCTGAGGAGCTACAAATTTGTTTCCAACAGGGTTGGAGATGTCTACAATAGTTTCATTCCCAGCTGCAGAGAATGGCCAGATTTTAGGACTGATACTCCATCTGGTCTTGCAGTAGTGAAGAAAGAACATTAGTGGCCAAGGATTGAGAATGAGCAGCTGTATAATGTCACCAATGAAATGTTGAGGGTATCTGTTCAGCTTCTGAATAAATACAGTAGCTCTCCTTCCAGCCATCCTTGGTATCATCCTCATCTTCATCCTCATTCTCAACCACAACCTTAACTTCATCTCATCCTCATCTATATTCCTCATCTTCAACCTATCTCAACTTCATCCTCACCTTCAACCTCAGTCTCACTCTCATCCTCATCCTTATCCTCAACCTCAACCTTAGCATCATTTTCATCCTCATCCTCACCTTCATTCTCAACTTGAACCTCAACTTCACCCTTACCCTCAACCTCGATATCATTTTCATCCTTATCCCCACCCTCAATCTCAGTTTCAACCTCAGTCTCCTCAACCTCAACTTCAACTTCAACTTCGTCCTCACCCTCAACCTCATCCTCATTTTCATTCTCATCCTCGACATCAACCTCATCTTTACCCTCAACCTCAATATCATTTTCATGCTCACCCTCACCCTCACCCTTATCCTCAACTTGAACCTCATCCTCACCCTCATTCTCAACATCATTTTCATTCTAACCCTCATCCTCAACCTCATCTTCATTGTCACCCTCAATCTCAACCTCAACCTCAACATCCTCATCCTCAATCTCATCCTCATCCTCACTTTCAACCTCAACCTCAACCTCATCCTCAATGTCATCCTTGTCCTCACCCTCATCCTCACCTTCAACCTCAACTCTCATTGTCACCCTCAATCTCAACCTCAACCTCAACATCCTCATCCTCAATCTCATCCTCATCCTCACTTTCAACCTCAACCTCAACCTCATCCTCAATGTCATCCTTGTCCTCAACCTCATCCTCAACTTCAACCTCATCTTCATTGTCACCCTCAATCTCAACCTCAACCTCAACATCCTCAATCTCATCCTCATCCTCACCTTCAACCTCAACCTCAAACCTCATCCTCAATGTCATCCTTTTCCTCACCCTCATCCTCACCTTCAACCTCAACTTCGACCTAAGTCTCAACCTTGTCCTCATCCTCATCCTTGTCCTCATTGTGATCCTCATCTTCATCAATTTGTACCCCACGTTCTTTTTTATACAGCTCAAGGCTGAGTGCATGATATTCCTGCTTCCTCTTTCCCTCCGTGACATTGGCTGAGTTGAGAGACCATGACTGACCTCAAGTCACCCAGCCAGCCTTCCTGTTTCTAACCCATTGCACCAATAGAGATCCCTTTACTCTTTGGGACAGGAGGATGGCCCCAACAAAGGAAAAACATGGGAATGAGGCCCCTTGTGAGTGGATCTCTTCGGGTCAGAGTTGAGTAGTATGAAGATAGACCAGCCAATCCCACCTCTAGCGTTGATGAGATTGAAATCCAAAAGGGATGGAAACTAAACTTCCTTCTTTCTCCTCCCAATTGACTCCCAATAAACCTCCCCTCTAGGTAGCCATGCCTCATCAGTGGTTAGAAGGCAATCTTTCGGTCAGTGCCAAATGTGCAGTGTGTGACAAAACGTGTGGCAGTGTTCTCCGCCTGCAAGATTGGAAGTGCCTGTGGTGTAAGACCATGGTAAGTCTGGGCGGCGGTTGAGATTGCCCTTTTGTGAAGATGTTCTCCTGGATTGGGACGAGGAGTTGACCAAACAGCATGGACTTCTGCAGCAGGGGTGGGTATTCAGCAGGTTCTGACCAGTTCTGGAGAACCGGTAGTGGAAATTTTGAGTAGTTTGGAGAACTGGCAAATCCCACCTCTGACTGGAGATTTTAGAGTCTCCTTTCTCTGCCACGCCCACCAGAACTGGTAGTAAAAAAATTTGAATCCCACCACTGGTCTGCAGGGCAGTGGTGGTGATAAAAGAGTCACAATGATGGTTGTGGTTGTGTGCTTGAACCTTTTTATGGGTGCCACAGTAGACACACAACCAGGAATGGGACTCCAGCAGGCTTGTTTGTGACTGTGGTGTCTTTGGGGCTTGTGGTTTTCTCGCAGACATTTCATTACCTCCCTAGGTAACGTCATCATTGTCGGGGGACTATCATCGTGATTGCTTTCACTCACTGTCTACACAGAGTGTAGATTTGTCTAAAGCTCTGCATTTCCTAAAAATGCATTGCATTATCCATTGTAACGCTGTTTCTATCAATGGCGCAGAGGGGGAGCTTAATTGAAATATGCATGTTGCCAGATCTCATTGAGGGTTCATTGACGGTTGCTAGGGACCTACTACTTATGGCTTAAGTTACCGCAACTTAAAAGGCACAGGTAGTCCTCGTCTTATGACAACAGTTGAGCCTGACATTTCCGTGGCTAAGTGAAATTGTGGTTAAATGAATGTTGCTTTTTCTTGCTGCCGTTGTTAAGGTAGTAACATAGTTGTTAAATGAATCCGGCTTCCCTATGGACTTTGCTTGTCAGAAGGTTGCAAAAGGGGATCACGTGACCCCAGGACACTGCAACTGTCATAAGTACATGCCAGTTGCCAAGCCTCTGAATTTTGATCATGTGACCGGATATTGGAACAGTCCTAAGTGTGAAAAATGGTCATGTCACTTTTTCATGCTCTGGTAACTTTGAACAGTCACTAAATGAGTGGCTATAAGTCAAAGCTACGTTTATTGATTTGTGAAGATCTCCCTCATCAGAATTAATCTGATCAACTGACTCTTTTTCCATTTTTTGTCAGAATTTTTTTATTTTTAATACAATCGTTCCATCTTCAGTTGAACAGTGTGTTGTCTGGGTACAAGCATCTTGGTTAAACAATAATCAAAGTTATAACATCCTTCATGACATCTTAATTCTGCGATACTTAACATAGTTATGTCCACCTATCCATTATGCCAATCAATTATACAATATTAACATAGTAATATTCAACAAGTTGGCCATCCTATTAACTTATCACTTTTCACACATCATCTTTATTTTGTCTCCTTATTTCTAGCTTCCTTTTTTATTATTTAACCATTGATAGAATAAATCCCATACCGTATAGCAATGGTGGCTAATCTTTTTGGGCTCCTGTGCCAAAAATTGTGAGATCCCCCCCTGCCGCCCCCTTACCTGCACCGTGCCCCCCGGCTGATTTTTTCAGCCTGTTTGAGGCCTTTTCGGCCTCCCAGAGGTTTGAGGAAGCCCTTGCAGGCTGAAAAATGGGCCTATTTCATCACTTCTGGTATTTCCAGAAATACAGGAAGTGACGAAATGGGCCTATTTTTCGGCCTGCAAAAGCTTTCCTCAAGCCTCTGGGAGGCCGAAAATCAGCTGTGAGGTGCGCGCATGCACAGTGAGATAAGTTTGCCAGCGGCTCGCATGCCAGCACAAATGCCATAGGTTTGCCATCATGGCCATATAGTATTCAGTTGGCTCTTTCTCCTTAATTGTCAGTGATAATCTATTCATTTCCGCACATCCTAATATTTTCCTAATCACACCCTCTTCTGTAGGTATCTCTTCATTCTTCCAATTTTGTGCAAATACAATTCTGGCCGCAGTCAATATATGAATAACTAGATATGCATTTTCCTTAAACTGTATTCTTCGGGTAGAATCCCCAATAGAAATATTTCAACTGGCTCTTATATGGTTAATCCCTCAGCTGTTTTTCTGTTTTTTTTTTTTGAAGAACTGTTTATTAAATGCTTTTAATAAGGAAAATGGCAAAAGAAACCCTGGCTGAACCTTTAGATGTTATAATAAACTGTTTATTTAGAACTTGGAGGTGAGCTGTTTGCCAGAGCTGTTGCTTCGTAGCCTGTCAGCTGTCTGATTTCCTTTTAAGTTTCTGTGCCATTCCTCCCCATTAACCCAATTACTTTAATCTAATTTAATTTAATTTGATTTGATTCCATATTGGCTTGATTTATCATTTTTAAGCATGTTTTTCTCCCTGGTATCAGACCAAACAGCTTACCTAATTAAAAGCAATCAGGCACTGAAGTCTAAACAAATGGATCTGCAACCTAAAATTTGTTTTTAACATGACTTCTGTTTTCTACTTTGTATCCTTTTATTACTTTTGGAACATCAAAAATAGACAAGATAAGTAGCTGTCTCCTATACGCATTTATTGAATTATGGGCAAACAGTGCATTTCTAATTGCTAATTGATTTTTTTTTAAAAGATTTAAGTTTTGATTGGTACGTTAAAATTGGCTTAACATATATATTGTCTTTTATACTTCTACGATAAGTCAAAATATATAAACTTAGCAAGAATTTTTTTTTGTAATTTTTTAAAATTTTATTTAAAGTACATACAATTCATCTTCCATTTAATGGTGTGTTGTCTGGATACAAAAATCTTGTGCAATATCAATTAAAATTTACTACCATGTTCATTACTTTGGTATTAATTCTCCATTCTTATTCTTTTCTTATTAATATACACAATATCTCTATTACTATAACACTCCTCTTCCTAACATGTTTAATTCTATAAACCTATATTTCACTAGTCTATTAGCTAGTTCTAGCTTTCAGATTTTTTCTCTAGCCATCACTAAAATAGTTCCCATACCTTATAATATTCACTCCTGCAAGGGTTAATCTATTCATTTCTGCACATTCCAATATTTTTCTAATCACATTTTCATCAGTAGGAATCTCTTCGCTTTTCCAATTTTGAGCAAATACAATTCCAGCTGCAGTTAATACACGAATAATCAAATATACTTTCTCTTTACTGTAAGTTTTGGGTAAGATCCCCAACAGGAGTATTTCAGGTTTTAAGTCAATATGCTGTTGTATCATCTTTTCAAACCATATATGTATTTTTTCACTTGTACACATGTCCACCAACCAAGGTAACCAACCAAGATAACTTCAGCCCAGAATAACACACGCTTTGCTTCTGGCTATGTTGTGTTGTAATCGTCTCTCTTATATACTAGTCTCCCCAGCTGCAACCAATGAGGGGGATCATGGCCACTTCCTCTCTCATAAGCCAGGTTGTTTCCTTCTCCATTCCTCCCTGCATGTCCTAGGAAGCAGAGGGGATAGGCCTGGTTCTTCCTCTGACTGCCCAGCCGGCCTCTGCCCTTCCCCAGCCTCCTCCACAACCTCCAGAGCCACACCTCCACTCCCTGTTCGCTGTTCCTGCCCTCCCTCAGAGTCCGACTCTAACAAGGGCATGACACTCCCTGCACTTACCTGGGAACCAAAACGGGGCACTGCAGTGATCGTTACAAGTGTGAAAAATGGTCCTAGACCCCTTTTTTTTTCAGTGCTGTTGTAACTGCGAGTGGTCACTAAACAAATTGTTATGAGTCAAGGACTAACATCTAAGAGCCGTTCACGATGAAATTAGGAACAATCATTGAATGGATTTAAGGAGGGAGCTGGAATGTCTGACCCCTTGCTCGGAATTTTGCCAAGTAGCAAAGATAAGATTCCATATTTGGGGTTGATCTGGTTTTTATTACAGATTTGTATTTGCTCCCAAAGCAAAATATAAAGTGTTTTCTAAAGTAGGCCTGAGCTTCAATGGACTCCAGAAGGTGATGGAGGACAGGAAGGCCTGGAGGAACACTGTCCATTGGGTCGCGATGGGTCGGACACGACTTCGCAACTAACAACAACAAGGGGCGAACCCTTCTTTGTGTGGTCTGCTCAGCTTCACAGAGGGCTTTTGCACCCGCCCAGAGTCTTCTCTGGGGGCAGAGTTTGAATTAGGCAACTTTGGAGACAGGAAATGTAGCTGTGTTTTGGGGGAGGGGGGGGTCATGGAGAGAATCCTCCCAGCCCCAGAGAAACTCCATCTGACAGGTGTGGAACACCCAGATCGGCCTGGAATGAAAAAAAAACAACAACCATATTTTTATCATAGAAAAATGTAGAAAATAGCTCTTTCGGTTTGAAAACAGCTGTTCTACATCTCTGTGAAGGACCCTTTGCTCTTACAGAGACTGTCAGATGAGACTGTCTCTGGACATACACCTAAATCCTCACTTAATCAGTCATGGGATTGAAATATTTTTACCACCAGTTCAGTGGGTGTTCTAACTCACCTCCTGCAAGCCTGCAGGATCCTGGTTGCTTCAGCAATTGCCACGCGGCACTCTGTGTGCCATGCAAAGCAGCTGCACTTCAAATTCACAGGATAAAGGTGAGTATGGAAGCCTGGGTGGGCAGGTAAGGTATTCCCCGTTAGGAGAATGAGTGCACTCAGGGAAACGTAGTGAGAGTGGTGTTGAATAACACACAACCAGCATTCAGATACACTGAATAGTAAAATGTAGGTTTTACTTCCAGTAAATGAGTAAAACAAACTCCAACAAACAGTCCAAATCATACATGGTTAAAGCAGTTAATATCAATCCAGGGATAATCCAAAAACCAAGTCAAGTATTATTAACAGAATTCAGGAAACGGAGTTTGCTAACAGTTGCAAAACTCACAGCAATCCGAGTAGAACGACGATCAGGCAATACGGCAAAACAGGAAATACAAGGAGAGAGAAGCCAGGTTTCTGGCTCCATCTTATGGCCGTTGGAGGAACCTCAGCCAATCACAATGACAGCATTCTCTTAAAGATACAGTATTAAATTACTAACCTGGTTTATATATTGCCAACCCAACTGTTAGGTGACTATCATTCCTAACAACCACAATAGAGCCTGCTCACATTATCAGAATTCTGTTACTTGGCAGCTGGTTCACATTTATTATGGTTGCAGCATCACCTGAGGGTCACGTGATCCCCTTTTGCAAACTTTGGAGAAGCACAGTCAAAGGGGAAGTCACTTCACTATGGTGTAGCCAAGAGAGGGATTCAGCCAGTTTTGGCCGGTTCAGGCGAACTGGATGTTAAATTTATATCTGGTTCACCGAACCGGGTAGTTGAACCGACCGGCTGGCTCTGCCCCTCCGAGGAGTCTCCACGCGGCCCATTTTGGATACAGGTAAGTGCAGGATCCACGTGAAGGTTCTGGGAGAGCGAAAAATGGCCGTTCCAGAAGTTCTGGAAGTCAGGAAACGGGTCTGTTTCTGGCTTCCGGAGGGCCTTCGGAGCCCGGGGGAGGTTGTTTTTGCCCAACCAAAAGCAGGCGGGAAGCCTTTGGACTCTGGGGAAGACAAAAAATGGCCCTCCTGGAAGTTCC
The DNA here is from genome assembly GCF_049901715.1 of Pseudonaja textilis. Classification (NCBI taxonomy): domain Eukaryota; kingdom Metazoa; phylum Chordata; class Lepidosauria; order Squamata; family Elapidae; genus Pseudonaja; species Pseudonaja textilis. The sequence continues at coordinate 50,466,779 of NC_141997.1, forward strand.
AGTAGGCCATGCCCACCATGGCCACACCCGCCCAGCAACCGGGCAGAGAACTGGTTGTTGGGATTTTTGAATCTCACTCCTGGGTGTAGCTAACTTAACAACTGCAGTGATTCAGTCACCCACGGCAGCGAGAAAGGTTGTACCATGGGAGCAAAACTCACTGAAGACATGTCTCACTTTGTGACAGAAATATTGTGCTCAATTAGGGTCATAAGTCAAGGATGTTCTGTATTCAGTTTTGCATTTTCGCCCTAAAATCAACCTCCATTTTGTAAATGTTTTAATAATCCACGGCTCCTCCATTTTATAAAACCATTTCCAGGTACATACAGCGTGCCGAGACTCGTATCCGCGAAAGTGTCCCCTTGGCCAGTGCAAAGTCTCAATTATTCCACCCACAGCGCTGAACAGCATAGATTCGGATGGTATGTATATTGATATGGCAGATGTACGATTGTGTTTCACATGTATGATTTATGCACAGGGATTGCACACAACATATGATGTGGATAGCGGTGCAGGACAGTTCGCAAAAATTCCAGAAAAGCTTCAATGGGAGAGGGAGGCAATTTGTCATGCCCCTGTCGGAATCTGATTCCAAGCGGGAGACTGAGCAGCTGACAGGGAGTGGGAATGTGGCTCTGTTGGCTGTGGAAGAAACTGGGGAAGGGCAAAGTCTGGCTGGGCAGAGCAAGGGAGAGGTAGAGCAAGGCAGAGGGAATTCAGAGGAAGACCCAAGCACACTCGCTCTTCATCCTCGGGCATGCAGGGAGGAATGGAGAAAGGAGCAATATGAGTTGCATGGCTTATGGGGGAGGAAAGGGCCCTGATTCCCTTCATTAGCTGCAGCTGGGAACACAGTGTTTAAAAAGGGAGGTTGCGCACAGCAAATTGTTGAGAGCAAATTGTGAGTTATCTGGTATTTGTCAAGGCTTATCTGGGGTCCTGGAGTCTTCCCAACTGTGTGTGTTTTGCTGGCTTTTCAAGTCTGCAATTCCTTCTCCTCCCCTGTCAATTCCTTCTCCTGCCCCTGTCAAGTGTGCTTTGTATGGATTTTTATTTACAGTTTGTATGTACTTTGTTTTCGGACTGAATTTCCTCCATTTAAAGACTGTTTTCGGGATAATTTTTTTCTCCAGCTAAAAGTAACCTGGGATTGGGGGCAAAGTTGGAGGTATTAAAGGGACTCTTCTTACTTACATGACTGTGTTACCTTTGTGCCATGCCTCGGGTCATCACACAATTCAAGCAGAATGTGGATATGAAGGTAGTTTCTTGCCGAAGTCCATATAAATTAAAATAAAGAGAATTAATGACACTTAAGATATGAAACGCTCAGATTCATGCTTCTAATTAGGTTTCCATTTGTGGAGGCCTGGCAGATTGCCGTAAATTCAAACACAGAGATGAATTTTCTATGTTCTAAAACATATTGGCCTTCATTAATGGAAAAGAAAAGAGTTTTAATATCGTTTTATAGTACCTTGGTAAGGCCACACCTAGAGTACTGCATCCAGTTTTGGTCGCCATGATGTCAAAAAAGACGTTGAGACTGGAAAAAGTGCAGAGAAGAGCAACGAAGATGATTAAGGGACTGGAGTTATAACACAGGAAGAACGGTTGCTGGAATTGGGTATGTCTCATTTAATGAAAGAAAGGAATGTAAGGTATTGGTTCACCATCACTGGTATAAGGTCTCCTGCTTGAGCAGGGCGTTGGAATAGAGGACCTCCAAGGTCCCTTCCAACTTCTGTTCTCTGAATGAACAGTCATTAATCCTCTCTTCAAAATTGTGTCCAAATTTCAGGAATTAACCTCTGGATTGTAATTGTGATTAACTGTGCTGGAACTAGGAAAGATTCTAGATTGGTTGATAGTGTTTTATTACTGATTTTTCGTGCAGGTTTCTGGAAAGCCACCTGTCCGCCCACCTGCGCCAGTCCTCTCTTGGTTTTTGTGAATTCGAAGAGTGGAGACAATCAGGGTGTGAAATTTCTTCGGCGCTTCAAACAGTCGCTCAACCCAGCTCAGGTTTTCGATTTAATGAACGGGGGACCCCATTTAGGGTAACTTTCTATCTGGGTTTATTTGAGAAAGGAATGAAAGCGGGTGAGCAGAAATGCATTTTGGGATTATTCCAGAGACGCAGATTCCATATGTCCTTGATTGTTGATTCCCGAACCTTGGCGACTTAATGAAATGTGGACTTCAACTCCCAGAATTCCTCCTGCTGGCTGGGGAATTCTGGGAGTTGAAGTCCCCGCATATGCAAGTTGCCATGTTTGAAAAACAAAACAATACAACAAAAACAAACAAACAAAAGATAAACAAAACAAAGTAGAATACAAAACTGCTCTAGATTCTCCTCCAGTGGCGAACAATTCATATTTATTTTTCTTTCCAAAAAGAAAAGGAAATACTATATGTCATATTCTAGGGAGCCTCCATTTTAAAATTCATAATTGTGAAAAAAATGGTCATAAGTCACATTTTTGAATAGCGTTGTAAATCTTCTGCCTAATAGAGTTAGTCCTCAACTTACAGCAGTTCATTTAGTGACCAAAATTACAGCCATAGTGGAAAAACTGATTTATGACCCTTTTTCATGCTTATGACCGTTACAACAGCCTCAGGGTCCTGTTGTCATGGAGGAAACTGGGGAAGGGCAAAGTCCAGCTGGGCAGAGCAGGGGAGAGTTAGAGCAAGGGAGAGAGAGTTCAGAGGAAGACCCAGGCCCACCCCTTCTTCATCCAAGGGCACTCAGGGAGGAATGGAAAAGGGAGCAATGTGGGTTGCGTGGCTTACAGGGGAGGAAAGGGCCCTGATTCCCTTCATTAGCCACAGCTGGGAATGCGAGTTTAAGAGAGATGCAAGCTGAGTGCGGCAGCTGCTGGGAACAAACGTGAGTTTATCTTGTGTTGATTTTGGTTATCTGTGTCCCTGGCATTTTCCCAATCGTGTTGAGTTATTGCCATGCCTTCATTCCTGGAATTCCTCCTCCTGCCCTGCCGGACTACCTCATTTTGCCTTGATTGGACTTATAGTTATAGTTTTTGTTGACCATGTTTTGGACTTGATTCTCTGCAGCCAAAGGCTGTTCCTGGGAGAGTTTTTCTCCAGCCAAAAGATAGCCAGGACATTGGGGGCAAAGTTGGAGCTAATAAAGGGATGATGATCTGACTGGGTTGCCTTTGTGCCACGCCCCTTTGTGATTTATGTGATTTACATTTGGATGCTGGGGAATGGACTCATACTTACAACGGTTGCTGTATCCCAAGGTCACGTGATTCCTCTTTTGCGACTTTCTGACAGGCAAAGTCTATGGGGAAGCCGGATTCACTTAATGACCGGCTGACTAATTGAACAACTTCAGCAATTCACTTAACAACGGTGGAAAGAAAAGTCATAAAATGGGGCAAAACTCCCTTAACACTTAACGACATAAATTTTGGGCTCAGTTGTTGTTGTAAGTTGAGGTTTACCTGTAATATATCCGTTTCCGTGCTCAGAACTATTATAATATTATTTTAAAGCCACGTTTTTTTTTTTCTCCCTGGAAATTTCTCCAACACTTTGTTCCAAACCTAGTTGATTTTTTTTCATGGTGATGAGATTCTCTTGCTGAATACAGACAATTGCCTTTTTTTTTTTCCAGTTTACGGTTATTTCAGAAGTTTGACAATTTTCGAATCCTGGTGTGCGGGGGAGATGGGAGTGTCGGCTGGGTGTTGTCTGAAATTGATAAACTCAACCTACACAAACAGGCAAGTGGTCCTTTTTCTTTTAATCCTCAAGAGAAGTAAAGTGAGTTTCGTTTTTAAAAAAAAATGAAAGAAGAAGAATATACCGCGATTATAATTAAACATTGTCATAGAGCAGTGGTGGTTAACATTTTTGGACTCCTGTGCCAAAAATTGTGTGTGCACTTGCATGCTCGTGCTGATGTGCCAACACCCAGAAGGCAATAGGTGCCCCCCATGCCCCCTACACATGCACGCGCAATCTCCACCCACCCACCCCTGCCGACCCCTTACCTGCACTGCGCTACAGCTGATTTTCGGCTGGTTTGAGTTCTTTTTGGCCTCCCAGAGGCTTTACGAAGGCTTCTGCAGGCTTTTCAGGATGAAAACTAGGTCCGTTTAATCACTTCCGGTATTTCCGAAAAAACTGGAAGTGATGAAACGGGCCTAGTTTTCGGCTTGAAAAGCCTGCAGAAGCCTGCAGAAGCCTTCCTAAAGTCTCTGGGAGGCCGAAAAAGGCCTCAAACCAGCTGAAAATCATCTGTGAGGTGTGCACATGTACAGTGAGGTAAGTTTGCCTGCAGCTTGTGTGTTGGTATAATTGGCTCTGCGATAAGTTCGCCATCACGGTCATATAGTTTATTAGTAGTTAAAGTTAAGCAGGGTAATTTTATTATTGATTTTGTTTTATTATTTTATTTTATTATTTCAATTTATTTCGTGTCACTTCTCTTCACTTTACTTTCTTATTTTATTTTTATTATTTTATTTTTTATTTTATTTTGTCTTATCTTATTTTTTAAAATTTTTATCCCATCCTTATTATTTTTATACATAATGGAAGGCAAAACTGAATCCCTAACACATCTAAACACAACTGCCTCCTCCTATTTTCCCAACAACAACCTTGTGAACCGGATTGGGTTGAGAGAGAATGGTTGGCCCAAAGTCAGCCAGCTAGTTTTCAACTCTAAGGCGAGACTAGAACTCCCAGTCTCCTCATGATTGGCCCAGTGTCACCCAGCTGGCTTTCATGCCTAAAATGGGATTAGAACTTCCAGTCTCCTGGTGATTGGCCTAAGGTTACTCAGTTGGCTTTGATGGCTGAGGCATGACTAAGAGGTCCCAGTTTCTTCATGGTTGGCCCAAGTTCATCCAGCTAGCTTTCATGGCTAAGGTAGGACTAGAACTCCCATTTTCCTGGTGATTGGTCCAAATTCATTCAGCTAGCTTTCATGGCTAAGGTGGAATTAGAACTTCCAGTCTCCTGGTGATTGGCCTAAGGTTCCTCAGTTGGCTTTGATGGCTGAAACAAGACTAGAACTCCCAGTCTCCTGATGATTGGACCAAAGTCATCCAGCTAGCTTTCATGGCTAAGGTGGGACTAGAAACTCCCAGTCTCCTGGTGCTTGACCCAAAGACAGCAACAATAATGTGAAGTGGATTGGGCTTACAGATAGTGATTAGCTCAAAGTCACCCAGCTGGATTTCACATCTAAGATGGGACTAGAATGCCCAGTCTCCTGGTGATTGGTACAAAGTCACCCAGCTGGCTTCGATAGCTAAGCCAAGACTTGAACTCCTGATCTGCTGCTTTCTAATCTGGTGCCTAAATCAGTAGACCAAACTGGCTCTCCGAAAACAAATCACAAATCTATATTCTAATCTTCATTCCAGTGTCATTTGGGAGTGTTACCGCTTGGGACAGGAAATGACCTCGCCCGAGTCCTCGGTTGGGGAGGGTCCTGTGACGATGACACACAACTGCCTCAAATTTTAGAAAAATTAGAACGCGCTAGCACCAAAATGCTAGACAGGTAAGGAAAGGCCTTCCTGGCTTATATGGTTTGCATTGTCAAATCTTTCCACAATCAACGTTCCTTCTCGGTGAATCATTCTGCTTGTGAATTTGAATTTTTGGAATTTTTTTCAGATGGAGTATCATGTCATACGAATTGAGATTGCCATCCAAGCAATGCATCCTTCCAGTTACTCCTGAAGAAGACGCTGAAGATTGTCAGGTAAAATTTAAATTTTGGGGTTGTAATTAAATGATATAAGATCTAATCTGATGGTTGGGTAAATCTAATTTTTTTTAAAAAAATTAAAAATTTTATAGAACAAAAACATTAAAAACAATGAATGTGATGAAATTGTCCTAACAAACCTATTTGTCATACATATCTATTGTGGATCGCATATAATACAAATTTACGTACATAATATATGCATTTATACATTATAGCAATTTTCCATATTTTTAATCTACAACCTTAACATTCTTATCTTATTTTAATTTTAAGTCCTTCTTTCCCCCACCATTGGTAAAATTTGTCCCATACTTTATAGTATTCAGTCTCGTCCTTATTTTTTATTTCCAGTGTTACTTTATCCATTTCGGCACATGTCCATATCTTTTTAATTATCTCAGTTTCATCGGGAATTTCCTTAACTTTCCACTTTTGAGCATAAACTAATCTTGCTGCCATGATCATATATATTATTAGACACACTTGTTCCTTACTGTATCTCTATGTATTAATTCGCAGCAAAAAAATTCACCAATTTCTTCTAACCAACTTTGAATTTTATGCCAGAATTCCTGGGCTTTTCTAAAAGTCCACCATATATAATAATACAATTATTGGGTAAATCTAAATTTTTGGATGTCATTAAATTATGCAAGGTCTAATTTGGATGCATTCAAAACTGAGTGATACTCTGTCTCTCGTCTTCCCTTCTCTCACTACACACACAGACACACAATCACAAATACCCACACGCACACAGAGACAGACACTTAGATAAAAGTGCTTCTGAATTCAGAATACTCACTCCTGGTTAATTATGTATAGGATTTCAGCAAATGCTTAAGAGAAGAACTTGCAATAATACCATTATCGAAATCTAGGAAACTTACACTGCTCCTCTTAATTGGAAGTCATATGATTTAGTTTGAAAAATCTATTGATATTGTAATAAGAATAATTGCAGGCATTTTCAGCGAGTGTTTAATTTCTAAAATGCTGAAGGAAGAGAAGTTTTTTTTTCTCCCACAGCTAATAATGGGAGACCAATAAAGGAGAATATTAGTAGCTCACATTTGAACTCTGAGGTCCTTGGTGCTCTCTGAGCTTGTTGGTTTTCTTGAAGACGTTTCATTACCCAAACTAGGTAACATCCTCAGTACACCAATCAATCAATCAATCAATTAATCAATCAATCCTTTCTGGTAGGAAATGAAACAGATTCTGGTCTATATAATGCTTTATTATAAGATGCCATTCAAACTTTTTTCATACTGGAACAAATCCATACAACTTGCCACTATTTTTAGTTTATTTGTGGTCTGTCCTATGCCACTGAAAAATTGCAGATTGTTTGTATTGCAACCACAAGATAGTAGCTTCAATCAAATGAAGTCATGTCCACTATCTCTCTCACCTCTCTCTCTCTCTCTTGTTTATCTATCTGTCTGTCTCTCTGTTCCTCCCTCTAATCTCCATATCTATGTCTATCTCTATTATCTATCTCTCTATCATCTCTCTATCTCCATCATCTATCTATCAACTCTCTATCTCTCATCTCTCATCTCTCATCTATCTTTCTATCATCAATCAATCAATCAATCAATATACCTACCTACCTACGTACCTAGCTATCCACTATCTCTCTCTCTCTCTTTTATCTATCTATCTATCTATCTATCTATCTATCTATCTATCTATCTCTATCTCATCTATCTCTCTATCTCTCATCTATCAACTATCTATCTCTATCATCAATCAATCAATCAATATACATACCTACCTACTTACCTACTATCTCTCTCTCTTCTATCTATCTATCTATCTATCTATCTATCTATCTATCTATCTATCTATCTATCTCATCTATCTCTCTATCTCTCATCTATCAACTATCTATCTCTATCATCAATCAATCAATCAATATACATACCTACCTACTTACCTACCTATCTACTATCTCTCTCTCTCCTATCTATCTATCTATCTATCTATCTATCTATCTATCTATCTATCTATCTATCTATCTATCTATCATTTATCTGTCTATCATCTCTTTTATTGATATATGGGTGAAAAATAAATATTTACTATGCAACTACATTTTAAGATCCAAAGCTTTTTAAAACCCGTTTTCAGATGTCTGCCTATGAGGATTCAGTTGCCACACACCTGACAAAGATCCTTGATTCGGATCAACACTCCGTTGTTATATCGTCTGCCAAGTAAGTTCAACCACAGCATGTAAAATTGCTTTCCAATTTGAAAAAAAAAAAAGCCTCTTTCCATCTTTCTTGATGTATGAAACCTTCTGTTGGCCTTTTTTATTCCTGAAGCATCCGTAAAGCAAGAGGTTACTTACGATTGAGATTTTTAAATCACATAAGTAAAAAGGGAGGTGAGGAAGGGAGAGATTTTGTCCGTGTGATCTCATTTGTAAAACAGAAAACTTACAATCTTCGTGGCTTCTTTTTTTCAACGATAAGTGGCTGAGCTAAATTAACGCCTAATGTAAAATTAATGCTGTAACCTCATCCATTTCCCTTCTTGTTCTGGTATTTCTTCCTCCTGAAAAAAGGATCTTGTGTGAAACCGTGAAAGGATTTGTGGCCAAAATAGGGAAGACTTGTGAAAGACCAGAGGAAAACGCAGAAACGGACGCCATGGCTATTAAAGTAAGAATTGAGATGGTTTTGTTTGAAGAAATTATTCAGTGTTTCATATTTATCTTTGTGTTTCTCAAGCATTGTTGCTTCTTTTGTATGGACACACAGGAGGCTTACAAACAAACAAAAAATTATGGAAGCCACGAGGGGAAAAGATGGTAAAGATGGCTAGCTTTAAACCTAAAAGGGGCTTAATGATTGTCAGGAAAATGGTTGTATGGATGTGTAAGGCATCCAGAAAGTATCCATGATATCAATCACTCCGAGACATTTTCTCTCCAATTGATTTATTTAGAAACAGATCTGGCATGTCAAAGGCAATTTCCCACAGTGAAATTATTTTCCCGTGTTACACAGAATCCACCTTCTCTCCTCCCTTCTTTCCTCCCACTTCTACACTTCATAAATTACGAGAACCAATTAACTGCAACTGGAATTTCTTAATACGACATACAGAATAATCTTGAGCTTTTCAACTCCTCCACCCCACCCTTCCATGAAATGTGACAGCTGAATTTTAAAGCTGACAGGATGATCATTGCAACTAATGGCCAACCTAGGCCGGCTCCATTATGGTCGTAGGTTGAGAACTACCTGTATCTCTCGCCACTGAAATGGTAGATTATAGTCTGCCTTTTTTAAAATTATTTTTAAAATTAAGTTTAAATTTTAAAAACAGAACAGAACCAGAGTAGAAGTAGAGTAGTGCAGAATAGGAATAGGAAGTGGAGTGAAGTGGAGCAGAAGAGAAGAGAAGAGAAGAGAATATTGGAATGAAAAATAGAATAGAGTAGAATAGAATAGAATAAAATAGAACAGAATATAGAATATTATAGAATAGAATATATAATATATAATATACAGTATAATATAATAGAATATAGACTAGAATAGAACAGAAAATAGAATATTATAGAATAGAATAGAGAATATAGAGTAGAAAATAAAATAGAATATAGACTAGACTAGAACATATAATAGACTAGAATAGTACAGAATATATAATAGACTAGAATAAAACAGAATATATCATATAATAGAAATAGAACATAGAACATAGATTAGAATAGAATAGAACAGAATATAGAATAGAATAGAATATATAATAGAAAATAGAATAGAATAGAAAACAGAATAGAATAGTTGCTGCTGTGCCAAACCAGACAGTTATAGAAGTACAAATGACAGACTCAGTAATTCCTCTGTAGAACTGAGTCAACAGCTTCTTATATATTCCTTTATAATCTTTTTTTAGTGCTCGGAACTGAACGAGAAGTTGAGTCTTCTGCTCCAGGCTCTCCAGGCGGAAACCCAGGTTAGTTCAAGCCGTCCCCACATGGCTACGACCCCCATCGCTGAGGAAGAACCGGACGAGTCATCGAGTGAGGAGTCTTTGTCGGATGCCAAAGAACCATTGACCGAGAACAACACAGCTGCTCCGACCCAACAGATGTTCAAATCCCGAGAGCAGCTGATGCTACGGGCCAACAGTTTGAAGAAAGCTCTGAGACAGATCATTGAGCAAGCGGAGAAAGGTGAAGGAAACTTAGTTGTCTAGCCGCGCTTGGGATCGTGGTTTGTTGATGGGGCTAACGTGACTTTAAAAACTGAAACTTAAGCTTAAAACCCTTGTTGACTGGTAGAAGGACAGGCCTAAAAGTCTACGGAGATTCTCGGTCCTCCAGGTCACGGTTGTCCCCAAAGTGCTTTTTCAAGAGGCAGCTCTTGTTTTTCCTTGAAGACATTTCGCTTCTCGTTCAAGAAGCTTCTTCCATTCTGAAGAAGCTTCAGCACTTCTGAAGAATTGAAGAAGTTCCTCGGATGAGAAGTGAAATGTTTTTGAGGAAAAACAAAGAAAGTCCAGTTGCCTTTTGGAAAAAAAAACAAAACACATATACTTTTGGGACAAGTCCAAGGCTAATTTCTCTCCCTGTACCTCGTATACCTTCTCCAGCCTATCTGCAAATGAAAGTTTGCTTCCCTAACATAGTAAGTACAGCTTGCTGTGTCATCTGAAATCTACATAGTGAGGTTAACCATAGTTTAACAATAGTTTGGTCAACTTATCCCCTTTGGGTTGAAAATAATTATAGAGTTTTTTCCCCTGTACATTTTATTGGTCTTCTTTTTTGCAATATCTGCTGAACAAAACTCCGCATTGGGGACAGGAAAAGCATCCGGCCAGTAAACACTCAGCTCCATTCAGTTGCCCCGACTCCCCGCAAGGGATTACGGGCTCATTAAACAACGAAAAATAAAAATAAATAGAAGGAGGGATCTTTGCATACACGTTAGCAACTTAATGGTACTTCTTTCCAAGTAAGGAACATTATTAGAATTATGCCGTGGTTGGGTTATCAATGGGAGAATCTGATCATCGCAGCACAGAAACATAAATAAATGTACAACTTTCTCCTTCATTTTCCCAGTAGAAATCAAATACATTGCACAAGCCAGTGCAGGGGATATAGAATCATTCCTTCTTCTATATAATCTCTCGCTGCTTTTTTTTTTAAATTAATAGTAGCATTTGGTGTTACAGTGGTGGATGAACAGAACGCACACAGTGAAGATCAAATAAACCAGGCCGCGATGGAGTATAATAAGGAATTAGATGAGTCCAAGGAAGAAAAAGACGAGGACACCAAAGAATATGAATCTCATCCGAGTAAGTAAACTTGAAAGGATATTTGCATGAGAATTCCAAGTGTGGATTAAGAGATTTTTTTTTTTTTAAATTAAGCATCAATGGGTGCAGTGGGTGGAAACTAATCAAGGAGAGAAGCAACCTAGAACTAAGGAGAAATTTCCGGACAGTGAGAACAATTAATCAGTGGAACCGCTTGCCTCCAGAAGTTATAAATGCTCCAACACTGAGTTTTTAAGAAGATGTTGGATAACCATTTGTCTAAGTGGGAGGTTGGACTAGAAGACCTCCAAGGACCTTTCCAACTCTGCTATTCTATTCTATTCTACTCTACTCTACTCTACTCTACTCTACTCTACTCTACTCTACTCTACTCTACTCTATTCTATTCTATTTTATTCTATTCTATTCGACTCGACATTCCATATTCTATTCTACTCTGTTCTGTTCTGTTCTGTTCTACATTCCATATTCTATTCTATTCTATTCTATTCTATTCTATTCTATTCTATTCTATTCTATTCTACATTTCATATTCTATTCTATTCTATTCTATTCTATTCTATTCTATTCTATTCTATTCTATTCTATTCTACATTCCATATTCTATTCTATTCTATTCTATTCCATTCCATTCCATTCCATTCCTCTATCTTCTCTTCTCTTCTCTTCTCTTCCCTTCCCTTCCCTTCCCTTCCCTTCCCTTCCCTTCCCTTCCATTCCACTCTATATTTCTATCCTATTCTATTTTTTATTCTATTCTATTCTATTCTATTCTATTCTATTCTATTCTATTCTATTCTATTCCTATTCTATTCCTGTTCTATTCTATTCTATATTTTCTATTCTATTCCGTTCTGTTCCATTCCATTCCGTTCTAAAATCTGTTTTATTTCTATGAAGGAAAAAGCCCCTACAAATTCCTAAAATGAACTATAAAGCATTTCCAGCAAGCAAAACATTATCCTACTGGTTGCTACGGTTCATTTATGTCATTTTCACAAGTATATAACCAAAGTACAGGTACTCCTTGACTTATAACCAAAACTGAGACCCAAATTTACGGGGGCCAAGCGAGGCAGTTGTAAAGGGAACTTTGCCCCATTTCATGACTGTGCTCGTCACCCTTGTTGTTAAGTGAATCACTGCAGTTGTTAGACTAATAACACGGTCGTTAAGTGAACCTGGCTTTCCCACTAACTTTTCTCCTCAGAAGGTCACAAAAGTGGATCATGCGGCGCCAGGGATGCTGCAATTGTCATAATATGAGTCAGTTGCCAAGCATCTGAATTTTGATTACGTGCCTATGGAGATGCCACGATGGTCGTCAGTATGAAAAAAAATGGTCACAAGTCACTTTTCTTCAGTGCCGTTGTAACTTTTGAACAGTCACTAAATGAACTTTCATAAGTGGAGGACTACTTACATATATTTTCACTCTGTGACCAGTTAAAACTGCCCCAAATGTCCAGAAGGAGAGAGAAATCGCCTGAAATACTTCACCTGTTGATTTTTTTTCAGTCCCGGTTGGTGTCGCCACCAAGGAAAATCTTCCAGTCCTGAACACAAGAATAATTTGTCCAGGTAATGAATAGATGAATGAACAGAACAGAATTCTTTATTGGCCAAGTGTGATTGGACACATAAGGAATTTGTCTTGGTGCAAATGCTCTCAGTGTACATAAAAGAAAAGAGACATTCGTCAAGAGTCAAGAATCATCAGGTACAACACTTAATGATAGTCATAGGGTAGAATAGAATAGAATAGAATAGAATAGAATAGAATAGAATAGAATAGAATAGAATAGAATAGAATAAATATTGGATGAAGAATAGAATAGAAATAGAAGAGAAGAGAATAGAATTTTTTACTGGCCAAGTGTGATTGGACACACAAGGAATTTGTCTTGGTGTAAATACTCTCAGTATACATAAAAGAAAAGATACATTCATCAAGAGTAAGAATCATCAGGTACAACACTTAATGATAGTCAACAGGTACAATAAGCTATCAAATCCTACTAGGAAACAGTCGATATAAATCGTAAGGATACAAGCGACAAAGTTACAGTCATACAGTCACAAGTGGGAGGGGATGAGTAATAAGGAGTGATGAGAAGATTAATAGTAATAGTAGTGCAGACTTAGTAAATAGTTGGACAGTGTTGAGGGAATTATTTGTTTAGCAGACTGATGGCATTTGGGAAAAACTTCCCCTGTGTCTCTAGTTGTTCTGGTGTGCAGGGCTCTATAGCCTCGTTTTGTGGGAAGGAGTTGAAACAGTTTATGTCCAGGATGTGAGGGGTCTGTAGATATTTTCCCTGCCCTCTTTTTGACTCACGCTTATATAGATCCTCAATGGAAGGCAGGTTGGTAATAATTGTTTTTTTTTATGCAGTCCTAATTACTCTCTGAAGTCTGTGAAGTACACACACACACACACACACACACAAATATCTGCTGATGGCGCTACTTAAATTTATATTTGTGTTTGTATGTATAATGTGGTTTATGAGTGTTGTATGCGGAATAAGCAATTGCAAGACCCCTGCAGATGTTGTTGTTCCGTTGAAAAAGAGATTGATTTTCTTCTTTTAAACTTTTGTCTCTTTCTCTTTCCAACACATGGAAGGGAGACGTTGAGAAAGTTAGAAAAAGAAACTTTTTCATCCCTGACAGTTTGTCACATTTGTTGAACATTTGACAGAGAGGCAAGAATTTTTTTTTTTTTACCTGTGAATTGACTCCTAAATGACTTGAATATCTAATTAAAATGTATATATATACATATATATATTTCCCCCATTTTTCCATCAGGTCTGAGAGCAGGCCTCGCTGCCTCCATTGCAGGAAGCTCCATTATTAGCAAAATGTTATTGGCAAATATTGATCCGTTCGGCGCCACCCCTTTTATTGATCCTGACCCAGAATCGCTGTAAGAAACAAGTTTAATTCTTGCTCCATTTCTCATTTAATGGGTCTTCTTCTTCTTCTTCTTCTTCTTTTTTAAACAGTATTAATATTCGGTGCTGTTACGTTTATGTATTACTTGGGAGAGAGAGCCTTTAAATGGCAAATCAAAGCAGTAGAATTCTTTCTTATCTGTTTGGTCCTTCCCTCTCAGAACAAAATGGCAGAACTTCTAATTCGTGCAAAGCAGTGGTGGGATTCAAATTTTTGACTACCGGTTCTGTGGGCGTGGCTGGGTGGGCGGGGTGTGGCTTGGTGGGCGTGGCAGGGGAAGGTTACTGCAAAATCCCAAGTCGACCCTTGTTCTTTAGCTGTTCCCTTCCTCGGGCAGCTCTGTGCATGCGCATGCTGGGAACAGGCTCCAGCTGTTCTTCTGCCCCACTGATGTCTAACTCTGAAAGCAGCTGATAATTGCCAATCTGCCCTGGCCCCATCTCTGCCTCCGACACAGAGCACTTGTCATAGCCTTCCCCAAACTCCAGGACTGGCCCAACCTCCTCACTGTCCGACACTGCTCCCAGCTCTGCTGGCCGCTGGCAGGCCAAACATACAATTCCCCCTGTAGGATAAGATAAAAGGTTTGGGATTGCTCTAAGAAGGAAGCTTAGAACTGGGCTGTTGTTTGTATCCCTGTGCGTGCTTCTTCTGTGTGCTATTACCAACATGAGTTGTGCATTTATGTATAGGGAAGGCTATTCAGAGAAGTGCGTCATGAACAATTATTTCGGTATCGGATTAGATGCGAAGATTTCACTAGAGTTTAACAACAAGCGGGAGGAACATCCTGAAAAATGCAGGTGAGTCTCAGTGAAGGTTTGAAATAGTCCTTGCTTATACATTTGTAACAAACTAGAGCTAGTCCTCAACTTACAACCATTTGTGTCATGCCCCTGTTGGAATCTGACTCGGAGGGGGAAGCCAAAGAGCTGACAAGGAGTGGGAGTCTGGCTCCGTTGGCTGTGGAGGAAACTGGGGAAGGGCAAAGTCCGGCTGGGCAGAGCAGGGGAGAGGGAGAACAAGGGAGAGACAGTTCAGAGGAAGACCCAAGCCCATCCCCTATTCATCCTTGGGCACACAGAGTGGAACGGAAAAGAGAGCAACGTGGGTCGTGTGGCTTACAGGGGAGGAAAGGGTCCTGATTCCCTTCATTAGCTGCTACTGGGAACACAATGTATAAAACAAGAAGCTGTGCACAGGAAGGTGTTGGGAGCAAACGTGACTTTATCCCTGTGTTGTCCTGGCTTATCTGTGTTCCTGTCATCTTCCCAACTGTGTGAGTTTTGCCATGCTTCCAAGTCTGAAATTCCTTCTCCTGCCCTGTCAAGTTAATTACTTCAGTTTGGTTTGTCTGGAGATTAAATTACAGTTTGTGTATACCTTGTTTTGGACTGAATTTTCTGCAGCCAAAGGCTGTTCCTGGGAGAGTTTTTCTCCAGCCCAGAAGGTAACCTGGACTTTGGGGGCAAAGTTGGAGATAATAAAGGGACTCCTATGGATTATCTGACTGTGTTGCCTTTGTGCCACGCCCCTTTGGGTCATCACCATTTAGTGACTGTTCGAAGTTACAACAGCACTTTTGACCATTTTTTAACACTCACGACCATTCCAGCTTCCCCACGGTCACGTGATCAAAACTCAGAGGCTTGGCAACTGGCATGTACTTATAATAGTTGCAGTGTCCTGGGGTAACATGATCCCCTTTTGTGACCTCCAGGCAAACAAAAATCCATGAGAAAGCCAGATTCACTTAACGACCATGTTACTAACTTAACAACTGCATGGATTCGCTTAACCGTGGCAAGAAAGGTTGAAAAATGGGCAAAAGTCACTTCGGAATCCAAAGGTTGTTCTCGCTTAGCTGGGCTCACTTGTAGTCGTAGGTTGTGTGTGTAGGAAGGGAGTTGATGTCTTACTGAATGTTTCTATTCTGATCCAACCTGGTTCCAAGAGAGCAAACACGAGACAAAGGTACCAGCACAACCTTTTACTGTTTTATTTACAAATCCTGTTTCTTCAGAGATAAAAGGCTGCTTCCAACTAATTAGCTCCGACAAGAAAGAGCTTGCCAGGTTGTTTGTCAAGGCTGCCAAAGACCCAGAGATAAGAACTAATTTACAAGAGTTTTCAAATACTAACTATGATGTCCATGAGGCTGAGCTTCAGAGCTTCAGAGCGTCTTTGCCTTCTGCAAAGAACGTTTCTTCAAACCTGGATTTTTATCCTCTTGAGGGAGGGGCCATTACCTTGCAGCCTTACTCCCGAATTGCCTGTGCTGCTGCAATTGTTCTTTCCTCTGAGTAATCCTTCGTGCATGTGCACTTGGCACAGGCTCCTCGGGAACCTCCTCATCGCTGCTGCCAGCCCCCACAATCTCCGAAGGCAGCAGTCCACTCCCTGATGGTCCTGGCCCCTCATCTGAGTCCTCGCTCTCCTCAGCCGTCCGCACCTGCTGCCGGCTAACCACAACAGTTTCTGCTCTTTTAATTCCAGGCCTTTTAAGGTGTAATCACTGTTTTTCCTTTTAGAAGCAGGACCAAGAACATGATGTGGTACGGAGTCCTTGGTACTAAAGAATTGTTACAACGGACTTACAAAAACTTAGAGCAGAAAGTTCAACTCGAGGTAAGGCTTACACTCCCCTGACACACCGTTTGTCTCATGTCCCTCCCCGGAAGCGAATTGAATCTCGACATTTGGGTGATATTTCGGGTGGATTTTAGTTGTAAAAGTTGACTGCACCTTGTTGCTGTTGCACCTTGTGAGGACAAAATATATAACATAGACAAAAATCCGGCCAGGTACAGGACTCAATTTTTTTTTTACTACCAGTTATGTGGGTGTGGCTTGGGTGTGGCGTGGCTTGGTGGACGTGGCTTTGTGGGCATAACAGGGAAAAGTTACTGCAAAATCCCCCTTCCCTCCCCACTCCACTAACCTACTTTCCAGCTCCGTTCTCCTTTGCAGGGCAACAAAAGAAGATCCAGCCGATCAGCTGGGACTCAATGGGAGTCAGAGACTAGATGGGGGTGGGGCCAGTCAAAGATGGGATCGGCCGGTTCTCTAAACTACTCAAAATTTCTGCGACCAGGTCGCGAGAACCGGTCAGAACCGGCTGAATACCACCTCTCAATGTACAAGCACAATGTAGCTTGTAATGCTTCATTCTAACCGCTGCACCACCAGGGCTCTTATAAGTTAGATTTCAAGTCTAACCGATATCTGTAATTAGTGGAAACTCCAGTATATTTCAGTGGTTATTTATACAGTGTTTTATACCTTGCAGTGCGACGGACAATATATTCCTCTTCCTAGCCTTCAAGGCATAGCTGTTTTGAACATCCCAAGCTACGCCGGTGGGACAAATTTCTGGGGTGGAACCAAGGAAGATGATGTAAGTCTTGCTCTTCAGGTTATTTGCTTCTCAAGTCCCTAACCCTAACCTTCATATCCACGGACATGAACTGTTTCACAAAAGGAGATCATGTGGGACATTGTAACCATCATAAATATGAGTCAATTGACAAGCGCCTGAATTTTGATCACGTGACCTGCAATTGATCATAAGTGTGAAAAAGGGTCATAAGTCATTTTTTCCAGTGCCGTTGTAACTTTGAACGGCCGCTAAACAAACACTTGTAAATTGAGGTCTACGTGTATTGAGATCCCAACCTTGTGAATAGTAACTCTTTCAAATACTTTGATAGTGACCTTTAAAGCTACAGTTCCGTTCCAAACCTCCACCTTCTCTGATATTTACGCAATGCTGATTTAGATCCTGGAGTGAAAGACCTAATCCTTGAATGACATCAGGGATGGAATGCAATTATTGAAATGTCAGGTGTGAGTTGTAGGGCATAAAATATTTTTTAAACAAAATAAGAATTGAGTGGAGTACAGCAGAGCAGAGCAGAGCAGAATAGAATATTGGAATAGAATAGAATAGAATAGAATAGAATAGAATAGAATAGAATAGAATATGGGAATAGAATAGAATAGAATAGAATATTGGAATAGAATAGAATAGAATAGAACAGAAGAGAATATTAGAATCAAATCGAATAGAATAGAATAACAGAGTTGGAAGGGACCTTGTAGGCTATCTAGTCCAACCCCCCACCCAAGCAGGAGACCCTATACCATTTCTGACAGACAGCAGTCCAGTCTTTTCTTGAAAGCTTCCAGTGATGAAGCTCCCACCACTTCCGAAGGCAACTTCTGTTCCATGGGTTGATTGTTCTCACTGTCAGGAAATTCCTCATAATTTCCAGATTGAATCTCTCCTTGGTCAGTTTCCATCCATTCTTCCTTGTCTGGCCTTCAGGTGCTTTGGAAAATAGCTTGACTCCTTCCTCCCTGTGGCAGCCCTTCAAATATTGGAAGACCGCTCTCCTGTCTCCCCTGGTCCTTCTCTTCCCTAGACTAGCCAGGCCCAGTTCCTGCAACCGTTCATTGTATGTTTTAGCCTCCAGTCCCCTAAAATCATCCTGATTGCTTTTCTTCTCCAGATCTTCGGGGCACCATCGTTCGATGATAAAATCTTGGAGGTCGTGGCGGTTTTTGGCAGCATGCAGATGGCCGTTTCCCGCGTGATCAAGCTCCAGCATCATAGAATAGCCCAGGTTGGTGTGGTACCCGGAAAGAAGGAAATGAGAGCATTGCCTATATCAGGGATTCCCAACCTGTGGGCCGCGGCCCACTCCCGGGCTGTGAACCATTCAGAACTGGGCCGTAGAAACGACAGACGAGCACATGAACCGCCATCCCAATTTGAGCAAGCAGCGGGCAATTTTTTTTACTACCAGTTCTGTGGCCATGGCTTGGGCATGGTGTGGCTTGGTGGGCATGGCTTTGTGGGCATGGCAGGGGAAGGATACTGCAAAATCTCCATTCCCTCTCCATTCCTGGGGGAAATTTATTGCAAAATCCCCCTTCCCTTCCCACCATATTAACCTGCTTTCCAGCTCCGTTCTCCTGTGCAGGGCAACAAAAGGAGACCCAGCCAATCAGCTGGGACTCGGGAAACAGAGCATAGATGGGGGCGGAGCCAGTCAGAGGTGGTATTTGTCAGTTCTCCAAACTACTCAACATTTCCATTACCGGTTCTGTAGAACCGGTTCGAACCGGCTGAATACCACCTCTGCTTTCTTCCCTCCTTCCTTCTTTCCTTCCTCCCCTTCCTTCCTTCCTCTCTCCCATCATCCTCCCTCCCTCCCTTCCCTTTCTCCAGTGGTGGGATTCAAATTTTTTTTACTACCATTTCTGTAGGCGTGGCTTGGTGGGCCGGGCAGGGGAAGGTTACTGTAAAATCCCCATTCACTCCCCACCCCGCTAACCTGCTTTCCAGCTCCGTTCTCCTGTGCAGGACAACTAAAGAAGACCCAGCCAATTCAGCTGGGACTCAATGGGAGGCCGAGAATAGATCGGGGGGCAGGACCAGTCAAAGGCGGGATTTGCCGGTTCTCCAAACTACTCAACATTTCTGCTACCGGTTCTCCAGAACTGGCCATTTTCTGTATCTTGTACAGAATCTTGGATTTATAAATTGTACAGATGCAGAGAGATAACGCAACAAGACGTCCATAACAAAGAACATTTATTGGTTCATCGGGTATCCTCACAACTCACGTTTGGGACGACGTTCTTCTTTGATGACCAATCCTTTGCATATCTGCCTTGTAGTAAAAGATGGTTATCTCCTAACCCATCTCGTAGCGCTAGAAAGAAGATGCCATGTGTTAAGAGAGTTCAGACGAAGAATGAGGGAAACCTCCCGCAACCCACCAAGGGTCAGTCCAATCAGGATTACAGATGTGGTCACGTGACATGGACTACATTTCCCAGGATGCCTTTAACTACATTGACCAAGATGCATTCCCTTAAGGGGACAGCTCATAATTCCTCAGTAATTATCCAATCCCTGTAGACTGGCTGGGACAGCGCAGGCCAGAACCGGCTGAATACCCACCTCTGGTCTGGAGAGGAGCCACCGTGCTGCGTGGAAATCTGCTTAAGAGTCTTCCAGCTTGCTGAAATCTCTTGACTCTTTTTTTCCAGTGCCGGGCTGTGAAGATCACCATACTGGGGGATGAAGGAGTCCCGGTTCAGGTCGATGGGGAAGCTTGGATTCAGCCCCCGGGGATCATTAAAATCGTGCACAAGAACCGAGCGCAGATGCTAACGCGAGACAGAGTACGTCGGTGGGGGAGAAGCGGGGGAGGCATCATTCTCCCAAACACACAGCGACCATAATAATAAAAAAAAGAGCAGAGATAGTACAGGGAGTCCTCGGCTTACAACAGTTCCTTTAGTGACCGCATGATCAGTGGTGAAAATGTAGATGCTCGGCAGCTGACTCATATTTACGACGGTTGCAGAGTCCCCTTTGGCAACCTTCTGATCGGAGGAGTATAAACCCACTGGTTTTAAAACCAGTTTTTAAAATTAAATCAGTTTCTCAAATGTGTGTGTGTGTGTGTGTGTGTGTGTGTGTGTGAATCTATCTATCTGTCTGATATCTATATATCCCTCTATCTCTCTATATCTATCTATCTGTCTGTCTATCTGATATCTCTCTATCTCTCTCTATATCTGTCTGTCTAGCTATTATATCTATCTGCCTATCTGTCTGCCTGCCAGCCATCCATCCATCTACACACAGACCACACATACACACACACACACACACACACACACACACAGACCAAAGAGCCACATAACATTTGAGAAACCGATTTAGCTGCTTTTAAATCTGGTTTTAAAACCAGTGGATTTATATTCCTCCAGTCAAAAGGTTGCAAAAAGGGGATCCCATGATATATATCTATATCTCTCTATGTGTGTGTATGTGTGTGTGTGTGTCTAAAATCCAGATGAGGTTTGCGTGATTCCTCTAAATTTTAAGACACATTTTTGGCCAGTTTTACTTTTGGGTCAAAACCCCCTTTTTTCAGGACCTTTCATCTCTTCAGGTGAAGTGGGGTATACAGGTAGACCTCACGTTACAACCTTTCCTTTAGTGACCAAAGTTATGGCACTGAAAAAAACCTCTCCCAGGAACATCCTTTAACTGCAGAGAATTAAGTCCAAAACAAGGTACACACAAACTGTAACTTAAACTCCAAACAAACCATTCATCACGCTTATAACCAGGGGCGGGATTCTTCTGGTGTAACAACCGGTTTGCTAATTGCAGCTCCGTTGGCTGTGGAAGAAACTGGGGAAGAGCAAAGTCCAGCTGGGCAGAGCAGGAGAGAGGTAGAACAAGGGAGAGGGAGTTCCGAGGAAGACCCAGTCCCACCCCATCTTCATCCCTGGGCACGCAGGGAGGAAAGGAGAAGGGAGCAACGTGGGTTGCGTGGCTTACGTGGGAGGAAAGGGCCCTGATTCCCTTCATTAGCTGCCGCTGGGATGAAAGTTTATAAGAACTGCATGCTGACTGCGGCAGCTGCTGGGAGCAAACGTGACTTTATCCCTGTGTTGTCCTGGCTTATCTGTGTTTCTGGCATCTTCCCAACTGTGTGAGTTTTGCTGTGTTTTCAAGTCTGAAATTCCTTCTCCTGCCCCATCAAGCTAATTACTTCCATTTGGTTTGTTTGGAGTTTAAGTTACAGTTTGTGTGTATCTTGTTTTGGACTTAATTCTCTGCAGTTAAAGGATGTTCCTGGGAGAGTTTTTCTCCAGCCCAAAGGTAACCTGGACATTGGGGGCAAAATTGGAGCTAATAAAGGGACTCTTATTGCTCTTATTACTGACTGTGTTGCCTTTGTGCCACACCCCAGGTCAACACACATGGTTACCTAATCAAAATTCAAACACTTAGCAACTGACTCGTAGTTGTGACACTTGCAGTGTGTCCCGGGATCACACAATCCCCTTTTGCGACCTATGACCAGCAAAGTCCATGGGGAATCCAGATTCATTTAATGACTGTGTCGCTAACTTAACAACAACAGGGGTTCCCTGAACCACGGGGGTGAAGGAAAGTCCTGAAAATAAAATTCACTTCGACAAATGTCTCACTTAGCAAATTTGGGGTTCAGTTGTGGTCGTAAGTACCTGTAAATCTCTCTTTTTTTTTTTCATGCACTCATAAATCTGCATGTACATATTTATGCATTGGGGGGACAGAGAGGGGGGGGGAAGAAGAACCCCAAATAAAGTATTTTTTTTCCTTTTTCCGTTGCAAGATGCACCATTAAACTAACTAGACTATGAATGCCTGGCACGGCTGTGGATTCAAGGATGCTGAATTTATTTTAATTTTTTCCCCCCTCAATTCTGAACAGGCCTTTGAAAGTACATTAAAATCCTGGGAAGATAAACAGAAGTGTGATTCTTGCAAACCAGGGTTACGGTCCCCATTGTACCCACACCAGACGGTAGAACTGGCTTCGGAGGAAGAGACAGCGCAGATCCAAGCTTGTTCTCAGGTGGCGGAAGAGCTGATCACCAGGTAGGGAAGAGGTTAAAGCAAAAAATTGGTAGAGATTCTCAGTTATTCAGGTCATGGCTGTCCCAAAGGTCTTTTTCAGGAGTTGTTTTTTCTTTTGAAGACGTTTCGCTTCTCATCCCAGAAGCTTCTTCAGCTCTGACAGGTTGGCATCCTCTTAGAGGGTCGTTGAGGCCACCTGGAGGTTTCTTTGGGTCCTCAAGGTCTCCTGAGTACTGCAAATGGTTCCCGTAGTCTGCAATTTTTTTCCTCTGGAAATTCATTCCTACTCCTACCCAGTGATGGGATTCAGCCAGTTCACACTGGTTCAGGAGAACCGATTGTTAACTTTCTGACCAGTTTGCTTGAACTGGTTGCTGGAAGAAATCATTAGGGCAGAAAAACTGGTTGTTAAATGATTTGAATCTCACCCCTGCTCCCACCTCATTCAAAGGGGGCTCATCTCAAATTGCATAGCTAAAAAGTCTGTACAGATTCTCTGTGATCCAGGTCTTCGTTGTCCTAAAGGTGCTTTTTATAGGAGGCAACCAAATTTTCTTGTTTTTTTCTTTTGAAGTTGTTTCGCTTCTCATCCAAAAAGATTCTTCAGCTCTGACTGGATGAAGGGGAAGGGAAGGATATATACTCCTTGTAGACAGGGTTGCCAGATCGCAGTTTGGCTCTGCGGCCAAACTCAAGTCAAAATTCAGCCAAATTATTTTTTGCTCATGGTGACGCGCATGTGTGAGGGAAGGAGAGCGGCTGGGTTGCCATCTGGCCGATTTCACGGCCAAGCAACTTTCGTACGGCCAAATTTATTCGGCCGGAGACATCATTTTTTCATGGACAAGCAGATAGAAATACGGCCAGATTTCTCGAATTTGCCCAGAAAAACGGCCAGACGGCAACCCTGCTTGCAGACAGAGCTGGTCATTTGCCTCCTTTTAGAGGGTCGTTGAGGCCACTTGGAGGTTCCTCTGTGTCCTCAGGGTCACCTGAGTAGTGCAAATGGTTCCTGTAGTCTGTAATTTTTTTCCTCTGGAAATCCGTTCTTACTCCCACCTCATTCAAAGGGGGTTAATCCTAATTTGTTTAGCTCAAAAGTCGGTAGAAATTCTCCATCCTCCAGGTCATGGTTGTCCCAAAGGTGCTTTTTTCAACAGGCAATTGGACTTCCTTGTTTTGTTTTTTTCTTTCTTTTGTAGACATTTCGCTTCTTATCCAAGAAGCTTCCTCAACTCTGACAGAATAGTGGACAGGATAATCCTTCCATTCCCCACTATCCTGTCAGAGTTGAAGAAGCTTCTTGGATGAGAAGGAAAACATCTTGAAAAGGAAAAAATGACAACAAGAAAATCCAGTTGCTTCCTGAAAAAAAAAGCAACTTTGAGACTAAAGGCAGTTCACCATTTCAAGTTTATCCCCTGCTTCCTTTTTATGGGGCTTCTTAATCCTTCAGGTCACGGTTGTCCCCAAGGTGTTTTCTTTCTCCAAAAGTCAAATGGATTTTCTTGGTTATTTTCCTCTTTTTTTTGAAAATACAGGTAGTTCTTGATGTCATCTCATAAAACATTTTGTATACACGTTTTATGGTTGACAACCGAAAGCAGGGGGTAGTTTCAAAGAGCAGGCGGCAGTGTGGAATCGAAAATACATTCCATTCATATTTTCTTCAAATGCTGATTAGATGACTGAAGCTTCTGCCGTGCAAAAATCTAATTGGAGAGCATGATTGATGACTCTTGAATATGGATGTTTTTATTGGATGATACACCCAGAGGGGTGGGGGGGAAGCAGGATCAAGGGTGACAGTGAATTACATATCTCAGAGTTGGCTATGCCGGGTAAATGCCGGAGGTAGAATGTTACCTTCACATAAATCTTTTAGTTTTGGGAGTGTGGCTCGGGTTCATGATTTAATTGGAGTAACTGCCGGAATCCTGACACTCGACTTACGAAAGTTCATTTAGTGACTGTTTGAAGTTACAGCGGCACTGGAAAAAGTGACTGATGACTGTTTTTCACACTTGCAGCATCCCATAGTCACGCAATCAGAATTCAGATGCTTGGCAACTGGCATGTACTTATGACAGTGGCAGTGTCTCAGGGTCATCTGATCTCCTTTTGCAACCTTCCAACGAGCAAAATCAAACCGTGTTGCTAAATAACTGCGGTGATTCGTTTAACGACTGTGGCAAGAAACATCGTAAAATTGAGGCAAAACTCCCTGATCAAATGTCTCGATTAGCAACAGAAATTTGGGGCTCAATTGTGGTTGTGTATTGAGGACTGCCTGCATTTATTATTAAGTGTTGTACCTGATGATTCTTGACTCTTGATGAATGTATCTTTTATATACACTGAGAGCATTTGTACCAAAGACAAATTCCTTGTGTGTCCAATCACACTTGGCCAATAAAGCTATTCTATTCTATTCTATTCTATTCTATTCTATTCTATTCTATTCTGTTCTGTTCTGTTCTGTTCTGTTCTGTTCTGTTCTATTCTATTCTATTCTATTCTCTATTCTATTCTATTCTATTCTATTCTATTCTATTCTATTCTTATTCTTATCCCTATTCCCATTCCAATTCCAATTCCAATTCCAATTCTATTCCTATTTTTCATTCCAATTTACATTCTATTCTATTCTATTCTATTCTATTCTATTCTATTCTATTCTATTCTACTCTACTCTACTCTACTCTACTCTACTCTACTCTACCCTACCCTACCCTATCCCTTCCCATCCCATCCCATCCCATCCTTTATTCTCTTCTCTTCTCTTCTCTTCTCTTCTCTTCTCTTCTCTTCTCTTCTCTTCTCTTCTCTTCTCTTCTCTTCTCTTCTCTTCTCTTCCCCAATCTGCTGTTTTCCACAGAATCTGTGAAGCTGCCAAAACTCACAGCCTCTTGGAGCAAGAGCTGGCTCATGCGGTGAATGCCTGTTCCCATGCTTTAACCAAAGGCGGCCCGAAATTCCCTGAGGTAAGAAAGAAAAATGAAAGATCTGTCTTCAGATACGTTCTTGATAAGAATTCTCAATAAGAATCAAGATCACGTGAAGCGTTAATACCACCGTATAATGCCTTGGTAAGGCCACACTTGGAATACGGCATCCAGCTTTGGTCACCACAATGTAAAAAAGACGCTGAGACTCTGGAAAGAGTGCAGAGAAGAGCAACAAAGATGATTAGGGGACTGGAGGCTAAAACATATCAAGAACCGCTGCTGGACTTGGGTTTGTCTAGTCTAGTGAAGAGAAGGACTTGGAGGTGACATGAGAGCAGTCTTCCAGTATTTGAGGGGTTGCCCCAAAGAAGAGGGGGTCAAGCTACTCTCCAAAGCACCCAAAGGAGAGAACCAACCTGGAAGTAAAGTGTGCGGGGGGTTGGACTAGAAGACCTCCAAGGTCCCTAAGTCGAGGACTATCTGTAATTAAATTTACAGCTTTGTGTTGCTGGGATATTCATGAGCTCCCTCCGTCCCCTCTCTGCAGAGCCTTACCAGGAATACTGCGCTGGAAATCGCTGCCACCGTGAAGGCATTGCATGATGAAACAGAATCCTTGTTAGTTGGGAAAGTCTCGTTGGTAAGATGATGATTTCTCGTTTCTTAAACTGGGATATTGGCCAGAAAGAATCCACTAAGTCTTAGTTTGTGGTAGAGTTGAGGATCCATAACTTGGAAGTTGCCTTTTTCCAGATAGAATCCCTTGTCTTTACTCCGTGGGTTTCCTTGACTATCCAATTTCTGCTGTGGTGGAGGCTAGGAATCCTGTATCTGCAAGGCTCAGAGGCTACACTATCATCTTGGGGCAAAGGGTAGAAGGTCCGGCATTCTGAATTGAGCCAGGTGTTTGAGGACTACGGGTCCTCTAGAAAGGACCAGGTTGTCAGAAAATCAGCAGAGCAAGTCAGAAGCTGGTGAGGGAAAAGGGAGCTGAGGATTTTAATTATCCCTCTAGGAATTATAAGTGAGCTGAGATCAGAATTGGGAGAACGACTATGTCCTTAAAAAGGGATATTTCCGGAAACGAAGAGAGAGAGAGAGAGAGAGAGAGAGAGAGAGAGAGAGAGAGAGAGAGAGAGGCAGACAGAAATGATAAACAGATGAATAGGATAGAATGGAATGGAACGGAACATAATAGAATAACAGAGTTGAAAGGGACCTTAAAGGTCTTCCAATCCAACCCCTGGGATAGATAGATAGATAGATAGATAGATAGATAGATAGATAGATAGATAGATAGATAGATAGATAATTAGACAGACAGACAGACAATGATAGATAGAGAGAGAGATAGAGAGAGAGAGAGATAAGAGAGAGAGGGAGAGACAGACAGAGGAATGATAGATGATAGATAAATTGAAGAAATAGGTAGACAGACAGACAGACACAGAGGAATGACAGATGATAGATCAATTGAAGAGATAGATAGATAGATAGATAGATAGATAGATAGATAGATAGATGACAGATAGACAGACAGACGGACAATGATAGATAAATTGAAGAGAGAGAGAGAGAGATAAGAGAGAGAGACAGAGAGACAGACAGACAGAGGAATGATAGATGATAGATAAATTGAAGAAATAGGTAGACAGAGAGACAGACACAGAGGAATGACAGATGATAGATCAATTGAAGAGATAGATAGATAGATAGATAGATAGATGACAGATAGACAGACAGACAGACAATGATAGATAAATCGAAGAGAGAGGGAGAGAGATAAGAGAGAGAGACAGACAGACAGAGGAATGATAGATGATAGATAAATTGAAGAAATAGGTAGACAGACACAGAGGAATGACATGATAGATCAATTGAAGAGATAGATAGATAGATAGATAGATAGATGACGACTGATAGTTAGATAGTTGGTAATAATAAAGAAGAATATTTCTAGCTCAGGGTTGAAATGGTGACTCTCTGCTCAGAGCTCCGAGAGCACCAAGGACCCCTGAGGTAGTTGATTGATAGATGATGGATAGATGAGATAGGTATCTAGCTATATAGATATAGATAGGTGATAGACAGACAGAAAGGCAGAGGCTCTTGTGAGACAACTCGACCTAACAAAATTATAATTTGCTGTTTTGGTAGCAATTGGAATCTCCCTGCGAGGAGTTGCTGGTGTCGGCAGTGCACAATTTGGAGACCGAACTGAGAAAAATGGCCGAAATCCCTTGGCTCTGCTATATATTGCAGATGAATGATGATGAGGTGGGTGGAAATTCACGCGTGCAAGCCCCAATCCTCGACGTTCCTTTTTTTTTTTTTTCTGCCTTCAAAATCTGACCCAAGTGCAGGAAAGTTAAATTGCCAGAGGTTATGGATGCTTTGAAGATGAATTGGAGGAGGTATTTGAACCTTCTGCGAACACGCCATCCCTTTGGCAGAAGCTAGGAATTGCTTCTGATGGAGACTGAAAAAGATGGAGCTGCTTTAAAGCTCTTGAAAGACTCGGAAAAGTTAATGAGAGTTTAAAAGCAGCTTCATCCCTCCCTCACCTTTTTTCTCCAGGTTTACTCAGTGCTTTTTTTTTTTTTAAGCAGGTGCTGTGCTTATTACACAAAATCTGAATTCTTTTTTTCTGCACCCTTTTTGAAGCATATTCAGTTCTATTTGGGCTACCGATAAATATGGATTTTTGGCTGTTCTTTGTGTAGAAAAGCTCAGGGTTGACCTTGCCAGTTTTCAGGTGTGAGCAGAGTGTCAACTAAAAAGATACTCCTTTGGTCTTTTGAGTTGCCAGCGGAAAGGGAGTGGGAGAAAGCAGTGCATTCCTTAAATGCCTCAGATAATCGCCTTGGCAGCCGAAGCTGTTGGCACACAAGATTATTACTGTAGAGCGTGATTGATGACTCTTGGCTATGGATGTGTCCCATTGGAGAATATACATCCAGGGGCGGGGGGAAGAGCAGGGTCAAGGGGGAAATGAACGATGTATTTTAGTGTCGGCTGCATCCAGTTAACGCCAACATGGCCACTCCTAATAAATCAATATTTTTTACTGTTGAGAGATGCGGCTAGAGACTTATGATTTGAATAGGGGACACAGAGAATATAAATACGGGGTTTTTTTGTTTACTGTGTGTAAGATTTTAAGTTATGAGGAATGCAATTTAGTTGAAAAATTGCTGCATCATATAGTTAATTTATGCCCAACAGTTATCTAGTCTTGAAAAAGGATGATTTCACTCTCCATTCAGGACATTTTCATATTGTAGAATTAAAAAATAAAATTCCTCTATTTGGCAGACAATCTGTCTTCCTGGTTCATTTTTTTCAAGGTCGAATTTCACGATCCCTTTAAAGGATAAACTTGGATAAATGAAGGATAATTTCATTTTTCTTTCATCCTACTAAGTTTATCCATTGTATTTTACCTTTTGGACTTAAAACAATCTTTTCCCACAAAGCGCATCCTGCATATGGATAGAATCTTTATTTATTTTTTAAAAATATTACAGTTTAATCTTAATTGCTTTTAACGAATAAACTGGTAGGTGCATCAAATGAAGAAAAAAATAATAATAATCTTAATTTTTTTTTTTAGGATCCTCCTTTGGAATACTGTAAACGAAACAACCGAAGTACCATGTTTCGTATAGTGCCAAAATTTAAAAAGGAAAAGGTTCAAAAACAGAAGACCAGTGCCCAGCCTGGTATGTTTTCAAAAATATTGTTGCTTGGAAGAGACAGAGTTTGTGAGTAGACTGTGTGTGTGTGTGCGTGACACAATATGCACCGAGCTTGTCTTGGCTTCCTTGTTAGTCCGTCTTCATGACAACTTTGACAAAGTTGCTTTATCCCACAAGAAAGTTGTCCTTTACATCTACTTGCGGATCAAGGATGTGTAATTACCATGGCTTAAGGAGGCCACAAATCTTGTGTGACACACTGAAGGCTACATTTTAAAAGTGAGTGAATTAAGGATCCATTTGGTGATGGGGTCCTCAATGTGTTTTAAGAGGGGACCATCTAGCTACTCCAAGAGACAAAAGTTGACCTATGGTCTCTGTGAATATGTTGGAGCCTTTCTCCAGAACATGCTATTAATTTCTGCATTGTTCAAGGTTTCCTCCACAGAAAACTCAGCATAGAAACTACACTATTATCCAAACAAAGAATAACACTTTTTTAGATACTGAAGCTCCATAGAACATTTCTTTTCATTACGAAACAGACTTTCCTCGTTTTGTATTCTCATTGTTACAGGTTGCATTAAGCCATACACAAGTCCTCTTTTTAAACAATATCATACCAGGATTTTAGTTTCAAAGTACTAAAAATAATGGCCACATGAAGATTTTTTTAATTAATTGCAGGAATGTCATTGAAATTATTGACTTTGGGATTTCTTGGAGGTATCCCGGCTCATAGGTAACTTCCAATAAAAGAACTTTTGTTCAAACACACACCCAATTGCTTTTCCATTGCTCATCCAGTATTAAAATCCTTTCTGTATAGGCCATATGATATGTACAGAGCTGTTTATTTGACCTGGTGAAAGAGGTAATGCTTGAATGAAACATGGAAGAAGTCTCCACAAATGCAATTTTTCCCCCATTTGCATTTCAATCAATATATTGATGGGTCCTTGGTGCTTTCTAAGCTTGGTTTTTTTCTTCAGACGTTTCATTACCCAATTAGGTAACATCATCAGCGCTAGAAAGGAATGGGATTTGCAGGGAAGAGCAGGAGGAGGAGGAAAACTGTAAGGTCCTGGGTGCTCTCTGAGCTCTGAGCTTGGTTGTTTTCTTTCAGATGTTTCATTACCCAACTAGGTAGCATCATCAGTGCTTGAAGGAGGTTGGGCTTGCAGAGAGGAGGAGGAGGAGGAGGAAGAGGAAGAGGGGGAGGAGGACTATGGGGTCCCTGGTGGTCTCTGAGCTTGGTTGTTTTCTTGCAGACGTTTCATGACCCAAACCAGGTAACATCATCAGTGCTAGCACCAAGGGCCTCTCATTTCAACCTTCAAATTATTCGCTTCTATTGGAAACCATAAATCGCAATTTGTACATCCTGGAATTACGTACAAACAGCACCAATCCTAATTGGGCAAGCTAATGAATTGGCACCGAGAAGCGTTGTCGGCGTAGCCGGATGTTGGAGCTGAGAGCATGGCTAGAATCCAGGCAGCCCTCAGATCCCTGGGCTTCCCTTACTTTTAACCCGCATGTCAGACATTGCTGCCCCATCCTACCTGACTTCTGCCGCTATTCACCGTTTCCGCTCTCGTTCTCTTCCTTCTCCCACTTTCCTAATCTACGGCCTAACCCTTTGCTTGTCACACCGCCCAGCATGTAGAAACCAATTAAGGGGGTTTTGCTCTTAACTTTGGTAGTTCAGAAATGGGGCACGGATGAAGTTGGCGCTTGGTTGGAGCTGCTGAGTTTGGGAGAATACAAAGAAAACTTCATCAGCCACGACATCCGAGGGGCCGAACTTTTGCACCTGGAGAGGCGAGACCTGAAGGTATTGGCGTTGTCGTGCTACCTTTTGTTTTTCCTGCCTTATGAGCCTTTCGAAAGGATGGATGTAAGCTTTCCCTCACCCCTCTCTCCCTATCCCAGCAATGCGATTGTAGCTTGGCTTTTTAACACGCAACCTGGCATAACACACCTGGCTAAAAAAAACGGCTGTCTTGTTCGGCTGAATTTCTTTACCTGGTGAGAATAAGAAGGACGACTATTTTCCTTTTGAAAGAGGTCTTGGAGTCTTAGTGGACAGTCCCTTAAACGCAAGGCAGCCATGTGCTGACACAATCCTTGGTTGGATAAACAGAGGTGTAAAATCCTGCAAAGTATTACTACTGCTTTCTAAAGCCTTAGTAAGGCCACAGCTGGAATTCTGCATCCAGTTTTGGTCAGCCCATTACAAAAAAAGATGGAAAAAGTGTAAAGAGGAGCAACTAAGATGATTTAAAGGTCTGGAGACTAAAATGTATGAATGGTTGCAGGATTTGGGTATGTCTAATCTAGAGAAAAGAATATTCCAGCAATATTCCAGAATTTGGGAAGGCTGCCCGAAAGAAGATTGGGGCAAACAAGCTCTTATTATGTTCAGTTTGGGTTTCATTGTGGGTTTTTTGTTTATTATTATTTGTGGTGTATGTGTGTACTTCTCGCACCTTCCCGTCAAACCCTAATCTACAAAAACACAAACTGTCAGATATAATGATCGAGAGAGAGAGAGAGAGAGACGTTTAACATCCAGTTTGCATGTTAAAACAAGCATTTAAGGTTGGTTCAGGGCTGTAACAAGAGCAGAGAGTGAATACAAAAAAAAAAAAAAATCAATATAGCAATTAGAGCTCTGGATTTGATTCCAAGAGCAAACATAGTAGCTTTTGTGTAGCTCTTTAAAGTGGCCACATCTTTTCCTGGATTACGGAGGCCAGCAGTGTGATTCTAGGTGAGGACTCGGCTGCTTTAAAGAGCTGCAGAGAGGGATGCTACGTTTGCACTCTTGTATGCTTCCCAAGTGTTTGCAAAGCATCGCACAACGCTACACGCAGCGCATGTACACACACAAGCACAAAGAACTTGGATAAGACATCTTTGAAAGGTTTACTGGCATCGAATTTTGCATTGTAGTAACAACTTGGGTGTGTTTAGCCCCGTAGACTGCTGATGTTACAGAAATAAGTCTGTATGCAGGGGGTCTGTGACTTACAACCACAATGGAGCCCATAATATCCGTTGCTAAACGAAACCGTTCTTAAGGGAGATTTGCCCCTATTCTAACGACCTTTTCTTGCCACTGTTGTTGAGTGAATCCCTGTGAGTAACATGGTCATTAAATGAATCCGGCTTCCTCCATTGACTTTGCTGGTCAAGAGGTCTCAAAAGGAGATCCTGTGAGGCCAGGACTCTGACAACCGTCGTAAATACGAGTCGGTTGCTAAGCATTTAAATTTTGATCACGTGACCACAGGGATGCTACAAAGGTTGTAAGTGTGAACAACGGTCAGAAGTGACTTTTTTCAGGGCTGTTGTAACTTCAAACAGTCACTAAACGAGCAGGGTACATTGAGGATTAGCCGCCTTCGTATTTCATGGTGGGGTTTAGGAGAAGAGAAAATGGAGGAAAACCAATTACATTTATTAATTTTAGGGAAGATCATATTGACCGCCCCAAATCTCTTTTAACAGCCAAGCTCAGCGAAACTCTGAGCTCTTGTTGTGTTGCTCCGCTGTCAGGCCGTCGTAAACTGGAGCCGGTCAGTGGAAGCATGAATCGAAATGGACATCGGAGGGCAGCAGCGCATAACTAGGAAAAGGCAAACCAATGTGAAAATTCTGGGTTTTGAACGAAGTCCGCTGGAGGCTGCAACGGCAGCAAAACAGGAGCGTAAACCTCTTGTAATTCATTACATGTGAATTA
Organism: Pseudonaja textilis; assembly: GCF_049901715.1. Lineage (NCBI taxonomy): Eukaryota > Metazoa > Chordata > Lepidosauria > Squamata > Elapidae > Pseudonaja > Pseudonaja textilis. The sequence continues at coordinate 50,499,654 of NC_141997.1, forward strand.
CTCCGTGAGCTGATTGTCTCTGGAGATTCTCAGCCCTCCAGGTCATGGTTGTCCCAAAAGTGTTTTTTTCAAGAGGCGACTGGACTTCCTTGGTTTCATCTGAAGACGTTTCGCTTCTCATCCAAGGAGCTTCTTCAGTTCTGAAGAAGAAGAACTGAAGAAGCTACTTAGATGAGAAGCAAACATTTACAAAGGAGATACCTGTGGAGATTCTCAGTCTTCCAGGTCATGGTTGTCCCAAAAGTGCTTTTTTCATGAGGCAACTGGACTTTCTTGTTTTTTTCTATTGAAGACATTTCACTTCTCCTCCAAGAAGCTTCCTCAGACTCCAGGACTGGCCCAGGTTCCTCCCCCCAATCTCCTCACTGTCCAAATCTGCTGCCAGATCCGCTGGCCGCTGTCAGGCCACAACAGCTGGGGACTTGCTTTCCGATCTTGAAATCCTATGAAGATGTGCCTCCAACCACATTTTTAAAAAATAGAACAAAAACCACTTTGTTGTAGGACGACATCGTGTATAAGTGACTTCGTTTGTGATCTAAAATCAATATTTATTTCTGATGCCTATTTTGTTCTATTCGATTTCCGAATGCTTGCTTTGATATTTAAGGCTGTGGCTGGTTATTTTAGTTGCCTTAGCTGGATAGTTGAAGATGGTACGGCAAAACGGTCGTTTCCATAGCTGCCATTCAAGAAACGAATGTGGATCCTTGTAAAATTTGATTTGGTATCATTCCATGTTCCAGGGAGACAAAGTCTAAAAATCTAAGAAATAAAGAATACAGGGGGAAAAAATAGACAGCACCACTTCTTTTATAAAAGTTTTCATTAGAAACAAAATTCCGTATCTATAAGTAAGTTGATATCACCATCATTTAATGACCCCATAATCCCTTGAGGGGTGGAGTCTGGGCAACTGAATGGAGCTAGCGGGGTGTTTACTGGCCGGATGCCCTTCCTGTCACTAGGGCGGAGTTTTGTTCAGCAGATATATTCTCATTGTGCACAGAGAAAGAAATATCTGCCCCTACCTAGGATTGAACTCACAGCTTCCTGATTGTGAGGCAGGAGCTCCTCCTCTAGGGCCACCACACCACTGTCTAAATAAGTTGATATGTATGTGGGGAAAAATGAACGAATTGACTAAAATGGGTACTCTAGCTTTATTGCCAAAAGTTAAATGATCTTCTGCTACTCTGGATTTATGTGAATGACTCTTTCTTCTCCCTTGTCCCGTAGGATTTGGGGATAACGAAAGTGGGTCATATGAAGCGAATTCTTCAGGGAATTAAAGAATTTGGCAGGAGCCCACCGTTACCGGAAGTGTAGCTGTGCCGGCTGCTCTGCTGAGGAAGTGCTACTTACACAAAGGTGTAGAAGGATGCGGGTTCCTCCCGGGCGAGTAAACGCCAGGTTGTGAGAAGAGCGTTAACTCTGATCGGGGCGAGGTTTGATGAACAAGCCGGATGCGAGTATCCAAAAGGTTTTGTGGGTCTAAGTCATCCTCTTTTCATGACCCCGTAATCCGTTGCAGGGTGGAGTCTGGGCAGCTGAATGGAGCTGAGTGTTTACTGGCCGGATGCCTTTCCTGTCACCCCTGTGGAGTTTTGTTCAGCAGATTTAATCTCATTGTGCCCAGAGAGAGAGAGAAATATCTGCCTTTAACTCACAGCTTCCTGATGGTGAGGCCAGAACTCCACCTCTGGGCCACTGGGCCGCTCTTTTGTGGGTTTAAAAAGGCTGTGAAATATATTACGAGAAGTAATCAAAATGTCTCCATTACCGTAAAAACGACAACAACAGCACGTTTCCTGCGTAGCATGTACATTATTGGGACCCTGGCAATCCACCCAGATCCTTTTCAGGTTCTTTCCATTTGCAAATGACAAATCATTTTATAAAATGGGATTGTTCTGTTTGACAAATCCTTGAAGCCTAATTTTATCCAAGAGCCTCCAGTGTCTTCGTAGACTCGATCCCATCCGGATGTTTCGGTGGTGGTACCTCAAAACCATCATTCTCTCGGGGTTGTTGTTTTTTTCCCACCCGCTCTTTCATCGGCCGAAAATAACGTTGGATGGCGTGAACGGAGAGGTCAAAACACCTTTTTTTTTTCCAACCCAAACTGCCTGCCTGTTTGCATGATAACTTCTTACACTTGAAGAACTTTTATATCTGTTTTTCATAAGGTTTAATTTATTACTGAGTTTTTTTGGGGTGTGTGTGTGTGTCTGGGGGTAGGGGGGTGGGTTTAGGGATTTTATTTTATTTTCCCCTGATGTGATAGAAACACGCTGCGTGTGGTGGACATCGTTGCCGTATTCTAACGGTGGGAAAACCTCTTCTACTCTGGCTTCAGGTAATTTCAGAGTATTTTTTGAAAAATGCTAGAACGGGGAGGCTTAAGGTTTGATTTCCCAAGGGAGAACGATCTGAAGGTTGATAAAATACGCCACGCTTACTCTCTTCCTTAAAGCAACTCCAAGTTTACCTCGGATGTCTGCGCTTCAAAATGTGGCAGCCGAGCGACTCAAAGCGCATCCAATTTGATGGATGTCAAGTCTCAATCATGCCATTTGAATGAAAGGGGGCGAAGGTTGCAGAACCCCCTCTTTAACGCCTTTAACGTTAAGCCGAGTATTTTTTTTGGTTTATTTATTTATTTTCAGTTGAGAGATGGATTTAGCCTCCTGGGAAATATTGTCATCCCGTGGTGGGCGAGTTTGGACGGGGAAATTTGGTGGATCGGGGCAGAAAAAGAAATCCCCGTTTCTGAAAAATTGTGCCTTTTGCTTCAGAGCCAGGAAAGTTTAGATTCTAGATATTAATGAAGTTAGGAAGATCGGCAAAGGAATCCAGAAAAGTTAAGATGGTATCTTGTGGATGGACTCACCTCCCACTGAACTACAGTTCCCAACATGAACTGTACAGTTCCCAACATGAACTACAGTTCCCAACAGCCTCCACCGTTGTTTAGGGAGGTTCTCCATCATTCCAGGTCATGGTTTTCCCAGGGGTGCTTTTTCCAAAAGGCAACTGGACTTCCCCGCTCCCTTTGAAAAAAAATTATTCCTCATCCTAGATCGAAGCTTCTTCAGTTCTCCGTGAAGGGAATTGAACGGAACAGAAGGAGCTTCTTGGATGAGAAGCGGAACGGAAGCGGAACGAAGCCCCAGAGGGCAGGAGAGGAAGCAAGGGATGGAAACTAATCGAGGAGAGGAGCCTCTTGAAACTCAGGAGAAAATTCCTTATGGTTAGAGCAATCAGCCAATGGAACTGCTTGCCACCAGGAGTTGTGGGTGCTCCAACACTGGAGGTTTTTAAGAAGAGAATGGACTGACCTTTGTCTGAAATGGTATAGGGTTTCCTGCCTGATGGGGTTGGACTAGAAGATCTTTGAGATCCCTTCCAGACCTGTTATTCTATTCTATTCTATTCTATTCTATTCTATTCTATTCTATTCTATTCTATTCTATTCTATTCTATTCTGTAATTCTATTCTATTCTACTCAACTCTACTCTACTCTATTCTATTCACTTCACTGCTTCTGTTCTATTCTATTCTATTCTATTCTATTCTATTCTATTCTATTCTATTCTATTCTACTCAACTCTACTCTACTCTATTCTATTCACTTCACTGCTTCTGTTCTATTCTATTCTATTCTATTCTATTCTATTCTATTCTATTCTATTCTATTCTATATTTCTATTCTATTCCATTCTAAAGTATATTTATTCTATTCTATTCACTTCACCGCTTATGTTCTATTCTATTCTATTCTATTCTATTCTATTCTATTCTATTCTATTCTATTCTATTTATTCTATTCCACTCCACCCCACCCCACTCCATTCCATTCTATTCTGTTCTATTTATTCTATTTCATTCCACTCCATTCCATTCCATTCCATTCCAGTCTATTCTATTCTATTCACTTCTATTCTAAAGTATATTTGTTCTATTCTATTTTATTCAGAAAAAAAAACCCAAGTAAGTTCAGTTGCTCTTTGAAAAAAGCACTTTGGGGGATCTCCTATTTTGGGGCTCTTAAATTCCTTCTGCTAGCTTTTAAACCATTACAAGCTAACCGATCTGCAGGGGCTTCATGATTGTGTCTGAATCAGATCTGAATTCCATTCCTCCAAACAGTTGGACTCCATACTCTAGATCAATAGTTTGTTTCCACGCTGGGTTTCTTTAAGAACCCCAACGTCCTGCTTCACCCATTCGAATTAAACTTTTATCCTCTTGGCTAGTGCCAATTTCAATCTTCAGCTTACATCCATTCACTTAATGACTGTTCAGAGTTACAGTGGAACCAGTTGTTAAGTGAATCATTGACTTTGCTGGTCAGAAGTTTGCAAAATTTAATCCCATGACCCCAGGACACTGCAACTGTCATAAGTACATGCCAGTTGCCAAGCCTCTGAATTTTGATCACGTGACCACAGGGATATTGCAATGGTCGTAAGTGTGAAAAAACGGTCATAAGTCACATTTTTCAAAGCCGCTGTAACTTTGAATGGTCACTGTTGTAAAACCAGGTCTACCTGTACTAATATGATTGAAAGTCACAGAAGCTGAGAATAGAATAAGCCTTACAGAGCTCAGCTGCCACTAACCATAGCAACATCTACTCAAGAAGGGGAATAAAATATATTAAATGTTTAAGATTTAAGATGAGTTAGCGTGTATACGTGCAAAGATTTAAGATGAGTCAGTGTTTATATGTGCAAACGCTTTCCATGGAATTGTGTTGAAAGCAAAGGAAGGGAAGAGGGATTGGTTTGAAAAGCGAAATGCTTGTAAACTGGCCTTTGTGGAAAATTTGCCCCAGATTGCAAAGTTACTACACTCATTTTGATATTGTGACACCCCTATCGCATTGTTGGATCACAAAATTGCAAACACCACTCTGCTTTGCACAATAATACTTTTTTTTTTTAATAAAAAAGATCCTTGTGGGTTAAAAATAAAAAGGAAATAACAGAAGGCTGACATGCACTGAAAAAGAGGCTATGATTATTTTCAATTTAGCCACAATTACTCGCTCTGGGCTTTCCCCCTTTTTGGAATTTTAATGTGTTGTTCTAAGGAAGGGAGTGATACGTTAGCTTGGATATCCTAAATGCAGAAAATTAGATTTTTTTTTAAAAAAAAGGAAAAAAAATTCACCTGTTTTTTTAAAAATCCTTGAAATAGAACGTCCCTGCGGCTTCCTTGTGATTTAATTAAAACCGTGTTCTACATTCATACAAAAAGTTAGCTCTTCTTTCTAACCATGTTTTCATTTGAATCTTTCTTTCTTTTTTCCAGTCCAGAAAATAAAAACAAACCCTTTTAGAAAAAAAATGTATTAAATCACCATAGATAGTGTGTGTTTTCCCCCCCTAATGCCGTGATGGCAAACCTTTGGCACACATGCCACAGGTGGCACGCAGAGCCATTTGGGCGGACACGTGAGCCACAGGCAAATTTACCTCACTGCACATGCCTCCCAGCTAATTTGGGGGCCTTTTTCGGCTCCAAGAGGCTCGAGGGAAGCCGCTGCAACCTTTGGAGGCCGAAAGGCCGGAAGTGATGAAACAGGTTTATTTTTCAGCCTCCAAAGGCTGCAGAGGCTTCCCTCGAGCCTCTGGGAGGCCGAAAAACACCCGAAAATCAACTGGAAGGTGCATGCATGCGCAGTGCAGGTAAGGAGGTGGCAGGGGGATTGCGCATGCATGTGAACGGGGTGTGTGGGGTGTGCACATTGCCTTCTGGGTGCTGGCACGTGACCGAGCGTGTGCGAGCGAGCGCACAATTTTCGGCACAGGAGCCCCAAAAAGTGAGCCACCATTGCCCTAATGCATAATAACTCACACTTATTTGATTCATATAGTCCTAACTTTCTTTCTTGAAAGTAGCAGGGTGATTTGTATGAGGACTGGGGGTGCCATCTTGAATTTTTCATCAACTTTCCTCTTTGTGGGTACACCTGAAAGGTCGGGTGCCAGTTTAATACAGGTAATCCTCAATGTACAACCACAATTGACCACAAAAATTCCTGTTACTAAGTGAGACATTTGTTAAGTGACTTTATGAGCTTTCTTGCCGCAGTTATTAAGTGAACCACTGCAGTGGTTAAATTAGTAAAACCGTTGTTAAGTGACTCTGGCTTCCTGATTGATCAGAATTTTGATCCCCTGTCCAGCGGTCGTAAGTGTGAAAAACCAGTCATCAGTCATTTTTTTTCCCATGTCGTTGTAACTTCAAACGTTCAGTAAATGAATGAGTCAAAAACTACCCGTATTTATTCGATCTGCTCTCATCTCCTGATTTCCCCATCATTGAACAGGCACAGTGTGATATATTCAGTGTTGATCTGCTACGTGGAAGAATTTGTGCAGTTGTTGAGCTAAGTGAGTTGAACCCATAACCTAGAATCTTAAATCTGGGTTCCAGCACCCTGCAGATATAGAAATGGATTTTAGTTCCATATAGATAGGGTCGGGTTTGAACCTGTCATTCAAAATTAAGGACCTTCGTCTTAGCAGCAGCATGGGTTATCTTCGAACAATATTGGGGAAAAAATGAAGATATACCGTGAGATGAAGAGCTGGTCAGGAAGATACTAGATTGTGCAGATGTTCTGACCCAAACCTTGTTCCAAGGAAACAAACAAGAAACAGCAAAACAAGGTAACAGCAAAACCTTTTAATGATTCTTTATGAATTCCATTCCTTCCCAGTTAAAAGGCTGCTTCAAACTGATTGTCTCTGATAAGAACGAGCCTTGCTAAGGTGGTGCAAGGCTGCCAAGAACGCTAGATAAAGTTTCCAAGAACTATTTCAAACACAAAGACACCAACCAAGATATCCCGAATGTCCACAAGGCTTTGAGTGCAAAAACTTCTTTGCTTCCTGCAAAGAACTCTGGTTTCTCAGCTGGCTTTTATCTCCTCAGGGAGGAGCCTGTTTTTCATTGAGAGAAATTCCTGACAAGGCATGCTAATTCTGTAACAATGGGAAAGTAAGGCTGGGGCCAGGCATAAAAGAAGGAGTGAATTTGCAGTTTGAGAAACCAAGGAATCAGTTATCTGAATTAGAAGTAAGGAACTTTGGTACCATGCTGATGGTTAAGGGAAAAATCGTGGAAAAACCACCAGGTGGAAAATCAAGGAAGAGATAAAAAATATGCAGTGTGAGGTATCTAGTACATGTTCTCTCTAATAGTTAAGGAGCAGGTTTATATGAAAATAACAACTTGTACCCCGTTTTCCTGAAAATACGACCTACCCTGAAAGTAAGTCCTAGCTTGATTTTTACACATGCACCCAATATAAGCCCTACTCCCCCAAATAAGCCCTAATTAAGACCCCACCCACTCCAGAGTGCACAGGTAAAAATTAAGCTAGGGTGAGGATGGAGGGTGGTGGAGCTACCCTACTACTTACCTTTGGACAGTAGTAGCCAGGCCTTGCACACCCCGACACCTGCCTCGCCCGCCCATTTCTTCTGCAGCCGGCAAGGCTTTCCTGAAGGCCTCTGGAGCTGATAACAAAGCTCAGGATCGATCCAGAACTGTTATCGGCTGCAGAGGCCTTCAGGAAAGCCTTGCCATCCACAGAAGAAGTAGTTCCTGAAGGCCTCTGACAGCGGAAAGTAAGCCGGGAGCAACCCTGAAAATAAGACCTGATTCCTTTTGTTTTGGTGGCAAAAATATATATAAGACAGGGTCTTATTTTGGGGGAAACTGGATGGCATTGAGGTATGTTGACCTGAATCTGTTAATTTGCCCAGAATTGTATAGAGCATGGGGTCAGACTAGAAGACCCCCAAGGCCCCTTCCAACTCTTGTTATTCTGTTACTGAGAAACCATAGGCTCCTTAAAACTGCTCTCAGTTTGAAGACATGGAATGAAATTCCCAACTGTTTGTTCTTCTTAGGTTTATACACATTTTCCCGTAGTATTCTCGGCTTTAATTCAATTCTTGGAAAAATTGTGCAAGGGATAAATAATGGGGATTATGGAAAGTAACATTTCTTCATACAGAAATGATCAGGAACATGAAGATGAGATTATAGTTCGATGTGTTACTCAACTTTGGAAGCTTTTTCATGATTGGCTGGGTTGAGAAGCCAACACAACTTAAACTTTCCAAAGTTGGGAAACATTAGTCTAGACATCAGATTCTCCATTTTTTTTTTTTTTTGGCCAACTATTTCATAAAATTAAAGTGGTTTGACATTTCTTTTTTTTACTAAGTCAGAAATAATAATCCTTGCGAAAAAGCCACTTAGGTAAAGCTTTTGATATGCTATTTTTTTTTAACTCAGAGGAATGGAATAATTTTTTGTTTCGCACAGAAGCAGTTTCTTCAACAAACGTTTTGCGCTACGGAGCATTTCCCCTAAAAATTGGCCGATATATTGAGAGCTAATTCCTTTTAACTACCAACCGCCCATCAGGCATTTTACCAGGATGGTCTATAATCTTCTGGCTCGGGCCGTGGTTTGGACTAGAAAAACTCCAAGGTCCCTTCAACTCTTGATATTCTGTAATTTGTTTAGCTAGAACTCTTCATCAACAATGGTAAAAGCAGATTAAACTTTAAAACAGACTTAAAATTTGTACATATGAAACTGCTGTTAAATTGCCTAGTGTCATGCCCTGTTGGAGACTGACTCCGAGGAACAGCCGACAGGGAGTGGAAGTGTGGCTCCGGAGGTTGTGGAGGAGGCCGGGGAAGGGCAGAAGCTGCCTGGGCAGTCAGAGGAAGACCCAGGCCCATCCCCTCTCCATTCTAGGGCACACAAGGAGGAGGGGATAAGGGAGAAACGTGAATGGCGTGGTCTATGGGGGAGGAAAGGGCCTTGATCCTCGTCATCGGCTGCAGCTGTGAGAACTGGTTAAAAGGACGGACATGCATATGGGCCAGTGCTGGAAACAAAGCTTGGAAATATCTCTGTCGTTCCTCTCTGAGTTTGGCGTCCTTCCCAGTGTGTGTTCTGATATCTGTGGACATTCTCCAGCCCTTATCTTGCCTGGTTTGTGGTGTTCTTTATTCTTTATAATTTAAACGGCATTTCCTCCTTTTCGTAACTGCTTGTGGGGGAGTGTTTTTGTCTCCAGTCAAGGATATTTGGAGCTTTGAAGCAAAGTGAAGGAATAAAAGGGGCTTCACCTGTTTTTGTGACTGTGTTTATTTTGTATCCCACCCTGGGGCATCATACCTAGGTAAAGTAATGATGTTTTACCTAATGCTTGAAAAAGTGCACCTGTGGACTCATAAAACAGTTTTTTTCTTCTCTAGAATCAGGACGTTAGGTGCCAAAACAGCAAGACTCATACTTTTCTTCCTGATGTGTGTGATTTAGCAGAAGCTAACCTTTTTCCATGTTTAATTTCATTCCTTTTCAGAGAATGCTGAATACGCCAATCCCCCTATTTCTAAATAGATATAGGAACCAAATTAATTACGTTAAGAGTTCACTACAATTAACGGGAGTTATTTTAGTCATACCCTCATTGACTGCAATGAGCTTAGTCGAAGCACGGTGACAGCCTAAATTATCTCTGTCCATGGGATCATTCATTGAAGGGCAATTACAGTTAGTTCCTAACTTACAACAGTTCATTTAGTGACCGTGCAAAGTTACAACGGCACTGGGGAAAAAAAGCAACTTATGACCATTTTTCACAGTTACAACCTTTGTAGCTGCTCCACGATCACACAACCAAAATTCAGATGCTTGGCGACTGCTTCGTATTTATGACAGTTGCAGTGTGTCGAGGTCATGGTGATCCCCACTCTGCAAACCTTCTGACAAGCAACATCTGCAGTGGGGAAGCCATATTCACTTAATGACCAAGTCACTGATTTATCGATGGCAGCGATTCTACTGTGGCAAGAAAGGGACAAAATTCACTTAACAAACGTCACTGTCATGCCCCTGTTGGAGTCTGACTCTGAGGGAGAGGAGGAACAGCTGACAGGGAGTGGAAGTGTGGCTCCGGAGGTTGTGGAGGAGGCTGGGGAAGGGCAGAGGCCGGCTGGGCAGTCAGATGAAGACCCAGGCCCATCCCCTCTTCATCCTAAGGCATGCAGGAAGGAGAGGATAAGGGAGAAATGTGAATGGCGTGGTCTACGGGGGAGGAAGGGGCCCTGATCCCCTTCATGGGCTGCAGCTGTGAGGACTGTTTAAAAGGACAAACTGCGCATGGCCCAGTGCTGGAAGCAAAACGTGAAATAATTCTAGTCTTTCATTGCTTATCTGAGTTTTGGCGTCCTTCCCAGTGTGTGTATTTAGATATCTGTGGACGTCTTCAAGCCTTTCCCCCACCCCCCCCCGATGTGTATTCTCCAACGGGACACATCCTTAGCCAAGAGTCATCATGCTCTCCAATAATAATCTTGCACGCCAACAGCTTCGGTTGCCTAGCACTTGTATGAAGCATTTAAGGAATACATTACTTTCCCCCACTCCCTTTCTGCTGGCAACTAAAAAGACCAAAGAAGTATTTTTTTTTTTTAGTTGACAACCTCCCTGCATCGTGCAAATATTCTGATGTGAATTTTCCTTTGGTGATTCGCAGCATTCAAAGTCCTGTATCCAAATTAGAGAGAGGCCCTTTGGGATATTCTGCAAATCACTCAGGCTGTGATCTCTGCCTAGGGTTACAATACCGATCATAATAACAACAACCCAGAAATTTAAATCTTAATACGGGATGAAATCTGCTGAGCAGAGAATGCTTTAAGTTTGGGAATTTTTATTTACTTGTATTTTGTTTTTGTTTTTGTTTTTTAAAAAAGAAACAGTGAGTTTTGGTTGTTTACAAACTGTTTACAGCAACACAGGTTTATATATATGAAAACCGAGATATTTATTGCATATACCGTGTTTCTCCAACAATACGACCTCCCCCAATAGGAAGACCCAGCATGTTTTCTAGGCATAAAATGAAATTAAGCCCCTCCCCCCAAATTTAGGCCTATTTTAAAACATGCAAAAGGGGGGGAAGGGCGGGGGGACTTGCCGTTAGGAGCGCCCCGCGGGCAGCAATTCCTCGCCACCAGCTGCTCCTAATGGGAGATCATGGCAGAGCGTGGAGAGGTCCTTACTCCTCCCAAGCGCCTTTGCGGCAGACCCAAGGCCTTCAGCGCCCACCACTGTTGATTTCCCTTCTGCCCATGGCGCCGCCGCGTTTGGAGCTGCCACTTCCACGTTTGGAGCACCACTGCTGTTTGGAGCACCGCTGCCATTTGGAGCTGCAGCTGCGTTTGGAGCTGCCGCTTCCGCGTTTGGAGCACTGCCGCTGTTTGGAGCACCACCGCCATTTGGAGCGCCGCCGCCACTCCAAACACGGCGGCAGCTCCAAACGCAGAAGTGGCAGCTCCAAACATGACGGCAGTGCTCCAAATGGCGGCGACACTCCAAACGGCCGGCAGCAGCTCCAAACACGGAAGTGGCAGCTCCAAACATGGCGGCGGAATGGGCAGAAGGGAAAGCAACAGCGGCGGGTGCCAAAGGTCTTGGGTCTGCTGCAAAGGTGTTTGGTGGAAGTAGGGAGCTCTCTGCACTTCGCCATGATCACCCGTTAGGAGCGGTTGGTGGCCAGGCTGCCCGCGGGGCCGTCTAGATAAGGATGCAAGGGGGGGGAATTAAGTCACCCCTGAAAAGACGGCCTAGCTGTTTTTTCAGGGCTCCAAAAAATATAAGACCCGGCCCTATTTTATGAGAAACACGGTACTATTTTGAAAGATGTTTTAAATGTGTTTTGCACCTTTGGGATATATTGTTACCTTGCTGTGTACAGATTATTTGGGCGGTTCTGTTAATAGTAATTTTATGATTCTAAAGTGACCAGGGTTTTTATTTTTGTGTGTGCCTTTCTATCATTGGGGTGCATGATTACTTATTTATTATTGTATGGAATTCATGGAGACGTGTATTTTTGTATGCCGTTGGAAACAATGATTGACTTTATTCTACTTTTACGAGAGCCCCTTCCTTTCAAGAGGGCTTACTTGATTTTCCTTCTGAAATAAAGACATGGATACAAAGTCCCACTGTGTCTTTTTTACCTTCTTTTTTTTTTCTTCAAAGGTTTGATTTAGCGGATTTAAAATTCCTTTTTTTTTTTTTTACTTTTAAAGAGAGAGAGTTATATTTGAAAAAAATAAAATAAAAAAATACGAGAATTCGGTAGATCCAAACAGCTGAAAGACAAGAGCGGAATGGGAACACTTAAAAATTAAATGAAAAAATTGTGGGATCGACAGCATCACTACCAGGTGGATTTGTAACTGGTTGATAAACCGTACTCAGTGAGTAGTCCTTAACGGTATACTACATCTACATGGAGGGAAGTAAGCTTCCATCTTATGCCCAGTACTTGTCATGCCCCTGTTGGAGACGGACTCTGAGGGAGAGGAGGAACAGCCATCAGGGAGTGGAAGTGCGGCTCCGGAGGTCATGGAGGAGGCTGGGGAAGAGCAGGGGCCGGCTGGGCAGTCAGAGGAAGACTCAGGCCCCTCTCCTCTCCATCCTAGGGCACACAGGGAGGAGAGGATAAGGGAGAGACATGAATGGTGTGGTCTACGGGGGAGGAAAGGGCCTTGATCCTCTTCATGGGCTGCAGCTGTGAGAACTGGTTAAAAGGACGGACGTGCGTATGGGCCAGTGCTGGAAACAAAGCATGGAAATATCTCTAGTCTGTCGTTCCTCTCTGAGTTTGGCATCCTTCCCAGTGTGTGTTCCGATATCTGTGGACGTCTTCGAGCCCTTATCTTGCCTGGTTCCCTTAATTGCTTCAGTGTGGTTTCTGTTGTTTTCACTATTTATAATTTATAGGCATTTTTAGTTTAAACGGCATTTCCTCCTTCTCGCAACTGTTTGTGGGGGAGTTTTTTTTGTCTCCAGTCAAGGATATTTGGAGCTTTGAAGCAAAGGAATAAAAGGGGTTCACCTGTTTTGGGGACTTTATTTATTTTGTATCCCACCCTGGGTCATTACAGTACTCTTCAATATCTTCATAAATGAATTAGGTGAGTAATAGAAGCAGAACTCATCCAATTTATAGGCAATACTAAGTCACCACCACAGGAGACAAACTCAGGATCCAAAATGATTTGACAAACTTGAACAATGGGCCTTGTCTAACAACATGAAATTGAACGTGGAGAAAAGCAAGATTTTACACCTAGGCAGGAAAACCCAAAGGTACACAAAGGCTCAAAAACAATAACTCTGAGAGGGATCTTGGAGTCCTGGTGGACGATCATTTAGAAATGAAGATATAATCAAGAATCAAGACAAAAACACAGGGTATTAATAGAAAATTAACAATTCTGGATAAGCTATTGATAGAGACAGATGATAAATTAACAAAAAAATATTGTATAGGTATTTATTAGAATACAAACTTGAGGAAGAACATGTTTTAAAGAAACAATGGTGGCATGGGCAAAAAAAATTGGTTATAATATTGAATTGGCTAAATGGCAAACATGTTGGACCACAAATAAGAAAATAACATCGGCTATGGCTTATAAAGAAAATAAGATGTTTTACAAGTGGCATCTTCCACCAGCAAGGCTTTCTAAAATATTTAAAAATATATCTCCAAATTGTTAGAAGTGTAAAGATGTGTCAGGCACATATTTTCACATATGGTGGACCTGAAATGCTATAAAAAAATATTCAAATATGGATAGAACACATGGTGGGAATATATATTCCATTTAAAGCGGATTTTCTTTCTTCTAGGAATAACATCAGAAAAATTTAAGAAGGAAATAATGTATCTAATAGTACATGTATTGATGGTGGCTAAAATAATATATGCACAATACTTGAAAAATGAAATCATTCCTCCAGAAACAGAAATAATAAGAAAAATTATGGCATGTGCAGAATCAGATAAGTTAACTTTAGAAATAAAAGACAAAGGAGAGTCTAAATATGATAAAACATGGAATAAATTTTATCAATGGTTACATAGCAGAAGACAAGGTCAAATATCAGTAGTTATGATTAATTAGTAATTAATATGTTAAATAAAGAGATTATAAAAGATGAAGTCAAATGTATATATGTGTAACAAGGCTAAGTTGGATATATTGTGTTGTATTCTCATAATTAAAATTTAAAAATATTTTTTTTTAAAAAAAATAAATAAGCTGGCTGTGTGCGGCAGCAGCCAAAAAAGCTAATGCGATCCTTGATTATATAAACCGAGGCATAGAATCAAGATCAGGTGGAGGGTTAGTAGCACTGCTTTGTAAAGCCTTAGTAAGGCCATACCTGGAATACTTGCATGCAGTTTTGGTTACAAAAAAAGAGGTTGAGATTTTGGAAAAAGCTCAGAGAAGAGCAACCAAGATGATTAAAGGCCTGGAGATTAAAACACACGAAGAACGGTTGCAGATTTGGGTTGGCCAGTCTAGAGAAAAGGAGGACTGGGGGTGACACGATAGCAGGAGGGGCTGCCCCAAAGAAAAGGGGGGGATCAATTTATTCTCCAAAGCACCAGAAGGCAATTCCACAGCAGTTTTTAAGTGAATTTGGCTTCCCCCACGTGACCCCAGGAAACTGCAACCATCATTAAGTCCATGCCAGTTGCCAAGCCTCTGAATTTTGATGGGGATGCGGACAGGTCATAAGTGTGAAAAATGGTCTAAAGTCCCTTTTTATCCAGGGGACACCCGCTTTTATTTAACTCAAACTTGCAAACTTGGTGAATTTTGTTTCTTCAAACCCCAGTAGGGTTGCAGAGGGCACCTCGAGGGAAAAAAAAAACCTGCAAAAGTTTCGTGTGTTTGCGTTGGAAGAGCCCCCCCCCTCCCCCCCGCCTCTTGCAGTGCCCCCAAATCACATCCTCTGAGTAGCAGTAACATCTTCGGGTTCAGCAGCCAACAAGCGGCATTAGGTCTTCTCTCCAGGGAGAGGTTTTCTTTGGAGTGGGGGAGAATTCCAAACTGGGGAGGGATTTCCTTTCTGCGCTAAGCCATCTGCACCGCAATAAAGGAGAATATTTGTAGCCCAGGGTTGAAATGAGGGGTCCTTTGGTGCTCCCTGAGCTCGTTTTTTGCTTGCAGACATTTACGACCCAACTACGGAACACCATCAGTGTTAGAAGGGAGTGGGGTTTACAGGGTGGAGGAGGAGGAGGAGGAGGAAGAGGAGGAGGAGAACAATGACTGTGGGGTCCTTGGTGCTCTCTGAGCTTGGTTGTTTTCTTGCAGATGTTTCATGACCCAACTAGGGAACATCATCAGTGCTAGAAGGGAGCGATGTTTGCAAAGAGGAGGAGGAGGAGGAGTCCTTGGTCCTCTGTGAGATGGCTTGTTTTCTTGCAGACGTTTCACGGCCCAACTAGGCAACATCATCAGTACTAGAAGGGAGTAACAGTTGCAGGAAGGGGACAGAGGAGGAGGAGGAGGAGGAGGAGGAGGAGGAAGAAGAATAGGAGGACTGAGAGTTCCTCAGTGCTCTCTGAGCTTGCTTGTATTCCTGCAGACGTTTCATGACCCAACTAGGTAACATCCTCAGTGCCACATGGGAATGGGGTTTACAGGGGGGAGGAGGAGAAGGAGGAAGAGGAGGAGGAGAACAATGCCTGTGGGGTCCTTGGTGGTCTCTGAGCTGGGTTGTTTCCTTGCAGACGTTTCATGACCCAACTAGGCAACATCATCTGTGCTAGAAGGGAGAAGGTATTGTGGAGAGGAAGAGGAGGAGGAAGAAGAGGAGAAGGAGGAAGAGGAGGAGGAAGATGAGAAGAAGAGAAAGAGGAGAAGGAGGAAGAAGATGAGAAGGAGGAAGGGAGGAGGAGGAAGAAGATGAGGAGGAAGAAGATGAGGAGGAAGTGGAAGAGGAGGAGGAGGAGGAGAACTGTGGGTTCCTCAGTGTTCTCTGAGCGTGCTTGTTTCCTTGCAGACGTTTCATGACCCAACTAGGGAACCTCATCAGTGCCAGCAGGGAGTGCTGTTTACTGAGAGGAGGAAGAGTATCCAACGTCTATTCAGACGCTTGCAAAAAACAAAACAGCAAGCTCAGTGAAGGCCCAAGAAACCCCCACCCACCCATTGGAAGGACCCACCCCCACCCCACCCCCCCAAAAAAGAGCGGGGAGCAAAGGGAAGGGTGCCATGGGGAATACCTAGAGCGCTTTGTAGCGCCCCAATCCAAAGCCCCCCCCCAACTTTTGCTTTCCAAGCGCGCACCCCTCCCCAAAGCAGGGCGCACGCGGGCTCCCCTGAGACCTCCCCCCCCCCGCCCCGGCTTCTCGGGGAGCCCCCACCCCCACCCCGCCACCCCCCCCCCCAGGCCGGCTGCTGCTTGCAAGGAAGTCTCCGCTCTCGCGAGAAGCGGCGGCGGCCAAGAGGAGGAGGAGGAGGAAGAGGAGGCGACGGAGCAGCAGCCACGGAGCAGGGTAGGCAGATGCGCAAAGGGTGGCCAGGCCAGGGGGAGAGCTTTGGGGATGGGGGCGGTGCCCATGCAGGCTGGTTGGGGTCTCCCCCTCCCCTCCTGCACCCCCCCCTCCTGCAGCCCCGAGGGCCCGGTTTGCAATGGGCGGGAGGAAGGAGGAGGGGCCCCCCCGAGGCAGCCAAACGTCTCCCACCTCCCTCTTTCCTCCGCCTTTGCTAAGTCAGCTTTGCTTATTTTTTTTTCTGTTTTGCAAAGCTTTTATTTATTTGGGGCCGGGGGTGGGGTGGGGGGGTTTCTTTCCAGGGGAAGCCCCCTCCCCTTTGGAGTCGGAGGAAGGGAATCCCCTGCTCCCCCTCCCTTTCCCCTCGAATCCACCCCTCCCCCTTTGCATGTAGCAACCACCCCTTCCCCCCTTTTTTTTTCAATGGGGAGGGGCGGAGACGAGGAGGAGGGGGCTTGCACGCCATTTGCACCCCAGGCACTTCATTTTTTTTCTTTGGAGTGGGGGGTCCATAAGGGAGATGTGACACTCCTTCCCCCCCCACAAGTTTTATCCATGGGGGGAGGGTCTCCCAGTAAGGGGGCCCACAAGGCTCTCCCTCCCCTTCTCCCCCCCAAGTTCTCTACTGCCTCTTGAGCCAATTTTTTTTTCCTGCAGAAACTGCAGAAATCACAGAGGGGAAGAGAGTGGGGAAGGGGCCTGGAGGTCTAGTAGTCTGACCCCCCCATGAAGCAGGAAAGCGTTCTCTCTCTCCCCTGCTCAGAATCACAGAGTTGGAAGGGATCTTGGGGTCTTCTAGCCTGACCCTCTGATCAAATAGGAAAGCTTTCTCTCCTCAGAATAACAGAATGGCAGAGTTGGAAGGGATCTTGAGGTCTTCTAGCCTGACCCTCTGATCAAATAGGAAAGCTTTCTCTCCTCAGAATAACAGAATGGCAGAGTTGGAAGGGATTTTGGAGGTCTTCTAGTCTGACCTCCTGCTCAAGCGGAAATCCTTGTCTCCTCAGAATAATAGAATAACAGAACTGGAAGGGATCTTAGAGGTCTTGTAGTCTGACCCCCTGGTCAAGCAGGAAACCTTTCTCTCCTCAAAATAACAGAATGGCAAAGTTGGAACGGATCTTGAGGTCTTCTAGCCTGACCCTCTGATCAAATAGGAAAGCTTTCTCTCCTCAGAATAACAGAATGGCAGAGTTGGAAGGGATTTTGAAGGTCTTCTAGTCTGACCCCCTGCTCAAGCAGGAAACCTTTCTCTCAAAATAACAGAACAGTCGTAATTCGAGGAATATATATATACGTTATATATTTATTCCTCGACTTACGACTACAACTGACTCCCAAACTTTCCACTGCTCAGCGAGAAACTTAAGTGAATTATGCTCTCTTTTACAACAATTGAGCCCAACATTTCTGTTGCTAAGCGAGACATTTGTTAAGGAATTGACTCGTATTTATGATGGTTGCAGTTTCCTGGAGTCACGTGATTCTCTGTTGTGACCTTCTGGCGAGCAAAATCCAGGGGGAAGCCAGCTTTGCTTAACAACCATGTTACTTGCTTAACAACGGCAGTGATTCGCTTCGCAAAAGTAACCAGAAAGGTCCTAAAAAGGGGACAAAAGTTCCTTAACACTTAGCGACAATTGCGGTTGGGCTCCGTTGCTTGTCGTAAGGCGAGGACCGCTTGGGTCGTCGGTGGAGAACCTTCTATGGTTTCCCCGAAACTGGCTAACATTACAACTGGTTTTCAGAGCAAGAAATAACGAACGGGCTTCTTATTTTGAATGTTATTTTATTAATTCGTTGGATCGACTTTTCCGTTTTTCCACTGGGAAAAAAAAAATAGCATTATGAACTTTTTCTCCCTTGGGCAAGATTGCTGGCCTGCCGTGTTTATGGATAACAATAAGAGTTCGAATGCCAGCCAAATATCTGACATAACACAATCCTCTCCTTGTGTTAAGTTTCCACCTCCCTATTTATTTATTTTTATTGCATCCTGTGAGGAAATAGCAGGAATTTTTCAAAAGTCCTCCTGGTATAGCGATTTATTAGACAGAATACATAGGAGGAAGGCAAGGGGAGTCCTTCTGTGGACTTTTCTTCTTTCTTTTAACACAATCCCTTGCGGGGTGGAGTCTGGGCAACTGAATGGAGCTGAGTGTTTCAATGGCCGGATGCCCTTCCTATTGCCAGGGCGGAGTTTTGTTCAGCAGATATATTCTCAGTGTGCCCAAAGAGAGGAATATCTGCCTGTACCTAGGATCGAACTCACAGCCTCCGGATTGTGAGGCGAGAGCTCCACCTCTAGGCCACCGCACCACTCAATATATAACAGTGATGGCCGGCACCCATAATGCACTGCGTGCGTGACCCCCCCGCCCCCTGCACGTACACTGCACACCACAGCCCCTGTGCACAATCCCTCGTGCACCGTGAGCATCTGCGCGTGCGCTCCTAACCCCACGCGTATGCTATGCGCCACTGGGCAAGCACGCACATGTGCCCCCCTTACGTATGCGCAGCAGCTACGCGACAGTTGGCTGGTGGGAGGGGTGTGCGCATGCGCAATGCACCTGATCTGGGGCGACTGCTCATGTGCCGGCTACATGTCACTTCTGGCACGCGTGCCATAGGTTTGCCAGAGGAGGAGGAGAACTGTGGTTCCTTAGTGCTCTCTGAGCTAGGTTGTTTTCTTGGCGACGTTTCATTACCCAACTACATTACTTCATCAGGCTAGTAAGGAGTGGGGTTTGCAGAGAGAAGGAGGAGGAGAAGGAGGAGAAAGAGGAAGGAGGAGGAGAATACTGTGGGTTCCTCAGTGCTCTCTGAGCTTGGCTGTTTTCTTGCAAACATTTCATTACCCAGTTAGGTTACATCATCAGTGCTAATAAGGAGTGGGGTTTGCAGAGAGAAGAAGGACGACTCTGGGGTCCTTGGTGCTCTCTGAGCTTGGTTGTTGTTGCTGCAAATATTTCATCACCCAAACTAGGTTGCATCATCGGCGCATTGATGACACTACCTAGTTTGGGAACAAAATGTCTGCAAGAAAACTCACCAAACTCCGAGAGCACCAAACACCCCCAACCGTTCAACCCTGATCTACAAAATATTCTCCTTTATTAGGGAAACCAAGTTGTGGCCAAATAGGCTGCTTGTAACTTCAGGGCTTCGTAAAAATCTCAGCAGCTTCCTGGCCACTGATCCGTGCCTCTTCTCAAGGGTGGCACGGAGGTATTAGCAGCACCTGTTAGTAGCCTACTCCATGCCAACTGTGCTGTTTCCGGGATGATATAAACCTTAATCTCCAGGTTTCGGATTTCAGGAAACAACGCCGTGCCCAGAAATGCCACAGACATAACTTTGGCAATGAATAAAACAGGCCAAAATAGTTTCATTTCATGTTTCTCCATTCTCTTTTTATTTATTTATTTTTAATTTTAATCATGAGAATACAACACAATACATCCAACTTAACTTTGTTATACATATATACATTTTACTTCATCATTTGTAATCTCCTTATTTAATATAGTAATTACTAATTAATCATAACTACTAATACTTCTACCTTGTCTTCTGCTTATATAACCATTGATTAAATTGATTCCATGTTTTATCATATTTCGACTCTCCTTTATCTTGTATTGCAAAAGTTAACCTATCAGATTCTGCACAGGCCATATTTTTTTTTCTTATTATTTCTGTTTCTGGAGGTATGATTTCATTTTTCCAGTATTGTGCATATATTATTTTAGCCTCCATCAATACATGTACCGTTAGATACATTATTCTTAAATTTTTCTGATATTATTTCAAGGAGAAAAAAATTCCGGTTTAAATAGAATACACTATACCGCCATTTTTCCGTCCATGTTTGAATCAGTCCCCAATATTGCTTTGCAGCATCGCAGGGCCACCACATGTGATGAAATGCGCCCGATGTGTCTTTACACTTCCAGTGTTTCTCCATTCTCAAAGGGGACTTAAGAACACCTTGAATGACAGACAGATTGCAAAATAAAAAATAGGAGGGCAGAAAGAAATTGTTTTCTTTTAAAATTGATTTGGCAAATTCCTTCTCCGGGTATGTAAATATAAATACATTTTAAAAAAATACTTGCTTTTATGGATAATAGCAATAGCACTTAGACTTATATTTTGCTTTATAGTGCTTTCCAGCTTTCTCTAAGCAGATAACAGAGTCAGCCTCTTTCCCCCCAAAATCTGGGTCCTCATTTTACCCATCTTGGAAGGATGGAAGGCTGAGTCAACCTTGAGCCTGGTGGGATTCAAACTGCCAAATTGTAGGCAGCTGGCTGCAGAAGTAGCTTGCAATGCTGCACTCTTAACCACTGCGCCACAGAGGCTCCTCGACTTACGACTGCAATGGAGCCCCAGATTTCTGTCTCCATTAAGTGAGACATTTGACACGAGTTCTGCCCCGTTCTACAGCCTCTCTTGCCACAATGAAGTGAATCATCATTGCAGTTGTTAAATTAGCAACACGGTTGTTAAGTGAATCTGGCATTCCCCATTGACTCTATTCATCGCAAAAGGGGATCGTGTGACACCCCCCCTTGAGACGCTGTAACCGTCGTAAGTATGAGTCAGTGGCCAAGGGTCTGAATTTGGATCATGTGATCACAGAGAGGCTGCAACCGTCAGGAGTCCATGCCAGTTGCCAAGCCTCTGGATTTGGATCAGGCTGCAACAGTCATAAGTATGAAAAAAATGGTCGTAAGTCACGTGTTTCTGTGCCGTTGTTACTTTGGTCGCTGTTGTAAATGTGATGTGATTGAAAGTCACAGAAATTGAGAGTAGAATAAGCCTTACAGAGCTCAACTGCCACTAAAGGTAGCAACATCCACTCAAGAAGGGGAATACGAAATATATTAAATGTTTACTTAGAATTTAGTACATATACGTGCAAACACTTTGCATGGAATTGTGTGCAAAGCAAAAGGAAGGCCGGAGGGATTGCTTTGAAAAGCGAAACGCTTGCAAGCCGACCTCACTTACCCAAACCTTCGTGGAAACTGTACGTATTTGCGTCAAAATGTGCCCCAGATTGCAAAATTCCTACAGTCATTTTGATACTTTGCCATACCTATTGCATTCTTGGCTCACAAAATTGCAAATACCGCTCTGCTCTGCACAATAATACTTAAAATAAAAAACAAACCTTGTGGGTTAAAAAAATAGAGGAAATAACAGAAGGCTGGCATGCACCGAAAAAGAGGCTATCATTATTTTTAATTTAGCCATGATTACTCACTCTGTTTTTTTTTTCCCTGTTGTAAGTCGAGGATTATCTGGTAATTTTGAAAACAAATGAAAAGGGGGTTGGCTGGTGAGGCCTTTTAATGTATTTGAAAAATAATGTGCATGTCAAGAATAGCCGGCTTGAGTCCTAGGAATAGCCACTAGGGAGGAAGAAAATAAAACCCTCAAAAATGCAAATATCCACCAGCTTTCTGCAATCTTATGCTGAAGATTATCGCAGTTTAATCCCTTCTGATAACCCTGCACTCAGTAAGGTTGGGTTGCACGATTATCCTGATATTGCAGACGATAGATTTTATTCTGTTGTGGGTCATCTAAGGTTGTGTTTCTTAGCAAATCGCAACGGAGTTCGACAATGACAAGCGGTATTGGTCTTTGTTTAGATTGGGGCTGAAATGCTGCAACTTCGGGCTTTGTTTTCCACCGGCAATTTACTCCTACGTGCCCCTGTGCTACCAACACAGGAGTGCACGAGTTAACGACCTGTAGTTGCTGCCTGTAAGGCTTGTGTTTTGTGTGTGCTGCAATCAGTTGTTTGAGAACTTCACCACATCTCAAGATCTGGTGATGTTGATCTTTGATGCAGGGCGTCTTAATATTTCAGGGGTTTTGTTCAATATTGCCTTTTATTGGCATAAAAACTTATCCACACTAACAAGTCAAAAGCCTGATGGATCTGCAAAACCCTTTGAAGCAAGGAGAGGTTGCAATAATACTGGTATTAAAAAACAACTCCAGCTTGACTGAAATGTTGTATATAGGTAGCTTGGTCTAGTGGTTAAAGCACCAGGCTAGAAAGCAGGAGGCTGGGAGTTCAAGTTCTGCCTTAGCTCGGTGATTTTAGGCCAATCAACTAGTTCTAACTTAGCTATAAAAACAGGATGGGTAACTTTGAACCGATCACCAGGAGATGGTGAGTTCTAGTCCCACCTTAGGTATGAAAGTCACATGGGTGACTTTGAGCCAATTGCCATCTGACTGTGAATTCTAGTTCCACCTTAGATATGAAAGTCACATGGGTGACTTTGAGCCAATCGCCAGCTGACTGTGAATTCTAGTTCCACCTTAGGTATGAAAGTCACATCGGTGACTTTGAGCCAATCAACAGCTGACTGTGAATTCTAGTTCCACCTTAGATATGAAAGCCGCATGGGTGACTTTGAGCCAATCGCCAGCTGACTGTGAATTCTAGTTCCACCTTAGATATGAAAGTCACATGGGTGACTTTAAGCCAATCGCCAGCTGACTGTGAATTCTAGTTCCACCTTAGATATGAAAGCCGCATGGGTGACTTTGAGCCAATCGCCAGCTGACTGTGAATTCTAGTTCCACCTTAGATATGAAAGTCACATGGGTGACTTTAAGCCAATCGCCAGCTGACTGTGAATTCTAGTTCCACCTTAGATATGAAAGTCACATGGGTGACTTTAAGCCAATCGTCAGCTGACTGTGCCTTCTAGTTCCACGTATGAAAGTCGCATGGGTGACTGGGCCAATCATCAGGAGTCAGTAAATTCTAGTCCCACTTTATGAAGCCAGCTGGGTGACTTTGAACCAGCTGACTGTGAATTCTAGTCCCACCTTAGATATGAAAGTTGCATGAGTAACTTTGGGTTAATCACTAGGAGTCAGTAAGTTCTAGTTCCACCTTCACCATGAAAGCCAGCTAGGTGATTTTGAATCAATCACCACGAGACTGAGAATTCTAGTCCCACCTTAAGCTATGAAAGCCAGCCGGATGGCTTTGAACCACTTGACTGTGAGTTCAAGTCCCACCTTAGGTATGAAAGTCGGATGGGTGACTTTGAGCCAATAACCAGGAGACAGTGAGTTCTAGACCCACTTTAGGCATGAAAGCCAGTTGAGTAATTTTTGGGGCAGTTACTTTCTCTGTCAACTCACAGGGTGGTGGTTATAGGGAAAATGGGAGGAAGGAAGAAGGTGTGTTAGATGGGTTCGCCACCTTGAGTTATTTGTTGAAATAACGAAGGTCGGATAGAAACAAACAAACAAAAGGTCATATGAAGATAAGTTAGATAAATAACTGACATTTTGGTGGTGTAAATTGCTATAGCTGTGAGATCTTTGTCAGAGTCAGATTGTGTTTTGTGGGTCAAAGTTCAATTCAACAATGGCAAACTATTTCACACACACACATGCACACACACCATCATCATCACTCCCTTGTGAGGTGGTGTCTGGACAGCTGAATGGAGCTGAGTGTTTACTGACCGGATGCCCTTCCTGTCACCAGGGCAGAGTTTTGTTCAGATATATTCTCCATGTGCCCAGAGATAGAGAAATATCTGCTTCTACCTAGGATTGAACTCTCAGCCTGCTGATTCTGAGGCAACAGCTCCACCTCTGGCTACCGCACCTCCACTCCCCCACATACATACATATTTACAAACACATATGTGCATATGTATTTAACAAATGATTCATATATCAACCTGAAAAAATAGGTTGTTCAATTGTTAACTTTGATTTAACAAACTTCATCCCATTTTTTTACACAGTGAAAAAAATCTCATTTTTTTTAACACAAGTAGCATCTTAATAGTTTTTAAAAAGCATGTTTTAGGGCCTGGATGTTAATAATATCAAACCTCCCCCCCTCTTCCTATCGGACAGTCTCAGTTATCTTTTACTCAGGAAGTCAGCATAATAAATCGGCGGTCTAATTTCATCTCCCTGGGAAATGTGAGAAGAGGAGAACCTCCGCGGAATTATAATTGTGTTTTTCAAGTCTTAGGAAAATGGAAACCTCCAGCTGATATTCCTTTCCCGTCAGATCATGCGGTCCGATTATAACTAGGTATTTCCAAACAGGAACTGGCACCGCTGTGTGGCTGTTGAGCACGGTGTCGATTGCGGGTTAGGATAAGTTGTGTTTTGAAGAAGGACTGTAGTCATTTACTCACTCTCTGCTCTGAGCCGATTTAATGGAGGAATTCAGATTTTAGTTGCAAATTCGGTGAGTAGGTGTGGATTGCAACCTTCCAAAAAAAATAAAAATAAAATAAAATGCATAGCACTAATTTGAATTATAATATAAAATAACCACCATCTATTAATGATTGTTGATAATTTCTCGCTTTTGAAGAGTGAGATAGCAGGCCTTTTATACCAGGACGTGGCGACAGACTGGATAAACTATAATTAAATTCTTTTAATGACTTGTTTGTTTTCTAACTAGGTAATTGTATGTGTGTGTGTGTGTGTTCCAAAGGAAACTCCCTCCTTCTGAAGTTGTGTGCAGTTTTCTTTGTGCACTGTCTGAGGACACACGATGCACCTATTTCAATTGTTTATCAATACCTGTTATTATTTATTTGTCAAATTGTGCTGCAATTAGTTGTTTGGATGGATGGATGGATACTAATACATATTTTTGTAGGTACACAATTAATATGTATGAATTGTGGGTTTTTTTTAAACCCCACAAGGAATATCAGCTGACGAGAAACAGTTGGGTTCAGACCTTCCTGTGTTGTGAGGAGAGCTGTGGAAGATTATTTTTATTTATGATTATGGTTGCAAGGTTGTTGGACGTGTAAAAATGAAATACATTCTGAAATACCCACAGAGTGAAGGAAGGAATGGTTGGTGAAGATGACACAGCTACCGTAGCAGAGGGAGTGAAATTAGGTTGTTTGATTAGAGGAAGATCAACAATTGCATTTTTCTAGGAAAACTTTATGGACTTTTTGTTGAAAAAAAAGAGAAAAATGAACCAGTGGGTTTGAAGTTTAGAAGGTTAGCTTATGAAAAGAAGGAAATTATGATGTAACCAGAAAATGAGAGGATAAAATATGAATGCATTTATAACCACTGTCAAAAAGACTAGAACCATCCTTCTTTCTTTCCCTCCTTCTTTCCTTCCTTCCTTCCTTCCTTCCTTCCTTCCTTCCTTCCTTCCTTCCTTCCTTCCTTCCTCTTTCTCTCTCCCTTCTCCCACTTTCCCCTTCTTCCTTCTTCCCTCCCTCTCTCCCTCCCTCCTTCCTTTCTTCCTTCCCTCAGTCCCTCTTTCCTTCCTTCCCTTCCCCCTCTCCTCCCCACTCCCTCCCTCTCTCCCTTCTTCCCTCTTCCATCCCCCTCCTTCCCTTCCTCCCTTCTTTCCTCCCTCTCCCCCTCTCTCACTTCATCCCTCCCTCCCCTCCTTTCTTCTTCCTTCCCTTCCTTCCTTCTTCCCTCCATCCCTCTCCTTCCTCCCTTTTTCCTCCCTTTCTCCCTCTCTCCCCCCTCCCTCCCCTCCTCTCCCTCCCTTCCCCTCCTCCTTCCTTCTTCCCTCCCTCTCCTCCCTCTCTCTCCTTTCTTCCCTCCCCCCTCCTTCTTTCTTCCCTCCCCTCCTCCCCTTCCTTCCCTCCCTCCCTCTCACTTCTCTCTCTCTCTCTCTCTCCTTCCTTTCCTTCCATCTCTCCCTTCCTTCCTTCTTCCCTCTCTCCCTCCCTCTTTTGTTCTTTTATTTTTTTCTCCTCATTTTATAGTTTTTAGCTTTTTTAAAAAAAAAGGAAACCACCTAATTAGATTCCTCAATGCATCGCAAGCAAGGTTGCCTCTGGTTGCAGAAGGTTGCAGAAACTTCCTTTATTGCTAGAAAATGATTGACCAGGATTAGACAATCTTTTCTGTCCTGCCTTTCTGAGCATTTCCACACCCACTGTAAAGAGATGGGATTAATATTTGGTTGCAATTTATTTCTCAGCCATGCATTCTCATTTAATGGAGCCTCTGGAGAAATACCTCACAACAATGAGTGCGCAATAAGTATTCTCCAGTTTCTTTTTAAGACCAAGTTGGTGAATGCTGTACCAGATTTGCTGATCACAACAGAGGTTCTGGAGAACCGGTAGCGGAAATTTTGAGTAGTTCTGAGAACCGGCAAATCCCACCTCTGACTGGAGATTTTACAATATCCTTCCCCTGCCGTGCCCACCAAGCCAGGCCCACAGAACCGGTAGTAAAATAATTTGAATCCCACCACTGGATTACAAGTTCCAGACTGATAAAGGTACTTTTATCAGTCCTGAATCTCCCTGCATTGAGTTTTAAGAGGTAAATTCATGTTTTTCTATCCTGAAAGTGGGAGAAAGTGCAGGAAATAAAAGAGGAAAAGGGAAAAAAAGATACTTTAAAAAGTGACTTCTGATCTTTATAGCAGTTATAATCAGATCTAATATCACTTTTCTTCCTCTAAGATTTTCTGACGCTTTTAAGTGTTTGCTGGCCTCTTGCTGTCCAGAAATGTGTATTTTTATTAGCTTCCTAGTATTGCAATATTAATAAATAGTTTTAAGTTTAGATGCAGCATGTGGTGTACAATAGAGCATATCAGGAAAATAATGCTGTGATATAAATGAATTGGAAACAGATTTTTTCCTTTCATATTAGCTTTTTTCTCTCTAGAATTTTGCAAAAAAAAAATGGAAGAAAACAGTGGTATTTTCTGACCAATTGGACAAAATAAAAGGAGATTTTTGCCATTAATTAACCTATTTGGAATTTTTAAAAAGAACATTTATTGCATAGTTTTGTTTCTAGGCTGACCTTAAGCTTCACTTAGATCAGCAACTTTTCGATTATGTGGACTTCAGTTCCCAGAATTCCCTAGGTAACAACATAGAAAAACAGAAAGGGAGTAATTATTACAATAGATTGGCAGGAGCTAAAAGCATGTAATTATAGTGCTATTTTGCATAAGATTAAAACCGTATTTAAGTAAGAGCAGCATCTTCTCAAAATTATCATTGCAGGGTAGGAAGGTTATATTTTAAATTCTCCCCCCCCTAAAATTCTAATTTTCTTCAGTGGAACGTGACTTGAGTTTTGGCAACAATTTTTTTCCTGCATTTATGTAGGATTATAGAGCCTATTTATTATAGTCAATGTCCAACAAGTTAACCATAATGTAAAGAATAATGTAACAAAGCCCATGAAATCATGATGTTGGAAGAGAAAACATAAACCTTGCCTGGGACTTAAGTGACTTACGATTGTGTCTCACACTTATGACTGTTGCAGCATCCCCAGGGTCACGTGATCAAAATCTAGAGGAATCACGCAATTCAGATTAAGAATCTGGAGTAGATTGTGCCCAAGTACAAGTTAGTTAGTTAGTTAGTTAGTTAGTTAGTTAGTTAGTTAGTTAGTTAGATAGATAGATTTGATAGATATAGATACAGATATAGCTATAGATAGATTGATAGAGATATAGATGATAGAGATAGAGATAAATATATAGATTTGATAGATATAGATAGATATATAGGTAGAGATAGATGATAGATAGATAGATAGATAGATAGATAGATAGATAGATAGATAGATAGATAGATAGATAGATTATTAGATATGGATATAAATATATGGATAGATAGGTAGATAGATAGATAGATATGGATAGATACAGATATAGCTATAGATAGATTGATAGAGATATAGATGATAGAGATAGGTATAGATAGATATATAGATTTGATAGATATAGATAGATATATAGGTAGATAGAGATAGATGATAGAGATAGATATATAGATGGATAGATAGATAATATAGAGATATAAATTAATAGATATGGATATAAATATAGATAGATAGATAGATAGATAGATAGATAGATAGATAGATAGATTTGATAGATAAATTTGATATAGATAGATACAGATATAGCTATAGATAGATTGATAGAGATATAGATGATAGAGATAGATATAGATATGTAGATTTGATAGATATAGACAGATATATAGGGAGATAGAGATAGATGATAGAGATAGAGATAGATATATAGATGGATATATATATAGAGAGAGAGATATAAATTAATAGATATAGATATAAATATATAGATAGAGAAATAGAGAGATTTATAGATAGATATAGATGTATAGATAGATACAGATAGATACAGATAGATATAGATGTATAGATAGAGATAAATAGATATAATTGATTGATATAGAGAGATGTAGATACAGATACAGATCCGAAAGTCATATAACATTTGAGAAACTGATTTAATTAAAAAAAACAAACAAACTAGTTTTAAAACCAGTGGGTTTATATTCCTGCCGGTAAGGAATGCAGGTAGTCCTTGACTTAGCAACCATTTGTTTGCTTTGCTCCGCGGGAGGAGGAATAACAGTCTTGGGGGAAGTGACCTCGGAGTAGCCCGGTCTTTTAAGGCCACAAAATTGTTTTCTGAGAATCGGGCTGAAATCTATTCCAGAGAACAAGCGACCATTTCCTACATTAGCCGGAGATTTATGTCACTCTTGTCAGTGGGGTTCTGGAGGGCCCAACCCGCCAGAGAAACACAATTATGGCAATTTATGTGTCCCAACCGAGATGACGTTTACTCAAGCCAATTCAGGGTTTTTAATTCTTGGCGTTATCGTTATTGCTGTATTTGAGATGGGATGTCTTTGTTCTCCGACATAAAAATTGGGTTTCAGTCAACAGTACAGTTACCAAAGAAAAGTGGTTTTTTTGTTTTACAAATTATACTGTCTTAAAAACTAGCATTTCCTTCCTTGGGGCTATCTTGAAGGATGTTATTTCCATTTTCCCAAGCAATAAATACCCTTCCTATATTACACGTTGCCCATTAGTAGCATTTATTTCTATTTATTTCTTGTTGCTGGAAACTTATTCCTTTTTCATGGCTGGGTTCTAACTTTCTAAGGAACACGGTGGCAGCTCAGTGGCTAAGATGCAGAGCTTGTTGACCAGAAAGGTCGGCAGGTTGGCGGTTCGAATCCCCAGCGCTGCGTATTGGAGTGAGCTCCCGCTCCTTGTCCCAGAAGCTTCTGCCAATCTAGCAGTTTGAAAGCATGTAAAACAAATGCAAGTAGAAAAATAGGGACCCGTTTGGTGGGAAGAGAACAGCATTCCGTGCCCTTTGGCGTTTAATCCTCCTGGCCACATGACCACGGAGACGTTTTCGGACAGCACTGGATCTTCGGCTTTGTAACAGAGATGAACACCGCCCCCTAGAGCTGGAAACGACTAGCACGGATGTGCGAGGGGAACCTGTACCTTTGCTTAACTTTCTATAGCAAAGGAGTTCAGAAATGTATCTGAAGGCTGTAAGCAACTAGGATTTCTTTCTCATCTCAACTTACAACGGCTCGCTTAGTGACTTTTTGAAATTACAACGACATTGAAACAAGTGACTTACGGCCGTTTTCCCACACTTACGACCGTTGCAACATCTCCGTGGTCCTGAGAGCAAAATTTGGATGCTCGGCAAGTGGTTCCTATTTATGACAGGGATTATGGTGTTGTTGTTTGCCGGCAGCCTGTGCTGACGATAGCAGAATCAGACAGTGGGGAAGAACGATTCAGGGGTGAGGAAAAAATCCCTCCGCCGCCGCGTCTCAGGCAAGGCCCCCCAGGACCACCCCATTGACTTGTACTCTCCGGTACAAGGGGCTCAATGGGGCCTTGCCCCAAACGCAGCGTTGGGAAAGGTGAGCAAACCAGAGCCGCTTTGCTCTCCTTTTCAAACATCCCACCGTCGCTCAAACGCAGATACTCTCCTTTCCCAATGCTGCGGTGGGATGTTTGAAAAGGAGAGCAAAGCCGCTCTGGTTTGCTCTCTGCGTTCGGGGCAAGGCCCTGCAGGATCACCCCATTGAGCCCCTTGCACCGGAGGCCCCTGCGCAAGCAAGTCCGGACGGAGCGGTGCACTAAGTCAATGGGGTGAGCCTGAGAGAGGGAAAGAGAGAAGGAAGAAGAGGAAGAGAAAAGGGACAGAAAGAAAATGGGACAAAGAAAGAGTGGGGCGGGGGAATGGAAGGAAGGGATAGAAAGAAAAAGAAAGAGGGAGGGAGGGAGGAGAAATATAATGAGATATCTATTCTAGTCCAATCACCTGCTCCAGCAGGGTTAGAAGGGAGCGTGTGCGTGTTTTTGTGTGTTCTCCTTGTAATTTACCAGTACATTTGGGTTCTGTCTTCTTCAGAATTGGCACTGTAATACATTGGGGAAAAGTAATTTTTTAGGGTGGAGATCTGGTCCAATGGATTCTGTTTAAAGCCTCAAGAAAACGTGAGAGCTTCCTGATAGTCTTGGCCATGTTTTGTCCACAAAACTTTTAATTAATAGAAGCCAAAGATGTTTCAATGTGCTGGCAAAGATGCTGGCAAAGATGTTTCAATGTGGAAAAAGGCCACTAAACGAGGCCTCATTTCAGTCTGATGTATCAGGTCTCTCTCTCTCTCTCTCCCCCTCCATCCCACTATTCCCCCCTTTTTCTATCTTTCCCTTTTCTCTTTCTTTTCTTCCTTCTCTTTTTCTCTCTCTTTTTTCTCTCTCTCTTTTCGTCTCTCAGGCTGATCCCATTGATTTGGTGCACCGCTCCACTCGGACTTGCTTGGGCAGGTCCCTCCAGTGCAGCAGGCTCAATGGGGTGGACCTGCGGGGCCGGCACCTAGAATGCGGCAGTGGCGGTGCATTTGAAAAGTAGAGCAAAGCCAGAGGTCGGTAATTTTTGCTGCCAAGAATCACAAAAACTTCTGGGCTGCGCACAAGAAGGGACACACACGTTAATGCAATTCAGCAACATAAAATAAATATAATAAATCAAATTAACAAGAATCGGCAAAGCATCTCTGATTAGATTCTATTCACTTCTAGAATCTAATCAGAGATGCTTTGCCGGTTCTAGTCCAATGACCTGCTCCAGCAGGGTTAGAAGGGAGTGTGTGTGCGTGTGGGTGTGTGTGCGCGCGTGCATGGGTGTCAAAACTCCAAAAACAGGCCAAGTAGTTCTGGGGAGGCCAGTCATAAATTAGAACACTTGCTAAGCAACTGGTCATTAAGTGAGGACCACTTGCATTTGGTTTGCCAGTCACCAAACCATGCCCACCCAGTCACGTGACCAGCAAGCCATGCCCACCCAGTCACATGACCAACAAGCCACACCCTCAAATTAGGCCACGCCCACAGAAATTTGAATCCCATCCCTGGGTGGAGGGCATTGTGGATGAGTTTGTAGCTCCGAGGGGTTGGTGGACTGAAAGAGTTTGGGAACCGCTGATCTAATCCATTTTAATTTGTTCTCTTTTCTAACCATTAATAAAATAAGTCCCATACCACGTAATATTTCATTTTTTCTTTTTCTTTAATTACCAGTATTAATCAATTCACCTCTGCACATTCCAATAGTTTCTCAATTACTTTTCCCCTCTATCGGTATCTTATCGCTTTTCTAATTCTGAGCAAATACAATTCTAGCTGCTGTTAATACTTGTAGGATTAAGCATGTTTTTTTTTCTTTATTGTAACCTTCGGGTACCATTCCTAATAAAAATATTTCAGGTTTCAAATCCATATGTTTTTTTTTATCGTTTTTTCCAACCATGTATTTTTGTCCAATATCTTTTAGCTTCTATACAAGACCACCACATATGGTAATATGTTCCCAGTGTTTGATGACACTTCCAGCATTTGGCTGATTTGCCTTTAAACATTTTAGCTAATTTTGCTGGTGCTAAGTGCCCTCTATAAAACAAAATGTCATGCCCTTGGTGGAGACTGACTCCGAGGGAGAGGAGGAACAGCCGACAGGCAGTGGAAGTGTGGCTCCAGAGGTTGTGGAGGAGGCTGGGGAAGGGCAGAGGCCGGCTGAGCAGTCAGGGGAGGACCCAGGCCCATCGCCTCTCCATCCTAGGGCACGCAGGGAGGAGAGGATAAAGGAGAGAGATGGTCTATGGGGGAGGAAAGGGCCTTGATCCTCTTCATGGGCTGCAGCTGTGACAACTGAATAAGAGGACGGACTTGTGTACGGGCGAACGCTGGAAACAAAGTGTGTAGATATCTCTAGTTTATGGTTCCCCTCTGAGTTTTGCATCCTTCCCAGTGTATGATTTGTAATCTGCGGACATCCTGCAGCCCTTATCTTGCCTGGTTTGTGTTGCTTTTTTTCTTCCTTCTTGTAATTGTTTGTGTGGGAGTTTTTTGTCTTCCGTCAAGGATATTTGGAGCTTAGAAGCAAAGTGAAGGAATAAAAGGGACTTCACTAAGTTTTTGTGACTGTTTGGTATCCCACCCTGGGTCATCACACATCTTGTATTAATTTTCTTTGCAGGCTGTCGATATTGTCAATTTATAATTTCTGTCCCACAGTTGTGAAAATATGTGAAGTCGACCCCTTGGATACAATACATTCAGTCTTGGTGAAATATTAAAAAAAAATGGGAAGTGTCACTTGTTAAAAAATACTTGGCTTCACGAAGTCCTATTTTCTTGGATTTCTGGTTGTGGTGTTCCTTGTCATTCCCACATGAAGTTGTTTCTTCTCTCAAGACCGCAGCATGTAGCGTGTCCAAGACCAGCGGCGACCTAGAAGGCTCTCATGGACCACGATGAAGGCAAATCCCAGCTCCTGATAAGGCAGAGGAGACCCGAGGGCTCCCTCACAGCATGGATCTCCCCGAAGAGAGTCTTGGATGTTGATGGCAACAAAAAAGCATTTGCGTTTGGGTAAGTGTCCTTGGCTGTTTTGGCGGCATGACGGGAGGGATGTACGGTGTGGGGAACTTTGACACTGAAGATCTTGAAATGTTGTCTTGAACTGAATAAAAACTTTCAGAGATGTAATAAAACTAGAATTTCAGGTGAGACCATTATTGTTTTCTTCCTTAGTAATTTTACTTTGCGGGATTTCAGAGTGCTTCTTAGTCCCAACCCTTAATTTGTGTTGTTGTTGTTTCTATTGTTGGTTTTTCTCCCACTCTTCCTCCTCTTCTCCTTCTTCATCTTCTCCTCCTCCTCCTCCTCCTCCTCCTCTTCCTCCTCCTCCCTCCTTTCCTCCTCCTCCTCCTCTCCTCCTCCTCCTCCTCTCCTCCTCCTCCTCCTCCTCCTCCTCCTTTTTCTTCTTTTTCTTTTTCTTTTCTTCTCCTCCTCCTCCTCCTCCTCCCTCCTTCCTTCTTCTTCTTCTTCTTCTTCTTCTTCTTCTTCTTCTTCTTCTTCTTCTTCTTCTTCTTCTTCTTCTTCTTCTTCTTCTTCTTCTTCTTCTTCTTCTTCCTCCTCCTCCTCCTCCTCCTCCTCCTTCCTCCTTCCTCCTCTTCTTCTTCCTCCTCTTCCTCTTCTTCTTCTTCCTCTTTCTCCTCCTTCTCATTTTTATTAACTTGAAATTGTGCATTGTAACCAGTGGTAGATTAATTACACAGCATAACCTGTTTTTATTTTAGGGATTTTTCAATTCATCCGTGCAAATAAAAATTTAAAAACATGGAGGGTCACATCAGGTTCCAAAGCTGCCAGAAGAATCCTAGAGGAGCAGTGAAAAAGGTAAAACCTTGGAGTTAATAATACTGATTTGGCTGAGCTACTATTTGATTGTTCTCGATAAAGCTTTTCTTTTTTCTGTACTCGGTTAAGAAAAGAAAGCTTCATACAATTTAGTAAGAAGGCTGCTATGCCAGGTTTAATAAGTCCCAGAGTCTGTAAATAAGCCTTGAAAAATAATTTTTTTAAAGATGGAGTCCATGCGTTGACCAAGTCCGTTCAGAGCCGGTGAGATGTTTTTTCTCTAGAAATTTGGAAACGATTTGGCCATTCCACAACCTCAACAACACTTGAATTTCTTTTTTTCTGGGTTTGAACATGAATAATTGTTCATGTTTTTCCTAGTGGAGTGAATTCTTGTCTCAAATGTCCTTGGATAACTCATCCAGCCTCTGCTGGAATGAGAAATTATAATAAATTTAATTAAATAAACCTTTCAAATCAGATCTTCTTCTCCCTCAACAAGCCCTCACTCTCCTAGCTTTGGGGGAGCCTTTAAAAAGATGGCTCTTCCCCCCAAATTCTTACGCTTATTTTGAATACCAGGAGGCTCAAAATCTTAAGACCTCGGGATAAAATACTAGTTTCTACACAATCCTGAGTTTTAAAAAAACAACTGCGACGTAAAGAAAACTTCACAGACTAGCTACAGGTGGTCCTCAACCTAGAACAACCACTGAGCCCATAATTTATGTCACTAAGTGAGAAATTTGTGAGGTGATTTTTGCCTCATTTTACGATTTTTCTTGCCACCGTTGTTAAGTGAATCCCTGCAGTGGAGTTAGTAACACGGTTCTTAAGTGAATCTGGTTTCCCCATTGACTTTTGGTCCCAAAAGGGGATGTGCGTTTACCACAACTGAGCCCCAAACTGAGCAAGACCGTTGTTAAGCGAGTTTTGCCTCATTCTGCAGCCTTTCTTGCCAATGTTCTTAAGTGAGTCACTTCAGTTGTTAAATTAGTAACACGGTTGATAAGTGAATCTGGCTTCCCCATTGACGTTACTTGTCCGAAGGTTGTAAAAAGAGGATTGTATTTACCACAAACAACCGCCAAGTTTTGGTTGCTAAGCGAGACCATTGTTAAGCGAGTTTTGCCTCATTTTGAGGCCTTTCTTAACACCGTTGTGAAGCCATTCCCCATAGTAGTTAAGTTAGTATAGGTTCTCCTGCTTGAGCAGGGGGCTGGACTAGAAGACCTCCAAGGTGCCTTCCAGCTTTTTTCTATTCTATAGTAACACATTTGTGAAATGAATTTGCCTTTCCCATCAACTTTGCTTGTCAGAAGGTCATAAAAAAATCACATTTACCAATCCCTCCCTCCCTCCCTTCCTTCCTCCCTCCCTTCGTTCCTTTGTTTTTCTCTCTCTCTCTCTTTCAAAAACAGGCCTTCGGCGAATCTTCCCTCTCTCCTACGACGCCATGGTTGCAAAGTCAAAAACCGTTGTGCCCCATATCAACAGAGGAGCTATCCAAAGAAGACGAACGTTTCAACGAGGTTTGGCGTCTCTTCAGTTTTTAAATTCATAATGATAATACAAAAAATACGATTTACGCGTAATAGGCCCTTCCAACCGCCTCCCACCTGTAATTAACTCTGTTGTTTTTGCTTCAGTCACGTTGGTCGATGGAGGTTTAAGTCCTGTTGTTTCCTCCCTTGCCATATCCACCTTGGATTGCTTATCTTTAAGAAGTGATGTTAACCTGCAGCTATTGCAATTTGTTGCTTGGCCCGTGACCTTGTGGTCGGTCTGTGACACTTGCAAGGGCTAAATTGATTAATGATATATAAAGGCATAGGATCTCTGTAATGGTAGCTAAATACTCTGATGATGTCAGCAGAGGCTGACAAAAGCTTAGGAAGTATAATAAATATGTTTTTAGTTCCGGAGATCGCAAGGTGTCTGTTTCTTCTCTTACAAGTATACCTGGAACTCGTATTTTTAGAATAATTTATAATATATAATGTATTTTTATTATAGGTCACGTTTCTCTGTTTTGCTAATGAGACTGCTATTTCACCCAAGGTAGGTTCCTCTTTGAGTCAGAAGATATTATCACAAAGTTGTGCTTCATATTTATTTATTGATTGATTGATTGATTGATTGATTGATTGATTTGATTTGTCAATTGCTTACAAGATAATAGGTATAAGTATAAGCATGAGTAAGAATACAGGAAATAGGTACAAATAAATGGGGACAATAGGACAGGCATAATGGTGCACTTATGCACGCTCCTTACAGACCTCTTAGGAATGGGGTGAGGTCAATAGTGGATAGTTTGAGGTTAAAGGTTAGAGGATTAGAGGATGTAACAACAGAGTCAGGTAGTGCATTTCAGGCATTGACCACTGTGTTGCTGAAGTCATACTTTTGTCATACAATTGAGTTTGAAGTGGTTTACATTGAGTTTGTATCTGTTGTGTGCTCTTGTATTGTTGTGGTTGAAGCTGCAGTAGCCATTGACTGGTAGGACGTAGCAGATAATTTTGTGTGCTATGTTTAAGTCTAACCGTAGGTGGCATTGTTCAAGGTTGTCCAAGCCCAAAATCTCAACCCTGGTGATATAGGGTATTATATTGCAAGCAGAGGAGTGTAGTACTCTTCTCGTGAAATACTTCTGGACTCGCTCGATTGTATTAATGTCCGATATGCAGTGCGGATTCCAGACAGATAAGCTGTATTCGAGTTTTGGTTTGGCAAAGGTTTTGTATGCCCTAGTCAGTTATTTCCGGAGGAGAAGCTTCGTAAGATTAGATTTACAACTCTTAATGCCTTTTGGGCAATGCTGTTACAGTGAGCTCTGGCACTTAGGTCATTTGATACGGGAACTCCAAGGTCCTTGACAGAGTGAGGGTCATCAACGAGGTCATATCCGCCTAGTTTGTATCTGGTGTACTTTTTTTTTTTTTTTTACCAATGTGTAGGACAAAGCATTTGTTGGTCGAGATTTGGAGTTGCCAATTGTTTGACCATTCAGACACATAATCAAGGTCGCTTTGAAAGATGGTAGCGTTGGTGGTGGTGTTGAATAGTTTGACGTCTTCCGCAAAGAGGACGCAGTTGCTTATAAGGTGATCGCAGAGGTCATTTATATAGAGTATAAAGAGTGTGGGTCCTAGAACGTTAATTAAGAGTAACAAATTCTTGTCTACATTCCAGTTAAAGGCGGTCCTTGACTTAACGACCACAATTGAAACCAAATTCCCATGGCCAAGCGAGATATTGATTAAGGGAGCGTTGCTTCATTTTATGATCTTTTCTTGCCGCAGTTGTTAAGTGAATCCCTACGGCTGTAAAATTAATAACCGGATTCGTAAGTCACTCTGGCTTGTGACGAAGTCGCCAAAGGAATCATGTGTCCCCGGGGACATGGCAACCGTCATAAATACGAGTCAGTTGACAAGCGTCATGAGTTTTTACTGTGGTGACGGAGCGGGGATGCTGCTACGGTCATAAGTGTGAAAAATGGTCATCGGTTTCTTTTTTCCCAGTACAGTTGTTAAGTGAATCTGGTTTCCCTGTTGACTTGGCTTGTGGGAAGGTCACATACGCAACCTGTTCTGACCAAGGCTTCCCAAGACCATGAAGCCAACTCCTCGTCCTGATAAAACTCCTTTTATTTAGATTAAAATGAATTCCTCTCCAGCAAAGTCCCGGCCAACAGTCTTTCAAGAGATTGCACAACTGCGAAATCGTTTTTGGGCTCATCCTATGCAGGAAAACTCCAATGTTTGGGATGAAAAACTCATTGGGGGCGGGGAGGAATTTGCTGATAATTGCTCTACTCAGTGGAATTGTTGTTCAAGGGTGCTTTGCTTGGCTTAGGACCTGGCGACCGTCTCGGGGGGCCTTCCAGAGGTTCTGAAATCAAGTCCCTGGTGCAGCCTGCATGACCAGGAAGCTCTTTTGCTGAAGGATGCATGCAAACCAGCGGAGGGTGGTGACGCCTTCAGGCAAAAGGTAAGAGAATCGAATGCGCTGCTATTAAGAGAATAGGACCGAACAGAATAATACAGAGAATGGGGGAGAGAAAGTAGAGTAGAGTAGAATAGAACAGAGAATATAGGAGAGAAAATAGAGTAGAGTAGAATAGAATAGAATAGAAACTGGAATGTAGAATAGTATAAGAATGAATAGAATCGAATGTAATAGAATATAAATAGGAATTGGAATGGAATGGAATAGAATGGAACGGAACAGAAAACAGAGTTGGAAGGGAACTTGGAGGTCTTCTAGTCCAATCCCCTGCTTAGGCAGGAAACCCTATTATACCATTTAAGACAACCTCCTCTTAAAAACTTCCAGTGTTGGCGTATTCACAACTTCTGGTGGCAGGCTGTTCCACTGGTTAATTGTTCTCACTGTCAGGAATTTCCTCCTTAGTTCTAGGTTGCTTCTCTCCTTGATTAATTTCCACCCATTGCTTCTTGTCCTGCCCTTCTAAGTGCTTTGGAGAATAGCTTGACTCCCCCTTCTTTGGGGCAGCCCCTGAGATATTGGAAGGCTGCTCTCCTGTCTCCCCTGGTCCTTCTCTTCCCTAGGCTAGCCAGGCCGAGTTCCTGCAACCGTTCTTCCTATGTTTTAGCCTCCAGTCCCCTAATCATCTTCGTTGCAATGCTCTGCACTCTTTCTAGAGCCTCAACATCCTTTTTTACATCGTGGCGACTAAAACCGGATGCCGGATTCTCAAATGTGGCCTTACCAAGCAGTCCGTGACACATGGCCACAATTGAGGGCCTCATTTCTGTCAGTAAGTGAGACAGTTGTTGAGTGAACTTTGCCCCATTGTACAACCGAGGTCACGTGATGCCATTTTGCAACCTTCTCACCAACCAGGTCAATGGGCGGGAGAGCCAGATTCACTAAACAGCCGTGTTACCAACTTGTTAACCGCAGTGATTCACTTAACAACTGCAGCGAGGAAGGCCCTAAAACGGGGGCAAAGTTCACTTTACCGATGTCTCACTTAGCAACAGACATTGGGGGCACTGTTGCGGTCGTAAGTTGAGAACCAGCCGGAGCTACTGATCAATGAACCATGTTTTTTTTTTCCCCTCTTCTCTTTTCACCAGAAGTGTTGTTCACGGGTATTGTGCGTGATGAGATTGTCGTCTTCGTTTCCGAGGCCGACGGGGGATGCCGTATTTACTCTGCTGAGCAAGTACACGGCCGCGATCAGATGCAGTGAGGAGATGCGCTCGTTTCCCAAACAGGCCCCGGACTCCACCCACCCCGAGAATGATGACACTAATCAATCGGTCTCCTCCATCGAAGACGATTTCGTGACCGCGTTGGAACACTTCGAGGAAGATGAGCCGGCAAAAATGATCCATATTGGTTAGTGGCCCCTCCTCCTGGGAGATTGTAACCATTTTCAATATTTTTGAATTTTTTGCAACGGATGTTTAATGGCACGTTCCTCTCATTCAATTTGACCTTGCAGAAATATTTTCATCTATAGCAGGGTCACCAACCTTTTGGACCTCAGGGTCCACCAAACTCATCATTTTGATAAATCCTGCGGACCAGAGACCCTAGGAAAATCCCGCAAAAAAGGTCTGCAGGAAAATTCCCCGCCCCGTTTTCCTACCGATTGATTGTTCTTTATTTGGGATTGCAGGATACCATCTTCAGCTCTGCTCTCAAGGGGAGAGAGAGACTTTTGGCTTCATGCAAG
This sequence comes from Pseudonaja textilis, assembly GCF_049901715.1. NCBI lineage: Eukaryota > Metazoa > Chordata > Lepidosauria > Squamata > Elapidae > Pseudonaja > Pseudonaja textilis. Next base: position 50,539,335 of record NC_141997.1, read on the forward strand.
GAAAGCAGCAGAAGCAGCAGAAGTCTTTCTTTCTCTCCCCCAAACTCCACCAGAAATGAGTCTTTGTGAGACTTGTCATGCTGGCGCAGCCTCTTGGAGCGGGAGGCCTCGTCCCAAAGACTCATTTCTGGCGGAGTTTGGGAGAGAGAAAGAAAGACTTTTGCTGCTTTCATTGCGTGCATCCAAAAGCAGAAGAAGAAAAAAACAGAAAGAAGCGGCCCAGATGAGGCGCGTGGGGTGAGTGGGGCAAGTCCCCCCCTCCCCTCACTATTTGGTGTTGGTCGCAATCCAAGTGACGAACACCTTGTGTTCCCACGGGCTATGTGGGCGGCGCAGCCTTGTGATCCTTTGCAGCCTGGATTAATTGCTTTGGGGGTGACATTTCTCTGCGGACCACCAAAATTTTCTCGTGGACCACCAGTGGTCTCCGGTCCACTGATTGGCAACCACTGATCTATAGTATGTTGTGTAAGGGCGTGGTGGTTAGAATGCTGTATCGCAGAGTGACTCTGCTCACTGTCAGGAGTTCAGTCATGACCGGATCAAAAACTCAGCCTTCCATCCTTTCGAAGTTCGTAAAATAAGGACCCAGATTATTAGAAGTCTGAGTGCTATTGCTGTTTTTGTGTTGGGGTCCTTGGTGCTCTCTGAGCTCGGTTGTTTTCTTACAGACATTTCATCACCCAACTAGGTAACATCATCAGGCAGCAGACTTTGTAGCATTTCAGACAAGGGTTGTCCACTTTTTTTTTCTTAAAAACCTCCAGTGTTGGAGCACCCACAGCTTTTGAAGACAAGCTGTTTTACTGATTGATTGTTCTCACTGTCTTGAAATTCCTCCTTAATTCTAAGTTGGTTTTCTCTTTGATTAATTTCCATCTGTTACTTCTTGTCCTACTTTGGAGAAGAGGTTGACCCCGCTCTTCTTTATAGCAGCTCCTCAAATACTGCTATCATATCACTCCTAGTCCTCTTTTCATTGAACTAGACATATCCAATTCCTGCAAATGTTCTGTGTATGTTTCAGCCTCCAGTCCCCTAATCTTTGTTGCTCTTCTCTGCACCCTTTCCAGAGTTTCAGTATCATTTTTTACACCACAAACCTATTGATTGCTAAGGGTGTAGTTGTATAGACAACGTCCTTCAAAATTGCCCTCTTGAGTTTAGTGGAACTTGCTGTTAAGTGAATATGGGAATTTCATACGATAAATCCAGAGGCCAAATTTTTTTGTATTGTTTCCTAATTCTGTTAGTTGACTGATTTTGATTCATGTGCCATTCAGCTTGTGTCAAGTCTTAGTAGCCACAAAGATAGACTGTTGTGTCCTGTCAGCCACCAGCCCCAAAGGAGGAGGAGGAGGAGTCAGGGTCAGCATTAGAGCAACCTGAGAGCTTTGAGAGGGAATGGAGCTGGCAGAGAGAGAGAGATAGAGAGAGAGAAGAGAGAGAGAGAGACCAAGCCTGGGCCTGGGCCATCTGTCAGCCCTCAGATGGAGAGTCAACAGCCCCCAGGGCTCGAGGTGTCTGATAAGGAAGAGGAGGAATAGCTCAGCTGGTGCCTGATGTGCAGATGCTCAGAAGGCAGAGGAGAGGAGAGCTGTGGAAATCTATGGGCCGGTCCTTGGGAAGGAAGAGCCACCACTGCTAGCGAAGTCTCACTCTAGCTCTGGGGATAAAAGGCAGGGGACGGAGGTGAATAGGTGTGGCAGGCAACTATTCATTTTCTGGATGGACGGACTCATTAACCTGTGAGAGAAACTTTTTGCCAGGGCTGCCGGCATTCTTAATAAAGTAATCTTTTGAGTTCACGTCAGAGAGTTTGTCATGTTTGGGGGACCTGGGTCAGAACACAGACTTTCTGCAAGACAGCTTACGAAAATGTCTCCTTTTTCTTTTCTTTCTTTTCTGCCCCTTCTGGACAGAACCTGAGAAGAGTCAAGAGGTTTCTCCAAAGTCCACCTTTGCTCATCCTCTCAAATCCAACGATCAAAAGTCCTTTGTCAGTTCTGTGTATCGGAGGCCATCGGTCAAGTCCTCCATCTCCTTGGTGAACATCTTAGAACTTGAAGAATTGTCATCTTCCGTGAGAAATTCGGTCTCCACTTCCATTTCTGATCCTTGGATACAGAGAAGCTTTTTCAGGCCCCATAGTTCTTCGGATCGTGGTGTTAATCTTTTGCACAAAACCTTATTTTCTTCCTCTCCGGCCGATTCGTCCGAATCGGACTGTTCTAGTCCAAGCCCTGTCATATTTTTGGATGAAGAAGGGTATCAAAAAAGTTTGAAGGCAAAGCTTCAGCTGCCGAAAATCCCAGTAGGGAAAGACGGAGTTGAAGATTCCGACTCTGAAGTCAGTGAGTTTTTTGATAGTTTTGACCAATTTGATGACCACGAACAAACTTCGGGAAATAGTTCTAAAGGTTCTAGAGATCCCACCACCATAAGTCATACGTTGCAGAAAAGCGTCGTTTCGTGTCAGAAGTCCTGCTCCACCTCAACATCAATGAATCCTCAAAAATTCAAGTGTGATCGTCCAGTTCTTCCAGCCAATGTAAGGAAGCCAACTCCTCGCAAGCCAGAATCTCCATACAACAATCTCTTGGATGTCCCAGATTCTCCCCGCCTGATCAAAAACCCAACTGATGATCACACGTCCTTGTTCAGCCCCATCAGATCTTCTGCTTTCAGTCCGCTGGGCAGTTGCTTTCCCACAGAATGCCTCTGTCAAATGAATCGAGATGCCTTCAGCCAGAACCACAACCTCGTCTATCACACCTACTCGGATTTTGCAAATAATATTTCCTTTGAAATTCTGGGTTCTGTGTGTAATGCGAGGCCACCCTCATTGTGTAGATGCACACAGGAGATTATCAGCCAGGGTAGGATCGTCCTGGGAGAAGAGAAAGACCGGACGACAAAAATCCAACGAGACATATCTAGAAAAGGACTTCATAAGAAAGATAAATCCAAACATAACCCAGGAGTGATTAAAGATCACATCCAGAAATTTGCTTCAGAGCTAGTGGAAACAAGTTTTGGAAGTGCGTTTAAAGATCTCCAGAAGGGTGTTTCTTCGTGTACCAATGCGTTGTGTCAGTTGGCTGCTAAGTTGACTTCATCAGTGTTCCAGATGGCCTTCTACGAGATCGGGAGGCAGCAAGCTCTTTTTCTGAAGAAGAAAGCCATTAATGGTTTAGCAGGGTTTTTGGTGAGTGAAGCCGTTACCGGAGCTTTGAAAGAACTGTACTCCGTGAAGCAACAAATGTTTACCAACACCGTTACCAAATTTGCAGCAAACCTTGCCGAGGAACTGATATTTGAAGGGATAATGGAAGTTTGTCAGTTTTCACATCCGCCGACACCCACGGCGTCCCATCAGGGCTCCTTCCGTTACAACGATAACGTCATGTGGTCCTACGCGGAAGACTTGTCTGAATCTGTCATCCAGGATGCTTTTATTGAGCTATCGCAGGTTGACGTGAACTTCACCTCGCAAGCTGCAATCAGTGTTTCCGTGGACAACATAAAATATGTAAGCAAGGAAAGGGCGCTGGAGTTAACCCACACATCCAATGGTTCTTCTGAGTTTTGTGAGAACATGCCAGTAGCCTTGAACCCTGTTTGGGAATTCAGAAAGGAACACACCATTAATCGAGCCTTGTTCTACACAACGGGCATTGCGAGTTCAATTCCGGTGCCCTTAGCTGCAAGCATCCTTTCTCACCATCAGATTTTATGGAAGGAAGCCAAAGTCAAGAATCCGTTGGCATCTGAGACCAAGCTTTCCTTCTACAAAGGGTCCCCAGAAATGTGTTGTGCCACCAAAAGGAATCAAAGCGAAGTGTCATCCCTTAGAAATATCTACCTGACTACTGATTTCACACCAGACAATGAATGCAATCCACCCAACCATCCCGAGGCCAGCAAACTTGCAGAAATATCGAGCCTCAATAACTTTTCTGGAACGATGGTCGATATGATCGTATCAGAAGCCTATGAAGCCGTCGCTTCTTCCAGGGTTTCTAAATCGGCAGAGCAGTACACGGATGTGCTACAAATGAAGGATGCCCCCTGTTTGCAGTGCATCGGGAAGGATTCCTGCAAGAATATGTTTGCTAATTATTTGGCCAAACGGATCATAAAACAGTCGGTTGATGAAACGAAATTGGCGTGTTCGGCTACGGGTGAGAAATTAGCCTACTGTGTTGGGTTGGGAACCCATGCCGGAAGCGATAAGAAGGAATCTCGGGGCGCAGCCAAACAAGGGGACAAAACGAAGACCATCCCAGTTATCGTGGGTCAACAGCAGATGCCTTTAAACAACATATCGAAATTTCATATCTCTAGCACTTCTTCTAATCGTTGTTTGATGTTGGGGTGTAAAGATGGAGTTCAGGAAAGAAAGAACCGGGCAGCTTGCAAGCTATCCGCAAATACAATCTCTCCTACGGTGTCATTTGTCAAATCTAAGGAGCAGGTTCCAGATGTGGAAGGCAGTTCAGCAATACCTTTCAGTAACTTACTTGAAAAACAGAGCGAGTTGGAAGGCACAGGAGGTTCTGCGTTTAGTCACAAAATGCCTTTTTTGGAAATAAATAATTCTTCCATGGTGTCCACTTGTGAAGATGCACTTCAGCTGGAAGATAAATTGAATGTCAGAGACAGAAATCTTCTCATGGTACCAGAAACACCACCCTCGACACCTTTAATAGCTTCTCAGGCGAATTCGGAGTGGAATTTAAGGAAATTAACCCAAACACTGAAAGGAGAATTAGCAAAGGAATTTGCGCCTGCTACTCCCCCTTCGACTCCTTACATACCGGAAACAGATGGAATATACACTCCAGAATGTGAAAATGTCGAAAAGGAAGAATTTATGTTGAAATTAATGCGTTCTCTTTCCGAAGAAGTGAAAAACAAGGAGGTTGAAGAACATTCTGAAACACTGTTAGAGCAAATTCAACCTTCGGGACCGACAATAGAGTATGCTGGTCATCTAGCTGCTCGTATCGTATCTATGGCAACCGAACAAGCCACTTCACGTTTTGAAGATAAAGCTGTTCAGATGGAGAAGAAGAGATACTTTCAAGTAAGCACGGAAGACCAGAAAAGTGGGTGTTCCACGTTTGTTAAGGTTCCAGAAAAGAACACACCTGCTTTGTGGATTTACGCTGGTGAAATGGCTGGGAGGGTCATTTGGGAAGCCAAGAAAAGGCTCAAATCAAGACATTGTAAACTTCTGAACCTCCGTCACATTAATTACGAGGGCGATGGGTGTCAGCCTAAAAGAAATTACCACGAATGTTGGTTGAAAGACAAAAGACCAAAGCTCTCTTCTAGAGAACCGGATGGTTGCGTTCTTCCTGCACCCCTGAATTCGGAAGCTTCAGGACTCAACTCCAAATACCCAAGCTGCGAAAGTGTGACGGATGAATATACCGACCACATCATTCGGGTTTTGAAACAGGAAGGTGGCCACGGGGACCTCATCATGGATAATTTCGCCGGTAGGCTGGCTTACAAAGCGGTGAGGTCTGGAATGCAGCAAGCCACCAGGAAAGTCCGGGTGAAGCACAGTAGGAAGGCTGCTCCCGAAAAGAGCTTCAAGCTAAACGGTAAGCTCGAACTGTTCGAGGCGACGAAACAGGACTTAGATAGAAAGAATCAGAACAATAATGGCACGACGCTTCACCTCGCGAAGCAACCTTGGATGAGCAGGTGCCCCTTACACGGGCCCGAACGTTCAAAGTTGCTTGACTTTTCGGAATCTCTTGCTTGTACAATCACCTCTGACGCCAGTGGGACGTTCACGTCCACGACAAGTTTGCCCAAATCTTTAACGGATTCTTGCTTGTACCAACCACCGAGAGACGACAAAGTCACAGAGTTCAAAACCCTGTGGAGTCAAAGACTGCCTTCTTCCCGTTGTAAGCAGAAGCTGTATCACAGCACGGAGAGTTTGAGGGACTCGACTTACCAAGGGAACATTTTACAAGCCGTAAACCAATATGCGAAGAAGATCGTAGATGATACTTTAGAAGGGAGCTTAGGATCAGCCACTTGGCAAGCTCCTGAAGGCTGGACAAATGGAGAGAGGTTAACCTATGAAGAAAAAATGACTCCATTTTCCATAGCTGCCTGCAAGCACTGCGGTTTGAAAGAACAACAGACCTGCATTGGAGGTTCGTCTCTGGCGCTAGCTGGACGAGAACTTCCTTCTAACATTAGACAGTCTTCAGATGGGACTGTAAACATCACCTTGCCTAAATCTCTCGTGTTTCATTTGGACATTCCCAAAATTCACGTTGATATGGAGGAGAAGGTCCTAGTTGCTGAAAACCTGTCACCTGTCACCTTGGACCGAGCGAGGAGGCAGCTCAGCAACGCCAGTTTGACGGCGGATAGTGGAATCAGTCAAGATGGAATCAGTTTTGCCGAAAGTCTAACCACAGAAATTATGACTTCCTGCGTGACAAATATTGCTCCAGCCATCAATATAAGGTAGGGTTCATTTTTGAAGGGAATATATAACTATAGGAGTAGAGCGGGCAGAGTTGGGGTGGGGCGGAGTTAAATGAGTCATTGCCTAGAGTCCCATAACATCCACATAAACAGTCCAAGTCCAGCTCCTCTTGAATTCTCTTGACCCTTATCTGGCACCAATTAAGTATTGAACTTGAGTTGACTAGATTAGGAGAAGAGAAGCTGGGGGAAGGAGTTAAATGAATCACCAGCCTAGAGTCATTATGTTCCACAAACTGTGTAAGTCCAACCCACGTGAATTCCGTTGACCCTGATCTGGTGCCAATTTACTATTGAAGTTGAGTTTGACTAGATTAGGAGAAGAAGAGCAGGGGGAGGAGTTAAACGAGTCATCAGACTAGAGTCATTATGTTCCCCCCAAATGGTCTAAGTCCAACCCCTTTGAATGCTGTTGATCCTTCTCTGGTGTCAATTTAATACTGAACTTGAGTTTATTAGATTAGGAGAAGAGAGGCAGAGCTGATGGGGTTGGACAACAAGTCGTCAGTCTAGAGCAGTAGTGGCTAACCTTTTTCGGCTCCCATGCCAATAATTGTGTGCACACTCACTTGCGTGCGCTCGCGTGCCAGCTCCCAGAAGGCAATGTGTGCTGCCCCCCAAGCCCCCTGCACATGCATGCGTAACTCCCTCCTCACGCACCACCGCGCACATGACTCCCTCACATCCTGCATGTCTGCGCACGTGCGTGCGATTCTCCCCTTGCGCCCATGCATCTTTGAGCATGCATGCATAATTCCCCCCTCATGCGCCACATGTCTACACATGTGCGCATGATCCCCTCACCCACAGCATGCCCCTGTGCATGCATGCACGTCTCCCATGCACCCCCTCTGCTCCTTGCGCATGTGCACCAGATACCGAACAATCAGCTGTCGAGTGGCGGTGCACACGTGCATGTGCAATGGGGCTTTTCCGGGTGACCTCTCGCACGCCAGGGAATTGGCTCTGTGTGCCACTTCTGGCATGTGTGGCATAGGTTCGCCAACACGGGTCTAGAGTTACTACCTTCCCACAAACCATGTAAGTCCAACCCCTCTTGAATTCTGTTGACCTTCATCTGGCGCCAATTTACTATTGAACTTGAGTTCAATCTAATTGATTAGATTGAATCTAATCTTAATTGACTGGATTAGAAGAAGAGAGACAGAACTGGTTGGGGGCAGAGTTAAACAAGTTATCAGCCTAGAGTCATTACGTTCCCAGAAGCAGTCTTAAGTCCAATCTCTCTTGAATTCTGGCACCAATTTAGTATTGAACTTGAGTTGACTAAATTAATATCAGGAACCAAGAATCAAGAACCGTATGTTAGGATGCGGTTCAGAAGATTTATCGCTCAAGTCTATACACAAAAACATCTAAGGGGTGGTTAGGGTGGTGTTGATGTCACAATGCTTGTTTCTGAAACAGCCCTTGGAATTTGAGGAGACCTCTGGAGTGGGTTCCAGGTAGGGGTCAACACTGAAGGAAGGTCAGGTATGTGGAATACAAGGACAAATAGTGATTCTACCTTTCTTACCTGTGTTAGTGCCATGGAAACTGGGGGGCCTAATTCTGCCGAGTCTGTGGTCAGCCAGCAAACGGGAGATGACGGCACCGGTAGCTGGTCCAACTTGAGTTTTGACGATGAGCATCCAGATGAGAGCAGCAGCTTTCTCCACCTCAGCGATAGGTAATTCAGCTCTATTTCTAACGTTGATTGATGACGTCCCATCAATCGGTGTCAACTCTTGGTGACCACCGAGACCGAACTTCTCCAGAATGAATAGTTTAATGTACAGTTTTGATGAGATGGCTTGACCAACCCTTCTTACACCGTTAAGGTCCAGGGTTGACTTTAACAGACTTGAGGGTGGCGTTTTTGAAATGTTGAATGGTTTATGTGTGAGATAAGGCATTTGTTACCCAAAAGCTGTGCTGGGTATGGAGCGGAATGCAGCATCGCAGGTGGACTCTGCCCACTGCCAGCAGTTCTATCCTGACTGGCTCAAGGTTGACTCAGCCTTCCGTCCTTCTGAGGTTGGTAAAATGAGAACCCAGATCGTTGTGGGCAAGAGGCTGACTCTGTAAACTGCTGAAAGTGTGCTGTAGAGCACTATGAAGCGGTATATAAATGCTAATGCTATTGCTATAAAAAACATTCCCACCCCCAGCAGTTCGATCCTGACCGGCTTAAGGTTGACTCAACCTTCCATCTTTCCGAGGTCGGTAAAATGAGCACCCAGATTGCTGGGGGACAAGATGCCAATTCGGTAAACCGCTTAGAGAGGGCTATAAAGCACTATGAAGCGGTATATAAGTCTAAGTACTAATACTATCGCTGTAAAAGCCATTCCCACTGCCAGCAGTTCGATCCTGACCAGCTCACCGAGCCTCTTATTAAAACAGCACATTCTTCTCTGCTGATAAAATACAGTGGGCGGGTTGTACAATATCAGGGCTAAAGTGACAAAGGAGGAAGGTTTTATGAGCCATGGTGGCACAGCAGTTAGAGTGCAGTACCGCAGGCTACTTCTGCTGACTGCCAGCTGCCTGCAATTCGGCAGTTCGAATCTCACCAGGCTCAAGGTTGACTCCGTAAAATGAACCTAGATTGTTGGAGGGCGCTGGCCAGGCCCACCCCCAGTTTAGCGAAGGGGGGAAAAGTTGCAATTCGCCACATGATGACAACGTGACGCCGCGAGGTTGATGCCCCTGTTTTAGACTCAAAGAGAGAACGGATCTAGAAGCAATCTGAGAAAACAGAGAGCGCAGGTAGCTCTGAGGACTCAGTTTCTTGACTTTTCTGTGGTGTTTTTTTTTTTTTTTTAACGACCAGCATCTGTGCCAGATGTTGACCCCACTTTACCTTCATGCATGTTCTGCCATCTCCATCTTCTCTGGTGCCTTGCCCCCCCAAGGTTGAAGGCCCTCAACTGGACCTTTGAGACAGACCCTCACAGATTGGGCAGCGGGAGGAAAAAAAAAATGTGAACTGGCTTTTTCTTCTCTTGGGAGGCCATTCTTGCTTTCCGTTCTTGGATGCTTCTCAAAAGAGGTCCAGTACCTCCATAACCCATCTCGGGCAAGGGGTGTCAAATTCGATCTCTTTGGGGCATTCAGCGTTCTCATTGACCTCCATGGGCCAGTGTCCGGTTGGGGGCGGGGGCGAAGGAGTCGGCAGGTGCAGGTGCCGCACAAAAGTTGGGGTATATGTGCACGCAGCACCTGCCTCCACCATCCCAGCCGACTCCTGCGCACACACTTGCCCGCTGTGATAGAATGGGCCAAACTAACGCTTCCTGGAGAGCCAGCTGCAGAACCCTGGCCGCCGGACACCTCAGCTCCCCCTGCACACATACACACAAACACCTGAGAAGCTGCTGAGCACGGTCGTCAGTTGGCCTGTATCGCTCCGCCCAGACCCGCCCAATCCCAACAGGTGCACGCGCACACAGACGTGGCCCACGCTATCCCGGGAAAGGGCACGTGTACACAGGAGTCAGTGGGCGCGTGCGCTAATGCCGAGATTGGCGTGGGCCAAGCCTGTGCGCACGTGCGCTGCAGAGTCCTCTATGCATGTGCCAGTATGGCGGTGGGCCAGCCTGGGCGCACATGTCTCTGCCGGGATTGGGCGGGCCTGCTGGCCGAAGCAACGCAGCCCCTTACTGTTTCCAAGATGGCCGTGCATGTTCTGGCCCAGCCAGCAAGAAACAGACTCCTTGTCACGAAAAAACCCTCTCTTTATTTACCTCTTATGAATTTATTTATTTACCCACCAAAAAAGTCCAGGCAAGAGTCCTTCCAAGAGCGAACGGCAGCAACAGACCTTATCAGTTCCTTGGGATGATTGCAAGGCCGGGAGCTCCCAGCCGAAAGGCTGCAAATTAAGTTCTGTCCATCAATCTCTGTGGCACGAAACACAACGAACAAAATCTTCGGAAAGGACAAACTGGTGTCTCCTAGGACTACCACTCCCCTTTCCTTCTATGTATTCCTCCAGCCAGGGAGGGGCCATTCAGTGTCCACGTGTGCTTTGGTCCCAAGTCAACTCATCTGCAGTTGTTCCCTTCTCCTAACACCTCTGCGCATACGCGCGCCTGGAACAGGCCCCAGCTATTCCTCCTCCCCACTTGTCTCAGCTTCTGAAGGCAGCTGCCTCTCTGGTGGCTGGGAAATGTCAGACGGCCCTGGCTCTATCTCTGCGTCCAACACAGCATCCATCAGAGCCTTCCCCAGATGCCAGAACTGGCCCAAGTCCCGTCCCCACTTCAACCTCCTCCTCATCCGAGTCTGTTGCCAGCTCTGCTGGCAGCTGGCGGGCCACAACAGCGCAGGCCAGATCCGACCACATCGTGGGCTGGATCTTTCCCGCGGGCCTTGAGTTTCTGATCTAAGGCTGGTCAATAGGAACTTCTGGTTGGAGCTAACTATCTATTTTTTCGTAGTTGAGCCCTCTTCTCTTCTCTTCTGGCAGTAATGGTAACAGCAGTAGCTGGAGCAGTCTTGGTTTAGAAGGAGATTTGTATGAGGAGAATTTGTCCTTCCCGACATCCGACAGGTTGGTCAAACCAAGACCCAACAACAGGACCGGTTTCCCCCTTGTGTTTTCATGCATGGCCGTGATTACTTTTTCCAAGACCAACAATCTGGAGGGGGGGGCGCATTTCAGTCTGGCGGTTTCGCTCTCGGCGTTTGCTTCTCAGTCCTTAACAATCGTGCTGTTCCTTAACCAACTCCATGCAGAGCGGGGTCCGTTTGATCGCCTGACAGTGCGAATGCCTTTGACGGAAAAGAACGGCGGACATCCGATCTGTGTTGTCGTCGTGCATGTCTTGCTAGTTGTGCCTCTTGCCGATTTATGTCTCGCTGAAGAATAAAGAGCTTGCTTCCTGCACTATTCCTGATTTTGTTTTGTTTTGGGTTAAACACCCAATTCCTGATTCGTTCTCCTCGCTCTCAGCTGCCCCTTGGAAATGTTGTGTAGACATTTGAAGCAGTACAGGTCGTCCTCGGCTTACGGCTGTCCTTGAGGCCCCCCCCCAAAAAATGTTTGTAGTTAAGAGGAGACATTTTGTTAAGTGAGTTTCGTCCTATTTTACAAACTTTCTGTCAGGATTCCAGCAGTTACCCCCATTTAAATCCTGAGTCTCAAGCCAAACTTCCAAAACTTAAAAAGGATATATTGGGAATTAAACCGTCCAGCATTGTCTGGGTGTATCATAATCCGTATTCTCCAATAGGACACATCCATAGCCCAGAGTCATCAATCATGCTCTCCAGTTAGAATTTTGCACGACAGAAACTTCGATCACCTAGTTACTATCTTTGAAAACATTTATGGAATGCAGTTTCAGTTTGGAAGCTGCTGCACTGCTGCCCTTTCTGTTGACAGCTCTAAAAAGACCTTAGAAAAAAAAATTATGAGTTGACACTTTCGTTGCCTCGTTCGTTCAGCGAATCGTGGCGGTTGGTCAGTTAACTCATTTTGTTAAGTGAATCTGTCTTCCCTCACTGACCTGGCTGGCCAGAAGGTCATAAAAGAAGACCGTGGACACAGCAATGGTCATAAGTCTGAACCAGTTGCCAAGCTGTTCTGACCCAAACCCTTGTCCAATAAAACCAACACGAACCAAAGGGAACAGAAACCTTTTAATGATTCTTACGAACCACCCCTGGTTAAAAGGCTGCTGCAAACGAATTAACTTTGATAAGCACAAGCGTCGCCAAAACTGTGCGTGGCTGCCAAGAATAACAGATAAGGTTACCTAGAGATATTTTACAACACAAGAGTCTTCTAATACCAACTTAGGATACTGCAATGTCCACGAGGCTCGAGTTTCAAAACGTCTTTGCTTCCTGCAAAGAACGTCCGATTCACAGCTGGCTTTTATCTTCTTGAAGGAGGGGCCATTATCTTGCAGCCTTACTCCCGAGTCGCCTGTGCTGTTGCAGCTGCTCTTTCCTACAAGCAGCCCTGTGTGCACGCACACTTGGCACAGGCTCCTCGGGACCCTCCTCCTCATTGCCGCCAGCCCCCACAATCTCTGAAGGCAGCAGTCCACTCCCTGATGGTCCTAGCCCCTCATCTGAGTCCTCGCTCTCCTCAGCCGTCGGCACCTGCTGCCGGCTAACCACAATACAAGCGCCCGAGTTTGGATCCCACAAACATGCTGGAAATGCATAACGGGATGCTGGGAAAGTCGTAACTGAAAAACGTTCATAACATCCCTGTTTTCATTTCCGTTGTAACTTGGAATGGCCACTAAATGAACCGTCGTAAGTCGAGGACTACCTGTATTTTCTTTTTCAAGTCATTGGATATTTATCTTTCTTTAAAAAAAAAAAAATAGGGGGACTTTCATTTAATTATTTCCCCAGGAAATGGTGTGAGAAGCAAGGATTTCTTTTTTCACCGTAATTTTCCTCACAACTTTTGTCGATTCATGCTATTCTTTCTTGAATGTTCATCCCGGCCTGCGCGTCACCGAACCGTTATAATATATACGGTCGCCGGTCCTCATGGGTCTTCCTTCTTTTTCTAGCGATGGCACAGAAGACAAGGAGGAAGAGCCGAAAGATTCCATGGAAGGTAAAGTCAAAGAGGAGTGAACGTGGATTAGGTTGGAAGTGATATTCAGTCCAGTTGGGTCACCGTGATGGTTAAAAAAAAAGAAAGATGTTGAGGGAATGAAGAGACGATCAGGGAGCTGGAGGTTAAAACATAGGAGGAACGGTTGCAGGGATTGGGTATGTAGTTCAGGGGTGTCCCAACTTGACCACTTGAAGACCTGTGGAGCTCAACCCAAAGAGAAGAGCAATGAAGATGACTTGAGGCTAAACCATATGAACAATGGTTGCTGGAACTGGGGATGTCTAGTTTGTTGAAAAGAAGGACTAGGTGTGATATCATAGCAGTCTTCCAATATCTCAGGGGCTGCCCCAAAGAAGAGGGAGTCAAGCTATTCTCCAGAGGACCTGAGAGCTGGACAAGAAGCAATAAGGATGGAAACTAATCAAGGAGAGAAGCAACTTAGAACTAAGGATGAATTTCCTAACAGTTAGAACAAATGGCTTCCGGAAGTTGTAAGTGCTCCAACAACTGGAAGTTTTTAAAGAGAGTTGGAAGGGATCTTGAAGGTCTTCTAGTCCAACCCTCTGCTCAAGCAGGAGACCCGACACCACTTCAGAGAAATGACTGTCCAATCTCTTCTTAAAAACCCCCAGTAGTAAAACACCCACAACTTCTGAAGGCAAGTTGTTCCACTGTCACTAAGTTCATCCTTAGTTCTAGGTTGCTTCTCTCCTTGGTTAGTTTCCACCCGTTGTTTCTTCTCCTGCCTTCAGGTCCTCTGGAGAATAGCTTGACTCCTTCTTCTTTGGGGCAGCCCCTGAGATATTGGAAGACTGCTATCATGTCACCCTGAGTCCTTCTCTTCACTAGACTAGCCGTGCCCAGTTCCTGCAACCGTTCTTCGTATGTTTTAGCCTCCGGTCCCCTAATCATCTTTGTTGCTCTTCTTTGCACTCTTTCCAGAGTCTCAACATCTTTTTTATATTGTGTTGAGCAAAAGAATCCTTTTCTCCCCCATTCTTCACTTTTCCAGCAAAACGATATGTATGTGAGTCAGAGAGAGAGAGGAAGAGGGAGGAGAGAGAAGGACAGAGAGAGAGAGAGGAAAGAGGAGAGGGAGGAGAGAGGGAGAAGGAAAGAGAGAGAGGAGAGATAAGGATAGAGAGAGGAGAGCGAGAAGGAGAGAAAGAGGAGAGAGGAAGAAGGAAAGAGAGAGTCGAAGAAGAGAGGGAGAGAGAAGAGAGAATGGAAGAAGATGAGAGAGAGAGAGAGAGTGGAAAGAGAGAGAGAGAGATATGAGCAATTCAAAAATGTGAACTATAAATAAAATAAATATAGCCCTTTGTATTTACTTGAAATTGAACTATAACTGCCAGTCTATTTCCCTTTCATCCACTTTGCAAAGATCTCTCTTTTCTTTTCTCTTGTGTTCATCACTTTGTGTAATTTGATGTAATTAGCAAACACACCTAACCTCATTGTGTTTTCCTATCGGGCACTAGCAGCCGTTGCTCTGTTTGCAAGACACTTTCCATAACCCCTTGACTAAAATGCGTGGCGGGTGGACTTACTTTTCCCTTTTCCTTGGCTTGTCCTAGAGTTGAAGAAACCTTCCAAAGCCTTGCTCCTTGTGAATGTGGACGTTGGACCATGCATGGTGGATCCTCAGCTGAGGATGACGCTGCAGTGGCTGAGTGCTTCGGAAGCAGATGTGCCAGAGTTGCGTTTCCATGAGGACGCACCCAGGGAGTTTGTTCTTGTGAGTAGCAAAGAGGCAGACCAGAGGTGGTATTCAGCCGGTTTGGACCAGTTCTGGAGAACAGGTAGCAGAAATTTGGAGTAGTTCAGAGAACCGGCAAAGTCCAGGGAGGAGGAACATGGACCAGTCCGGGAGTCTGGGGAGGACTCGGATGAGGGTTCTGTGTCCGATACAGAGATAGGACCAGGGCCGTCTGGGAGTTTTGTGCCGACTCGGGAGCCTCCAGAATCTGAAAGCAGTGAGGCAGAGGAATAGCGGGAGCCTGTTCCCAGTGTGTGCATGCACAGAGCTGCCAGAAGGCAAGAACAGTTCAGACAAAAGGGGCAACTCGGGAGTAAGGCTTGGAGGTGATTGGCCCCTTCCATAAGACATAAAGGAGCAAAGGGACACGAGCCTTTGCAGGAAGCAACTTTGTTCGTTCTGGTTGGTTTGAAACCCTGAAGCTCTGTGTGGACTTTGTGCTTCATTTGGCTTTTTACTGTTCATTTGGCACTTTAGTTGTTGGCAGCCATTCAAAGGAGAGAAAGGTGGGTGCTTATCTTGAGGGACTGTTTGGGACTCATTACAGGCTGGGAATAAACATAATTCCCAGCACTGAAATAAAACAAGAGTTGTTTGGACTAAGCATGTGCTTAATTACGGTCTCAGGAAGCCTGGGTCAGACCCTGCAAAGGAGAATGGAGCTGGAAAGCAGGTTAGTGGGTGGGGAGTAAATGGGTATTTTGCAGTATCCTTACCCTGCCACGCCCACCAAGCCACATCCACCATGGCGCATCCACCACCAGCCATGGCGCACCAAGCCAGGCCTACAGAACCAGTAGTAAGAATTTTTTGAATCCCACCACTGTTGCAGACCCAATACAGACATAACAATAATTCCACTTGGACTTCAGTCTTCAGCCTTCAAACACTTGAAGGAACTCTTCTCTTGATGAAAAATCAGCGTGGAACCCATTCATACGTAGTTGTCAAAGATGCACTTGTTGGAACCACAGGTTAACGTCGCTGTGGCATGGTCCCAAGGAACAGAGTTTAAATTGCGGTCATTCCATCACAATGTCATAGCCAAATCTTTGTGATCTGTGGACACATCCGGTATCTTTGTGATCATCTGGCCATCCGGTACCTGTTCCTCCGGATGGAATAAAGGTATAAAACTATAGATAATTCATTTGTCACCCGTGCTCAGTCTGAATCTCAAAATGACCTCCAATCTACAATATAAAGAGCCACTTCTGTCTTTTATAGCCCTTGATGTTCCCTTCAAGTTTCATATTTCTGCTTGCCAGATTGCAAAGGCTCACAATCCTTTTTCTCACGTTTGTCTGGTGAGAAAACCTGTACAGTGCACTTCCTGAGGCATTTTTATAAAAAGGTTCTCCGCTAATTTCCTTTGGGCAACCGGTGGTGGCCTGGCTAATTTGCCTTCTGCACTAAAAACAGCTTGGTTAATTTGAATGTTTCCTTCAAGTACATTGTATTCTGATTCCTGTTGACTAACTTTCAAGTCAACAATTTTTGCTGCATGTTTATTTCTGTTTTCTGTCACAACAGCTACACTTAATTCTTATTTTTGCCTTTTCAGTGAGCGCTCTCTCTGTAGCTCTGCTTAGTCTCCTGTTTAAACATTCGGTGCTTAAGAGAATCATCAGTATCAAGAACACACAACGGTTATTAGAAAGAAAAAGATGTCTTCGATTATTTCTGCTTTCATTTGTGTAAATAGATACATAGCATAACAGAAATGGAAGATGATAAATTGCACTTACTAGCTGATCAAACATGCCAGGTTGCATAATTTTAGGGAGGAAAAATTAAAGGTTTGATGATGGTCAGATGAAGACCCTAATCTGATTTTTTTTTTTTACCAATCTCTGCTTGGAAATATCAGGCAAAATTAAATTATTATAATTAAAATTATTCAGGCATATGAATATATCTACAAAGAGTGCAGAGAAGAGCAACAAAGATTGCTAAAAGACCGGAGGATAAAACATACGATGAACAATTGTGGGAACTAGGTATGTTTAGTCTAACAAAGTGAAGGATTAAGAGTGTCCTGACAGGAGTCTTCCAATGTCTCAGGGGCTGCCCCAAAGAAGAGGGAGTCAAGCTATTCTCCAAAGCCCCTGAAGGCAAGAGAAGAAGCAATGGGGGGAAGCTAATCAAGAAGAGATCCAATTAAAACTAAGGAGAAATTTCCTGATAGTGAGAACTATTAATTAGTGGAACGACTTACCTCCAGAAGTACTTTTGCACTTTTTTTAAAAAAAACCTGAATATCTGGAGCAAGAAAACACAACAGTAATCTTGCTAATAGTTATCCAAGACAGTCAGGTTCAAGATTGGCCATAGAATAGAATAGAATAGAATAGATTAGATTAGAATAGAATAGAATAGAATAGAATAGAATAGAATAGAATAAAAAATGGAATGGAATGGAATGGAATAGAATAAAGAATCGAATGGAATAGAATAAAGAATAGAATAGAATAAAGAATAGAATAGAATAGAATAGAATAGAATAGAATAGAATAGAATAGAATAGAATAGAAAATGGAATGGAATAGAATAGAATGGAATAGAATAAAGAATCGAATGGAATAGAATAAAGAATAGAATAGAATAGAATAGAATAGAATAGAAAATGGAATGGAATGGAATGGAATGGAATGGAATGGAATGGAATGGAATAGAATAGAATAGAATAGAATAGAATAGAATAGAATAGAATAGAATAGAATAGAATAAAGAATGGAATGGAATAGAATAAAGACTAGACGAGACTAGACTAGACTAGACTAGACTAGACTAGACTAGAATAGAATAGAATAGAATAGAATAGAATAGAATAGAATAGAAAATGGAATGGAATGGAATGGAATGGAATAGAATAAAGAATAGAATAGAACAGAATAGAATAGAATAACAGAGTTGGAAGGGACCATAGAGGTCTTCTAGTCCAACCCTCCTGCCTAGGCAGGTGCTCCATCACTGGAGCTTTTGAAGAAGAGACTGGACAGCTATTTATCCCGAATGGCATAACCAATGATCTCCTGCTCGAGCGGGTTGGACTAGTAGCAGCTATACTGATAGGGCTTGATGATGGTCAGATGAAGACCCTGATCTAATATTTTCAGCCATCTGTTTATATGGGACTTTGAATCCACTTTCATTTTCTTCCTTTGAATGGGAAAATGCTTTGCAATGTCATCCTCTCTCTGTCTTCCTCCCTAAGCAGATCATGACCTCATTGTGATCTAAGCTTTGTGGTCTTAAAAAACAACAACAACAACCACACACACACGCACACCCCGGTTCCAGGTACTTGATGGTTTGTACAGATCCTATTTCACCTGCAATTATGGGCAGCCGCATCTTGATTTGGGTGAACTTGCAGTCTGCAAATTAAACAATGTGATTGTCCCTCCAAGATGACCTGATCCAAACTCGACTCACTAAGAAGCCATTTTGGCTAATCCCTTCAGGCAGTTGTCATTTAGAAACTTCAGGGATTCCTCAGGAATCGTGCGCAGCCGTTATAGGGTTTTGGGGGTTGTTTTAAAAAGTCACAGCGGAGTAAAATCGGTTGGCTGATGAGTAGGTGAGTCAGAGAGCCTGTTGAAACATTTGTGGAGTTGTGAAGCAATTCTGGGTGATCTTGGGACAGGCTCTCTCTCAGCCCTAGGGAAGAAGGATAGAATAGAATAGAATAGAATAGAATAGAATAGAATAGAATAGAATAGAATAGTTTATTGGCCAAGCGTGATTGGACACACAAGGAATTTGTCTTCAGTGCATAAGCTCTCATTGTACATAAAAGAAGATACATTTGTCAAGAGTCAAGAATCATCAGTTACAACACTTAGTCATAGGGTACAATAAGCAATCAAGTCATACTAGAAACAGTCAATAAAAATCATTAGGATACAAGCGACAAAGTTACAGTCATACAGGCCCAGGTGAGAGGGGATAGGTGATAAGGAGTGATGAGAAGATTAGCAGTACAGACTTTGTAAATAGTTGGACAGTGTTGAGGGAATTATTTGTTTACCAGAGTGATGGCATTCAGGGAAAAGTCCTTGTGTTTAGTTGTTCTGGTGTGCAGGGCTCTATAGCATCGTTTTGAGGTAGGAGTTGAAACAGTTTATGTCTGGGATGTGAGGGGTCTGTAGATATTTTCACAGCCCTCTTTTTGACTTCAGATTTTTTTTTAAATAAAGACAAATGTACTTATTTTTCTACTTAAACTTTTGCTGTTTTATTTAGAAATGCCTTCAGTCATCAAGGATTGATTTAGAAATATATTAGCCCTGTGTTTGAGAAATCATTTTTAAGACACCCATGCGCAGAGTTAGCACTTACTACTTCGAAATAGTTGATGCAGTGAAATCCTCAGAAACCTGCTAGTTGACATCCAAAGTGAAATATTTTTGCAAGAACAATTCACAAAAGGACACAGGATGATATATTTGTTCCAAAGAAACTTTCACATTTTTTTTTTCAAATTCCAGTTTTCATCCCAGATAACAAACTGCGTTTCCTTCTGCATCCCACACGTGTTTTTATTCAAGCTGTGAGACACGGAAAAATTTCCTCAGAGCCTGTCAGCAGCGAAGTGTTTAAACTACCCAACTTCGGCTTGTCTTTGGAAATTTTGATTTCTGCCTTGTGGATCTTTACGCTTCCTTAAATGTGCCACTCTGGAGTCAGTGGTTTCTACTGACAATAGAGTAAATTCACCAAAGAAACCACACTGTATGTCATGGAAGGATGGAAATAGAGATATTTTTGGACTCATCTGAGCAATTGTCGAATGCCAGTTTATTTGGCGTTGTTACCAGGGAATTGATTTGTGCAGAACATCTTTTTTTAAGCTGTTGTCTACTAATAACAAAAATCCCACTCAGTGGAACTCTTGGGAATGTCTTTCTGAAAAACAGGTTTAAGGAAGTGAAAGCCAGGTTTTGAGGATACCCATTGTAGAAGTCTCTATGAAGGTGAAGGTTTGTTCTCCCAGCTAAGATACAGATACAGATTAAGAGAGTTGGAAGGGACTTTGGAGGTCCCTCTGCCTAGAATGTTTTACAAGTTGACACAGGTGACCCTACACCATTTTGGGCAGCTTGTGGATTGGTTTCCAAACGTTTCATTACCAAGCTGGGTAACACCTTCATCAGAGTTTAGGGGATGTCCGTGTCAGTGTTCTTCTGTTTATAAGGGCTCCAGGTGTGGGTGGCAAGGGAGGGTCTTGTGATGAGTCAGGTGTGAGTCATCAGTGAGAGTCTCGTGATGGGGGTTACAAAGGGTGATGAAGTTCTCCAACCTCTTGTTTTGTGGGTCAGGTAGATATGACTAGGAAAAGATGTCCTTCAAAGGGTGATGAAGTTCTAAAATCTTCTCTTTTGTGGTCAGGTAGATATGACTAGGAAAAGATGTCCTTCAAAGGGTGATGAAGTTCTCCACCCTCTTTTTTTGTGGGTCATGTTGATATGACTAGGAAAAGATGTCCTTCAAAGGGGTGATGAAGTTCTCCAACCTCTTTTTTTGTGGGTCAGGTTGATATGACTAGGAAAAGATGTCCTTCAAAGGGGTGATGAAGTTCTCCAACCTCCTCTTTTGTCCTTATAGGGCGAGACATGCCCTATACTTGGACACTAATATTTATCAGCTATGGTGTTTCTTAATTGTCTTCCTTTTTTCCCCCTTCTAGCTTTCAAAGACCTTGCAGGAGAAAGGCTGGCGAGTGGGAGACCTCTACCAGGCAGTTCTGAAATACTGCGAAGCCATGGAGAAGTCTGCCGATGGGGACAGAACTCTGGAAAGCAAAACACTTTTTGGGTGGCTTCAGGAGAACATCTGAATGGCCCAGGAAAGTTTCTCCTTGAATTCCACTTATGAATCCTCCTGGGAAAAAAAAAAATGAAAAAGAGAGAGAATGTGTGCTAACTAGCAAACGTAACATAATTTGTGTTGTGAGGCACATTAAGCTGGAAGTAAATACTAAGCATACTGTACTGTCAAGTGGCTTTGTGAAACTTGGGTGTGCTTTTAATCCTGTGTGTGTAGGATCTGAGTGAGGTTCTCCACTCGGTCAGTCTTCATCGGTCTGCAACTCTGCTCTGTTGCATTCTGTCTTTGAGTGAGGATTCCTGCCAAACTAGGACAAGGAATGACCTGTCATCTCAGTCTAGTTGTTTGTCTCTGTCCTTCGTCTTTGCCATTTTTCCCTTGCCTCTTTCCTTGGAACGAGCCGCCGGTCAAAAATTAGTAGTTCTGTGGGTCCTGCTGGGGTTTTATTTTCCGCTCTGAGGGCCTCGGGGCCTGCGGAGTTGCTTGCTCGTTTCTTTGCAGCTTCTACCAACTTTCAACCAAGTTCCGCTGAGGGTGAAGCTGAAGAGAGGACCAAAGTACATCCGAATTGGGGTAAAGGAAGGGGTCAGGATCAAAGTGTAGGATTTATTACTTGCACCAGTCAAAAACCAAGCATTCTCCATTCCCAAATGAAGGTTGTAATTCTCAATATTGAGAATTATGGTTGTATTGGAGAACGTGGATTGTAGATTTATGTTCTCCCATCACTATAATACTTTAACACTTCCAAAAGTTAGATACAAAAATATTACACTCCCTCCAGAATACATCTTTTTCATCTGTTCTGTAAAATACTCCCTTCATAAAACAAATAATTACAGAGGAGAAAAATAGAGTAGGCCAGTAGCCAAAAGATTGATTCCTCCAGTTGTGCTTCTGGCTTATACAGTCATGTCAGGAAACCTATTTAATATTGTGTGGTCAAAACATTGTCCCCAAACCAATGTAGTAGGGTTATAGGTCTTTTTCTTTTCTTTATTCAACTGCATTCTGTTAAAATGAGAACGCAGTAGATAAATATCATTGGCACAAAATAGTGATTATCAACCTTGGCCACCTGAAGATGTGTGGACTTCCAGCATACTTGGCTGAGGAATTCTGGGAGTTGAAGTCCACACATCTTCAGGTGGCCAAGGTTGATAAACAGTGGCATAAGACATATCAGCATGACATAATTGCTTTGGAGAAATGATCACAGATCCAGGAGATTCCTCCCATTTTGTGATGTGGATCTAGTTCAAGAGTCTTCAAACTTGGCCAGTTTAAGACTTGTGGACTTCAACTCCCAGAATTCCTGAACTAACATGACTTGAGGTGAAATTCTGGGATTTGAAGTCCACAAGTCTTCAAGCTGTCAAGTTTGAAGACCCCTGATCTAGTTGAACTAGTTTGTGCTTTATGGAGTAGAAAAGAGGAAGGTATGACTTCTGGAGACCAAATCACTGCATCAAACCAACATTTTGAGCTGGAGAACACTGCTGTTGGGTTGGTTATTGATGCTCTCTAGAAAACAGGCAATTTCTCCATTGGCTTCTAATAAGGGTGAAAATAAGGACAGAATGGAACAACTCATGCAGCCAACTCACTATGGTCAACTCACCATAGCCAATGTGCCGTAGGACAACTCAACAATTCAATGTAATTATTTAAAACAATTTTAACTTTTGTCATTCACATTTTATTTCTTTAATATTCCACTATTTCTTCAATATTAATGTAACTCTTGCCCCATGGCAAATTGGCCATGGTGAGTTGGCCATGGCAAGTTGGCCGTGGTGAGTTGGCCATGGCGAGTTGGCCATGACAAGTTGGCTGCGGTGAGTTGGCCATGACAAGTTGGCTGCGGTGAGTTGGCCATGACAAGTTGGCCAGAGTGAGTTGGCCATGGTAAGTTGGCCATGGCAAGTTGGCCATGGCAAATTGTCATAGACCCAAATGAGGATGCTGCAAAGAAGCAGAATCCCATGAGTTAAATAAATATACCTCTCCAGTCAATGGAGAAGGAGGGAGTAGCAGGTAGAAGGTATCTCTGAAGATTAATGAGATCTTCCAGGATTCTTCAGAGAGATTGGTGTTGCAAAGGAGGGATCCATACGGATTCCAGAGGCAGAAAGAGGTTGAATGATGTACTCTAATCCAGTCTTAATAGCAGACTCAAAAGTTAATAGTTGAAGTTGTGAAACCATTGTTTGTGTTGTGCTCAACTGGCCTGGAATGGCTTGGTTCTGCCTTTTCTTACTTGACTACTACGGAATGTGGAATTTACCTGTCCTTCCTGGAATATCAAAATACATCTCTGAATGCTGTTGTTTGCGTTGTTTGCTATATCCATTTCAGATTTCCTCTGTACATAAAGCTGTCTTGTTTTAGGAATTGTATCATATTCTGAATTGCTCTTAGGTGTGTTTGTGTGTGTGCGTGTATGAGTACAATGAATGAAAGTCAACACGAAGGTTTTCCACCATAATAAAAGACAGTTGGTGGTTAGAAAATGGACGCAATTAATTAATGAGATGTGAATTTCAAGTTGCACTAAAGTTGTTGTTTTAACAGTAAACTTAAAATAAATTGTATATAAGCAAACATCGGTGTGGTTTAAAATTTGTCTCTTCAAAGAAGGCAAGACTCAAGCGAGACTTCTTAGAGGGGCATTCCTGCCGTTTCCTAAAAAAATGCAAATCACCAATGCCTTCATTGTTTTCAACCTGACAATTCAAGTTGTTGCAAAAGCTGTATATATTACTGTTTCCTACTCCACTTACAAGAATGCCAGCAAAAATAATTTCCAAATATGATTTCACATTGCATTTGTTCAGTGGCATTTAAAGTTTTCTACCATCCCTGCTCTCTGTCAGAGCTATTGGAAAAACATTATGGACTCTGAAAAAAGGAGGGTTTTTTCCCCTCCTTACTATCCTGTCAGATAACTTGGACGAAAGAAGATTTCTAACCTTCTCTAGAGGTTATGGCTGACTCTTAGAAATAGGAGGCTGAATTTTTCAGGACTGGGCTGAGATCCAGCCATGTAGCTACAGTGCTTCATGTTTATTAAGACAAGTGTGCTTAATCTGATTCCAGAAATAGACACTTGATTATTGATCTTGTTTTGAGCAAATACATCTTCATTGACTGAAGACTTTCAGAAGTAGGGCCAGCCAGATTTTTGACAAAAAGGGTGGGAAGGAACTCAACAATATTCATCTGGGATATAAAACCTTAGAAACACGTAGGAAAGCAGACTATCTTAGCTTACTGGCTCATTAATATTTTCTTTTCCCCTTATATGAATAAATCATTAGTCAGAATCCTAATTCAGTCTTTTCAAATAACGTGTTTTAAAAAGCTGCCCGGAATCCTAAGATTTAAATTAATACTTGATCAGAAAAAAAGGATCTTCTCTAGAGACCTGGGACGTTCTTCCTCTAGAAAACATGATTTGCAAATGATTTTTGAGATCTCTTTATTGGGTTTTTTTTGTCAATAGTTTAAGTTTTCACCATAGCAACAGCATTTGTCCTTAACCTATCCAGAAATTAGATGTTTCTTGATACTTCTTGTTCCAAATTTAGTGGCTTTAATCCTACCTTGGATATCTTATGTTAAAGATTGTTTTGCTCTTAGTTATTGTAATTTGTTGAAAGAATCTCACAAATGCAGTGGTATAAATAGGATAGGATAGATAGGTAGGTAGGTAGAGGATAGGTAGATAGATATAGATAGATGAGATAGATGATAGGTAGGGTAGGTAGGTAGATAGATGATAGGTAGATGATAGATAAATGATAGATGATATGGATGGATGGATAGGTAGATGATAGATAAATGATAGATGATATGGATGGATGGATAGGTAGGTAGGTAGATAGACAGACAGACAGACAGACTGTTTAGGAGGTAGTCATCTCCAAAAAGTTAATTTGAAAAATTATGTGATTGTAATTGTACCTGTCCCTTAGGCTGGTATATATTAGCTTTGTAACAGGACATTCTCAAAAAAATACAGGGATGGGAAAACAGCCGAGGGTTTTCTGAAAGAACCATTAAGGCCTTCCTCATCCTCGCTCGAGGATTTATCAGTGGAACTCCTGGGGGAGACATCTCAAGTGGAAAAACATAAAACAACCATAAGAAGAAAAAACGTGTGGTCCATTGCATCCGTGTCATATGTAATATACAATATGAGTACCGTATTTCCCCATGTATAAGCACCCCCTTTGTATAAGCCACCCCCCCAATTTTTGGACTGTGAAGTTTTGAAAAAAATATTTTATTAGAGAAACAAGTTATGAAGAAAGAAAATTTACAAAGAAACAAAATTCGACGTCTAGATCTACAACTTCGGTCATGACGCCGAAAGCGGTGCGGGCGACGCTAGCAATCTACGATCGGAACGAGAGTAGGAACGAAGCATTCAGGCCGATGCCTAGCGTATGCATTTCTATCGCGTACTCGCACTCGTAATCGTATCATCACGTACAATTTTTACAAAAAAGTATAGCATACTGCTGGAAAACCAGTTTATTCCTACTTTATTATTTTATGCATTTTTCACGTATAAAAAGTGTACCTGCTTTGTATATGCCACCCCCCCTACTTTTTGGGCTTGAAAATTTTGGAAAAAAGGGGTGGCTTATACATGGGGAAATACGGTAATCTGTTGTGTCCTTCCTCTCACTGTTGCTTGGGATTGAAGATCAAAACTGTTAGCAACACAGTTGTAAAGCAATCGATGACGAAGGACAGGAATTCGGGTTCCCATGGTGTATCCCAATGACTTCCAATTTCATCTGATTTTCCCTCCTTGGGTTCTACCTTCCATGGGAAGGTGGTGTTGGAGCTGAAAGCATGCTCCATCGCTTTCCTCCTGCTTTGGAGGAACATCACAACAGGATGTGCAGCCAGATGCTCTTCGTCTCACTGAAAACTTTGCCGGGCCATTTGTGTGGGCAGCTCCCGCTAGATTAGATCTATCTAGTTTAAATAAATGCAAATAACTTTATGTTTACTGCGGTCGATCATCGTTTCGCTGCCAAGATGAGAACAAAAATAGGTCAGAGGTTGAATGAAATGGTGAGAACTATGAGTGGGGCTGGAACATCTTGTTGGGACCGAGTTCAATGTTCTTGCTGCAGTTTAGTTAGTTCTTGTTATTGGTGCTACTGAAATTTGCATTGGGGTGACCTTTAGCTGGACAAAATGGTGCGCCACAGGGCAACAGTTTTTGAACCAAGGTCTCTCAAATGGCCTAACTTACAGAATGTGTCCAAAATCCCAGCATGTGTGAACCCAAGAGAACGAAATATGGGGAAAATGTGGCTGCTTCGATGCTATTGTTGCTGCTACTGTTGCATAGAAAACTTCATTTTCGATGTTCTGTGACAGTTTCCCAGCCATTCTCACAATCCCTTTTTTCCTCCACTACCAGCGGTAGTCACTTAGCCGCTTGCTGGAAAGGGAACTTGAGGGGAGTGGGTGGGAAGGAGGCAGGGAAAGGAAGAAAGGAGAAGGAAGGAAAGGAAGGAAGGGGGGGGGAGGGAAAGGAAGAAAGGAGAAGGAAGGAAAGGAAGGAAGGGGGAGGGAGGGAGGGAGGGAAGGAGAAGAAAAGGAAGGAAGGAGAACTGGGAAGAAAGGAAAGGGAACTGGGAACTGGGAAGAAGGAGGGAGGAGGGAGAAAGGGCAAGAGAGGGAAGGAAGGAAGGAAGGAAGGAAGGAAGGAAGGAAGGAAGGAAGGAAGGAAGGAAGGAAGGAAGGAAAAGATTTGATTGATTGATTTCTGGTACTCCCTGCCAACTTCCTCCCCATTTTTACTTTATTCAAAAGATTAAAAGACAAAACCCAAAAGAAAAAAGAATTAAAGAGACAAAACAAAACTTGACAAAAACATCAAAAAAACCATGTGAAACACTCATGTCTCCTGGTTGAATAGTGACAATTCTATTGCAATAGCTTTCCTGATCTTTGCAAAGGAGGTCCAAAATTTATAAGCTTCTACAGAAAAAGGAGCTTGCCTTCGCTACGGTTTTGCTGTTAAGCAGCCCACATGTCTTCAAGTTCCTGTTTGAGCCTTGCAAAAAAAAAGGTGTAGCTGTGTTAAATGATGGAAGGAACTTCAATGAGTTAGTGGCGCTTTTTTTTTCAGGTTCATGGGATGGTCCTAAAAAAAGAAAGCTGGCTTTAATAAACATTTGAAAGATTGCTGCATTTATATTTGTAAAAGATCTGGAGCTGATCTAATGCCCTTGGGAAATTAAAGCTGATGATTGCATGCATGCAAAAGATGGCTTGAATTGAGCTTAGAATCAAATTTTGCTGAATTAAGTTGCGATTAAATGGTCTCCTTCACTCGGGCCCAAATGCTGAGTCAGTTTCAATTAGCATCTCTTTAATGGTTAATTTCCCGTGGAGATTTTTTTTCCTTTCTTCTTCCTTTTCTCTTATTTTTTTTCCCCTCCATCTGCCCTTCCAAACCACGATGGGCCATCCCTTGTGGATTTAAATTCCTACAGGAATAACTTGGCCGGCCAATATTTTTCAATATTTTTTAGGTTCTTGAAATGAGCGAGGAAGGCACGGGTGGCTGTGTGGTTCACCAAAGCAGCTGCAGGATTCGCCCATAGAACACCAAAAGACACCAACCCAGCTGGGTTTTTTTGATTTTTGTTTTTGTTTTTGGTCTTAAGAAGCCAGAATCATCCAGATGTTTGGAGCCAGAACTGAGACTGGTGTGAATTAAGTAAGTGAAATCATAAAGTACCCAACCACCTTTGCTTGCTTTATTATGTGACCTATACATAGATACATATTTCAGAACAGATAGAAAGAAGAGGGGAACAATTTATTCTCTATAGCAGCGGAAGACAAATGAGAGATGGGAACTGATGAAGGGGAGAACACCCTGGAATTAAGGAGAGACTTTCTGACAATGAGAACAATTAACCAGTGGAACAACTTGCCACCAGAACTTGCCACCAGAACTGGAGGTTTTGCAGAAGAGTTTGGCCAGCCCTCTGTCTGAAATGGTTTAGGGTGTCCTGCTGGAGCAGGAAGGGGCTGGACTAGAAGACCTCCAAGGACCCTTCCAACTCTCGTCATTCTATTCTTCTGTTACTGGATAGAGATATTTGGTTTTGGCAAGCGTAGAACAGGTGCCTTACGGCCTGCTCCGCTTAGCTGTCATTGCACAGCTTGACTAAAATTGACTAAATGTCCAGCGGGATAATTAGTCTTTGGCAGAGAGAGGCTGTTACTCAGGAACAAAGCACTTCTGTTTTCAAGGACTTAATAAAATAAAAAGAAAAGAAAATGCTCTACGGATATGCCCAATCGGAGGCCTTTGCAAGCTGCGTAACCAGGGGTGGGTTGCAAATTTTTAAAACGGCCAGTTCTGTGGGTGTGGCGAGGTGGGCGTGGCCAGGTGGTCATGTGATAGGCGTGGTGGTTGGTTTTTTTTCTTTTTTAAAACCTCCTGGGCCTCAGGGAAGCCCCGTCTGGGCGAAGCGGTTCAACAGCAAGAGCGGGAAATCAGCTGTGCCACACAATTTAGATTAGCTAGAAAGCAAGACATTTAGTTTAGTTTACTTTATTGTCACTGCACCTCATACAATGAAATCAAACACCCTCTTCAGTGCACATCATGACCATGACTATGAAAATAAACACAAACACACATCCTTCACACATTGAACCGAAAACCCCGACACCACACCAACACTGCACTATGCAGCAGAATTCAAAAGAGCTACTGCCCTGGGATAGAAGCTGCTTTTCAGCCTATTTGTCCTTGTTTTTATTATTGCCCTGTAGTGTCTGCCAGATGGTAATAGTTAAAAAAAAAAGTGGGGGGGGTGCCCAGGATGAGATGGATCTTTGAGAATATTTTGAACTTTCTTAAGGCAGCTATAAAGCTCTTCCAAAGAGGGGAGAGGGCAACCCATGATCCTCTGGGCAATGACGTTAACCCTCTGGAGTGCTTTCCTATCTGCCCCTGTGCAATTGGCAAACCCTACACAGTGTGTAGTAAGTTAAGATACTCTCTATGGTGCAGCGGTAGAAGGTCACCAGCAGTTTCTCATTCAGTTGTTGTTTTCTGAGAAGCCTCAGGTAGTATAATCTCTGCTGGGCCCTTTTGACCAGGGCTGCAACCCAGGTCAGGTCCCCAGAAACTTAAAACTGGCCACTTGCTCCACTCGGTCTCTATGGATAAGCAAGGGCTGGAGGTCTGATCTGTTCCTTCTATAGTTCACTATAAGCTCCTTGGTCTTATTGGTGTTGAGGACCAAATTATTGTCTCCACACCATGAAAGCAACCGGTCTACCTCATCTCTGTAAGCAGACTCATCCACCCCGGAAATAAGTCCCATCACTGTTGTATCATCTGCAAATTTAGCAATAGTATTACTAGTGTGAGTGGGGATGCAGTCATGCACATAAAGAGTATAGAGTAAAGGACTCAACACGCAACTCTGTGGTGTACCAGTGTTAAGAATATGGGCTGAAAGAGGTATGATTACCTAATCCGACAATTTCCTGCTTTCTAGTAATCTAAATCGCGCGGCACAGCTGATCTTTGGAAAACAGCTGATCGATGGTGTGGGGGAGAAATACCTTGAACTTCAAAGCAAATCAGTTCGCTCCCAGCTGATCTTCGGAGGGAACCGATTTGCCAGAACCGGGCCGAGCCGGTAGAATCCCACCCCTGTGCATAACTCTTTGCAAAAGTTAAATTATAGAGGTGATTCTTCTCAGCCGCTTCTCTTAACTACCAGAAACACACACTCTTGTGTTGCTTTGGAAAGATCTCATGGTCATTGTCCCCTCTGTGCCACTCAGTTCGTCTGGCACCTTCTCAAGACACTTCTTGTCCCTTGTCGTACTGCGTGGGCAATTCTTTTTCAGAACATTGAGTCCACTTCCATGGGTGGAAAAAAAAAAGAGATTTTTCTTTCTAGTTTTTCTTTTGTCGTTGTCTCCTTCCCTCCCTCCCTCTTTCCCCCTCTCTCATTTCAAGCTTCCCTTCTTTAAGGATCTTGAAACAACACAAACAAACCCTGTTACCTTAAGGCATCCAGGGGGAAATGAGCACATGTTGATAATTATTGGTTTGGGGCTCCACTTGATTCACTTCTGTGGTGAGCCAGAATGCTTGTTTATACCCAAGTTTGAGGACTGAAATGTAGATTAGGTCATGATTGTGTCTTTTAGAATCCCTGGATGGACATCTGGGTGAAAAACAAGACGTTTTTTTCTTGTACCACTGGAGTTTGAGGAGGTGGTGGTGACCGGGCAAATGACAAGGGTGGGTGAAACCAACGGCTTCAAAGTTCAAGTGACCTGCTTCCAGCAATGGTCATGTTTACCTCATCCCTCTTGAAATGAAACCAAGAAGCTTTATTACCAGCCAGACCAGAAAGGTAGAGGAGAGATAACTTATCTTTGTCAAAAGGTGGATTTGTGCTCCTCCTCTTTCACCTCCTCCTCCTCTTTCTCCTTCTCCTCCATCCCTTCTTCTCATTTTCCCCCTTCTCCTTCCTCCATCCCTCCTTTTCCTCTTTCACCTTCTCCTCGTCCTTCCTCAATCCCTTCCCCTTCTCCCCCTCTTTCACCTCCTCCTTCCTTCATCCCTTCTCCTTTCTCCTTCTTTCCTCCACCCCTCCTCCTCCTCTTTCACCTTCTCCTCGTCCTTCCTCAATCCCTTCTCCTTCTCCCATCCCTTCTCCTTCCTCCATCCCTTCTTCTCTTCTTGCTCCTGCTCCTGCTCCTCCTTCACCTTCTCCTTCCTCCACCCCTCCTCCTCCTCTTTCACCTTCTCCTCCTTTTTCTCCTTCTCCTTCCTCCATCCCTTCTTCTCCTTTTTCTCCTTCTCCTTCCTCCATCCCTTCTTCTCCTTTTTCTCCTTCTAATTCCTCCATCCCTCCTTTTCCTTTCACCTACTCCTTCTCTTTCCTCAATCCCTTCCCCTTCATCCCCTCTTTCATCTCCTCCTTCCTTCATCCCTTCTCTTTTCTCCTTCTCTTTCCTCCATCCCTCCTCCTTCTCTTTCACCTCCTTCCTCAATCCCTTCTCCTTCTCCCATCCCTTCTACTTCCTCCATCCCTTCTTCTCTTTCTGCTCCTCCTCCTCCACCACCTCCTTCCTCCACCCCTTCTCCTCCTATTCCTCCTCTTTCACCTTCTCCTTCTTCCTCCATCCTTTCTGCTTTTCTCATCCCTTCTCTTTCCTCCTCCTCCTCCTCCTCCTCCTCCTCCTCCTCCTCCTCCTCCTCCTCCTCCACCACCACCACCACCACCACCACCACCACCACTTGTATTTAGAAGCCAGAATGGCAAATCTGATAAGGTCAGAGGTCCATAACTTATTTCCTGACCATTAAGAAAAGTTTTGAAGGATGGGAACTGAAGCAGAAATTATCTCCAACATTTGGTGGCTGAATGGTCAACTATATTAGGCTTTTGATAGTGAGCGTTGGGAACATTTTAAGGGTAGGAACAGAAAAGATTTGCTTCAGAGATACCAGCCCTATTTCCCATGTCCATCTGTTATTTTTTAAAAAGAAATAACCACTACAAAATCCAAACCGTGCAGTTGGGCTTGTGGCTCTTGATTGTCCACCTCTTCAAAGTAGCACTGGCTATGCTAGAAAACAGGAAGAGCCGGACATCAGCTGACAGACGGAAGATGTTCATGGATGTTGTGAAGGCAACGGTGTAAATATTAAAAAAAAATATTAATAACGACTTGTCCGTGGATGGAGCAATTTGGGACTTTTCGGCAGATGGGACAAATAGGGAGTTTCCTAAAGTGGAAAAAAAAATTACATTACTGACAATTTACTGACAATGGCAGGATTTTAGATGGCAAACAAATTGAAGACCAGAGGAGAAATATTTCTCTCGGTCTGGGAAAGGACATCCTTTCTGTAAATCATCCCTAAATAAAGTGGGTTCCAAAATAATGGAATAGCTGAAATTGAAAGGGACCTTGGAGGTCTTCTAGTCCAACTCCTGCTCAATGTCAACTCATAAAACAGTTCTATGCCTGTTTTAGGATTGGCATGAACGGAAGTTGGGCAGTGGGGGGAGGGGGGAAATTTAAAAGAGCATTTCAGCAGTTTGGAACCGAAAGTGCATTCCATTCTTGTCTTGCAAAGATTATAACTAGACAACTGGGGTTTCTGCCACACAAATCTCTAATTGGAGAACGTGATTGATGACTCTTAGCTGTGAAAGTGTTTAGTTGGAGGATATGATTTATGATACACCCAGAGGGGTGGGGGAAACCAGGGTGAGAGTGAATTATGTGTCTCAGAATCAACTTCAAACAGGTCATGGCGACATGTTCGCTCCTAATACATTATTTATAGCTTTTGAAGGTTGGCTCGAGGCTCATGATTTAATTAGAATCCTGACTGGAATCCTGACACTCAAGCAGAAAAACCTATAACACTTCAGATGATCTTATCACTAATGGTCAGGCCACAAGAAGGCCCCTTGGACCATTCCTCTCTCCAGACATTCTCGGGGTTAAACTGGTTAGATGTTAAGTTATAACTTAACTTCTAACCAGTTTAACCCCGAGAATGTCTAATAATCCATGCTGGCTTACGGGATCTGAACCTTGTGATGGGCTGTGCTGTCAGCCTTTCAGCAACCTTCCATTTCGCCCAATAACTCCAAGACAGACATTTTCTCAAAGGTTCCTTTTTTATTTGGATACTAACTGCCACAACTGGGGAATCCCGAATCTGAAAGTTCTGGGCTTCCTTACAATAAGTAAAAACTGCAAAATCCATCCCCGGAACCCATCACCACATCACATGACCCAATCACCATCCATCCTAAGTTAAGACTTCCTCTCACTTAGGTGCAACACAACCTGACCTTGAATCAGAAAAAGAATGTTGTTATGTCTCACTAGATATACTACAATAAATCCCCCCCTTCCACTTTCCCAGGCTCAGATGTGGCAGCGTGGGAGCATCTAATATCAATATGGCTTCCAAAGCTGACATGCGCATCGTCCAGCTGAATAGAGAGGGCCTTGTTTAGCATCCTCGACCATAGCCAAACGAGAGTTTCTTATCTTCTAATGGCAGTATGATATTGCTAAATACTGGTAACCAGTATACAGGAGTGGGAAGCAATGGGCCAGAGATGATACCCATTGTCTGGTGGAGTTGGACATCAAACAACAGGGCTTTTTCCAATGAGTCTTTTTAAACACGAGCCAGCCATGTGAAGCAGCCGCCAAAAAAGCTAATGCAATCCTTGGTTGTATAAACAGATGCAGAGAATCAAAATCACATGAAGTATTAGCACTGCTTTACAAAGCCTTAGTAAGGTCACCCCTTGAATACCGCATGCAATTTTGGTCACCCCATTACAAAAAAGATGCTGAGACTTTGGAAAAAGTGCAGAGAAGAGCAACTAAGATGATCGAAGGCCTGGAGACTAAAAGAGATGAAGTACGGTTGCAGGATTTGGATTTGGCCAGTCTAGAGAAAAGGAGGACTAGGGGTGACATGATAGGGTGTTCCAATAGTTGAGGGGCTTCCACAAAAAAGAGGGGGTCAAAATATTCTCCAAAGCACCAGAAGGCAAGGCAAGAAACAATGGATGGAAAATAACCAAGGAGAAAAGAGATCTGGAATTAAGGAGAAATTTCCTAACAATGAGAACAATTAGCCAGTGGAACAGCTTGACACCAGAAGTTGTGGGTGCTTCATCACTGGAGGTTTTTAAGAAGAGACAGGGCAACTATTTATCATAAATAGTATAAGGTCTCCTTTTTCTGCAGCGGGTTGGACTAGAAGACCTCCAAGGTCCCTTCCAGTTTTATTTGGGTGGATGGATGAGTCCTCTCTTCTCATCAGGCGGCCAAAGTATTTGAGCTTCAGCTTCAATCTCTGTCCTTCCAAAGTACAGTGTTGATTTTTCATACCATACAGTAATGTTTGACTTTATGCAACTGATATGGTTGGTTAGATGTATTTGCTGTGCTCTGATATGAGATGAATCCAGGAAAAATACAGATGGTTTGAAAACCTCTTTACTCTCCCATGGTTAGGTGGAGACCTTGAGGCTGCCTTTTCTCAACTGAAACCCTCCCGAGAGGGAACATTTTGGAAGTGGTTTGCCATTGCCACCTGCCAAGGACTGAGAGAAGGGGTGAGATTTGACCGGTTCAGACCGGTTTAGGCGAACCGGTTGTTAAAGTTACAGCCAGTTCGCTGAACCGGTATTTCAACCGACCAGCTAGCCTCACTACTCCTACCCCTCCCCACCCTCCCAGGAGTCTCCGCGCATTCCATTTTTGATGGAGGTAAGTGCAGAGTCTGCGCGGAAACTCTGGGAGGGGGGAAAATGGACCTTCTGGAAGTCCAGAAATGGGTCTCTTTCTGGCTTCCGGAGGGCCTCCAGAGCCCATGGGAGGGCATTTTCGCTCTCCCAGAGGCCCGGGGGAAGCCTCTGGACCATTGGGAGGGTGAAAAATGGCCTTCCTGAAAAACTAGAAGTCGCGAAACGGGCCTATTCCTGGCTTCCGGTGGGCCTCCAGAGACCAGGAGAGGCTGTTTTCATCCTCCCAGAGGCCCAGGGGAGGCCTCTGGACCCTTAGGAGGGCAAAAATGGCCTCCCCTGGGCTCTGGAGGCCCACCAGAAGCCGGAAACAGGAAGTTCCTGTAAGTCCCGCCCACCATGGCCATGCCCACCCTGCAATTGGGCAGCAAACCAGTTGCTGGGATTTTTGAATCCCACCCTTGGCTGAGAAAGAATGATTGGCACAAGGTCAGCCAGCTAGTTTGGGAGTTACTGTTGGTATCTAACTTAGTGCTTTAACCACTATAGCAGATTGGTTCTCTATGCAAGAATAATATATAATTGTTAAAAATAAAACGTAGAGTTCTAGGGCCTAAAGCTTTATTAACGTTATTGTCTCCTGTTTTTCAGGTTCAAACTTTGTACTTAAGTAAAAGAGAAACTTGAAGGGAAAAGGTGGTTTAATTTAACGATAGCCATTAATTACATCAAGAAGGAACCCAAGTGGATTAAAAGGGATATGATCTGATTAAGATGTATAAAACTAATTGAGTAATTAATTGTGCATGGAAATCCTGATCTTGCAAGGTGATTAACAATAGCACGATTAAGCACTTGAACACTCTTTTTGGTTGGCTAGAAATTGGAGTCGTAAAAATCTGTAGAAAAGAATTTCCTTTCTCTCAAGTCGCTACAATTCAGTGTTATTTGAGGAAAACCTGGTCCAGCTAAACTTTGGACTCTGTTGTAGGTCTTTGCAATGATACAAGGGCTAGAAGGACCAAGTGTGTGCGCAAAGATTCTAAGATGAAACAATGCACATAAAACCCAGGTTCTAGGACATGAGCGGACTGAGACAGAGGTCAGCGTTAAACACGTCATCAGTTTGGAATCCTTGTGCACTGTGTCTTATCTAGCTCGAGTATAGCTTGGACACCACTCGTTGCTCAGATCCTTGTGTATAGGTGGCAAGAATAAACTCTTTAGTGCTTTGAACTCAACTCCTGTTCCTGACGACTTGCACCTGACCCAGGTGGAGCTTCCATTGCATCGTTGTGACCACGACGACCTTGCCTTTTTTTTTGATCACGCCCTCTGGACATCCCTAGCTAAAGGTAAAGGTTCCCCTCACACATACGTGCTAGTCGTTTCCGGCTCTAGGGGGCGGTGCTCATCTCCATCACAAAGCCGAAGAGCCAGCGCTGTCCGAAGACGTCTCCGTGGTCAATGTGGCCAGCAGGATGAAACGCCTTCAAAGGACCACCAAAGGGGTCCCTACTTTTCTACTTGCATTTTTTTTACACACTTTCAAACTGCTAGGTTGGCAGAAGCCGGGACAGATAACAGCAGCTGACTCCGTTATGTGGCGCTAGGGATTCGAACCGCTGAACTGCCGACCTTTCTGATCAACAAGCTCAGCGTCTTAGCTACTGGGCCACCCGCGTCCCTATGGACATCCCTAGACCCCTTGATTACAATAATAATCCACAGATGTTAGCCTTCGCCCGACTGATGTCCATCACCCCACCATTGAGAAATGTCCAATGCTTAGAGTCCGTCAGGGTGGGTAGGGGCACCCCCCCCACACCCCCAAAGAGAGGATTCAATAAACATCCATATTGACTTGAAGTTATAGCTGGCAGGTAGGATCTTCTGCTCTGTGATGGTCTTTTTCCCCCAGGATCTGCAGCAGGAAGTTATGAAAGTAAAGTGCCCTCATGTCTTGGCTTGGTGGTCTCCAAGTTTGAGAAATGGTCTGGGAATCCATTCTACCTTGTCCTCTGTTGCTACAGGACAATTGCAGGTTCTGGGATCTGACCAGTTTGTTGTTTAAGATGTCTAGTAAGTTTCTGCACTGCAAGACAGTTGGCCTTTCCTTCCTCCCTCCCCTCCCTCCCTCCCTTCCTTCTTTCCTTCCTTCCTTTCTCCCTCCCTCCTTCCCTTCCTTCCTTCTTTTCTCCCTCCCTTCCTCCTTCCTTTCCTCCTTCCTTATTTCCTCCTCCTCCCTCTTTCCTTTCCTTTCCTTTCCTTTCCTTTCCTTTCCTTTCCTTTCCTTTTCTTCCTTCCTTCCCTTCCCTCCCTCCCTCCCTCCCTCCCTCCCTTCCTTCCTTTCCTTCCTTCCTTTCTCCCTCCCTCCTTCCCTTCCTTCCTTCTTTTCTCCCTCCCTTCCTCCTTCCTTTCCTCCCTTCCTTATTTCCTCCCTCCCTCCCTCCTTCCTCTTTCCTTTCCTTTCCTTTCCTTTCCTTTCCTTTCCTTTCTTTCCTTTCCTTTCCTTTCCTTTCCTTTCCTTTTTTCTTCCTTCCTTCCTTCCTCCCCTCCCTCCCTCCCCTCCCCTCCCTCCCTTCCTTCTTTCCTTCCTTTCTCCCTCCCTCCTTCCCTTCCTTCCTTCTTTTCTCCCTCCCTTCCTCCTTCCTTTACTCCCTTCCTTATTTCCTCCCTCCCTCCTTCTTTCTTTCCTCCCTCCCTCCTTTCCTTTCCTTTTCCTTCCTTCCTTCCTTCCTTCCTTCCTTCCTTCCTTCCTTCCTTCCTTCTTCCCTCCCTCCCTTTCCCCTTCAAATTCCTCCCTCCCTCCCTTTTTTTTGCCAAGACTGAACTCTATGCTTGTTAATATTTGTCATGTTATGTTAATCCAAATTACTCAACTTTGTATTTTCAGGCCTAGCGGATATTGGACGAGACAATCCTTTCATTTGCAATTTTTTAATTCCCACTGAGTCATGAGAAATTTCCAGTGTCTACCACACCTTGGGGGTTTTGCTCATCCAAGCCAGACAGGGCCGTATTAAATCCTGTTTATTTAGTTTAGTGGGTGTTTTTTTTTCTTTTTTCTTTTTTGCAAAATTGCTTAAAATTGGACAGATAGTTTTTTTTTTTTAAACAGGACCTTTGATCCCCTAGGAGAAACATTCTATTGGGGGAAAAAATACCCATTATTTTATCTGGTTTCCAAGACTTAACAGTATATCCTACGCCACCGTAATTCACTTGATTGAGAACATATGCAAAAGTGATCCACAGAGGCACCATTTCCGGGATCCGTGTTTTTCATCGGTCCCTTGACTAGTCTTTGTGACCAAACGAAAACTAAACTCCAAGCATATCCGTACATCCGTCGGGGTTAATCAGGGGTGTCAAACTCTTATTTCATTGAGGGCCTCACCAAGGTTGTGTTTGACCTCGCGGAAGGGCGGATGGATGTGTGGCCACGGTCGGCGTCAGTGGTGGGATTCAAATTTTTTTCTACCGGTTCTGTGGGTGTGGCTTGATGGCTATGGCTAGGTGGGTGTGGCCATGTGACTGGGTGGGTGTGGCTTTTTGGTTTTGGGGTGGTTTTTTTTGCTTGTTTGCAGCACTCCTCCACCTGCTTTGGCGGCCTTCTGGGGCTCAGGCAAGCCTCTGTCGGGGGACCCTTTTGCTCCCAGGGGCTCAAGGAGGCAAAAAATGGAGCATGGGGGGCAGGGGCCCTGAGCACCTCCATCCATTTTTTCCCTTCCTGGGCCTCAGAAAGGGGAATCCCAGGACAGCTGATGGTATGTCAGGAGAGGAAAAAAAGAAATACCTTAAGGGTTGAGCATCAGGCGGGCAGGACAAGCGAGCCAGCCGTGACTGAGCATGAGACACTTCCCAAAGAAAATAGGTGGAAATTCATTTCCCATGTCTGTCATGCCCCGGTTGGAATCTGATTCCGAGGGGGAGGTCGAACAGCTGACAGGAAGTGGGTGTGTGGCTCCGGTGGCTGTGGAGGAAACTGGGGGAGGGCACAGTCCAGCTGGGAATTCAGAGGAAGACCCAGGCCCACCCCCTCTGCATCCTAGGGAACACAGGGGAGGAAAGGATAAGGGAGCAACATGGGTTACGGGGGAGAAAAAGGCCCTGATTCCCTTCATTAGCTGCAGCTGGGGAAACAGGACAAAGAGGGCATTTGCGCACAGCTCCTTGCTGGAAGCAAAGTGTGAATTATCTTTTTTTGTTTCTCAAGTCTTATCTGGGTTCTGGCGTCTTCCCCACTTTATGTGTTCGTTATCTTTTGAAGTCTGCAATTCCTTATCCTGCCCTGTCTTGTTAATTGCTGCAGTGTGTTTGTGTTGGATTTTATTTATAATGTATATGTACTTTGGGTTCGGACTGAGGTTCTTCCCTTTGAAAACTGTTCTTGGGAGAGTTTTTTTTTTTCCAGCCGATGATAACTGGACATTAGGGGCCAAGTTGGAGGAATAAAAGGGACTTTACCTACTTTTGTGACTTTGTTGCTTTTGTGCCCAGGCCATCACAATGTTTATGGAAATTCTCAGTCCTCCAGGTCATGGTTGTCCCAAAGCTGTTTTTTTCAAGAGACAACTGGACTTGGTTTTCCCTTGAAGATGTTTTGCTTCTCATCCAAGAAGCTTCTTCGGTTCTTCAGAATGGAAGGAGCTACTTGAATGAGAAGCGAAACATTTTCAAAGGGACGTCCATGGAGATTCTCCAGGTCATGGGTTGTCCCAAAGGTGCTTTTTCAAGAGGCAACTGGACCTTCTTTGTTTTTCCTTGAAGATGTTTCCCATCTCATCCAAGAGGATTCTTCAGTTCTTCAGAATGGAAGAAGCTACCTGAGTGAGAAGCAAAACCTCTTCAAAGGAACGTCCATGGAGATTTTCAGCCCTCCAGGTTGTGGTTGAGCCAAAGGTGCTTTTTTTCCAAGAGGCAACTGGACTTTCTTGGTTTCTTCTTGAAGACATTTCACTTCTCATCCAAGAAACTTACCCAGAGCTGAAGAAGCTTCTTGGATGAGAAGCGAAACGTCTTCAAAGGAAAACCAGGAAAGTCCAGTTACCTCTTGAAGAAAAAAGCACCTTTGGGTCATTTCCCAGGTGACGGCTTTTGACCCAATTCTATTCCACCATGATAGTAAGAAGATCTGTCTGAGTTAGTGACTCACCGGGTTAAATACATTGAGGGAATGAGGTTAAATGTGGTTCATTTGAAGAACGGAATTGGGGGTTGCTGAAAAGTATCAGGCATTACAAATTTCAAGATCGGTCGAATCAAAGGTTGGCAGCGGAAGCTATGAGTAATGTTACCGATCAAATTCATAGTTGATTCTCCAAACGAGAGTCTGCAGCTAAAAAACAGAGAATACAAAGTTTGCAATGAAATGTCACTTCTGTTAACCTCTTCAAAATCATTGCAAGATAACAGACAATCAGAGTTGGAAGGGACCTTGTAGGTCCTCTAGTCCAACCCCCCGCCCAAACCGAAGACCCTACACCATTTCTGACAAATGGCAGTCCAATCTCTTCTTGAAAGTCTCAAGTGATGGAGCTCCCACAACTTCTGAAGGCAACTTCTGTTCCACTGGTTGATTGTTCTCACTGTCAGAAAGTTTCTCCTTATTTCCAGGCTGAATTTCTCCTTGTTCAGTTTCCATCCATTGTTCCTTGTTTGGCCTTCTGGTGCTTTGGAGAATAGCTTGACCCCCTTCCTCCTTTCTGGGGCAGCCCCTCAAATATTGGAAGGCTGCTATCCTGTCTTCCTTGGTCCTTCTCTTCCCTAGACTAGCCATGCCCAGTTCCTGTGACATTCTTCATATGTTTTAGTCATCCTGGTTGCTCTTCTCTGCACTTTTTCTAGAGTCTCAACATCTTTTTTTATAGTGTGGTGACCAAAACTGGATGCAGTACTCCAGGTGTGGTCTTACTAAGGCTTTATAGAGTGGTATTAATACCTCATTTGATCTTGATTGTCTCCCTCTGTTAATGCATCTTAGGATTGCATTGGCTTTTTTGACTGCTGCTGCACACGGCTGGCTCCTATTTAGCTGGTTGTCCACTAAGACTCCAAGATCCCTCTCCCAGTTCCTGCTATTGAGCCTGGTTTCACCCCGTCTATATGTGTACTTTTGGCATTTCTTGCCTAAATGTAGGACTTGACTTTCCTCTACATTGAATTTCATTTTGTTAAATAGGAAGTGCGAGTAATCTTTCATTATTTTACGGGTTCTTCAAGAATTATGCATGGCAAAAGGTTTTAAAAATAAATAAGAAAACCCAGTGTCATTGCTCCGTATGGTTATTTTCTTGCAAGCTGTCACATGTCTCTCCGATCTTTCTATTTTTCCGGTGTATCATTTCTAGCCTCTCCACTTTTTCTTCCTTCTTACCAGCTGGCCATCGACAATTTCATCCTGGTTTCTTTTTCACGTTCACGAGAAGAACACGATCCTCCCCTCCCACCTCCTGCGAAGATGGCGAGTGGTAATTAAAAGTTGCAGTGGGGAAAAGATAGCATGGTGCAATGATGAAACTATCCTGATGTAATCCTAATCTAACTGCGATTGTTGATTTAGGTGGTGGCTGGTGCGTCCACGCTGCAAGAGATTCCTGAAATGTCTGTTCCGTGTGTCGTAGCAGTGGCCCAAATTTCGGGAAGACTGACCACGGCGTAAGTGGTTTGACAAAGACCTCAGGGCACTGAGGATGCTGGAAAAATTGAACAAACAAACTTGTGTGTAGAAATGTAGCCTATGGCGACCATTTGATCATGCCCACTGCCGTTAAGGATGCTCTCTCTCTTTCTCTCTCTCCTCTCCTGTTTCTCTCTCTCCTCTCTTTCTCTCCCCCTCTCTTTGCTTCTCTCTTCTCTTTCTCCTCTGTTCTCTCTGTTCTCTTTGTTCTCTCCTCTTCTTTCTTCTCCTCTCCTTTCTTTCTCCTCTCTCTCCCTTCTCCCTCTCTTCTCTTGCTTCCTTCTCCCTCTTTCTCTCTCCCTTCTCTCTCCCATCTTCCTCTATTTTCTCTTCTCTCTCCTCTTTCTCTCTCCTCTCTCCTCCTCTCTCTTCTCTTCTCTCTCCCTTCTCCCTCTCTTTTCTCTTCTCTCTTCTCTTGCTTCCTTCTCCCTCTTTCTCTCTCCCTTCTCTCTCCCATCTTCCTCTATTTTCTCTTCTCTCTCCTCTTTCTCTCTCCTCTCTCCTCCTCCTCTTCTCTTCTCTCTCCCTTCTCCCTTTTTTCTCTTTTTTCTTCTCTTGCTTCCTTCTCCCTCTTTCTCTCTCCCTTCTCTCTCCCATCTTCCTCTATTTTCTCTCTCTCTCTCCTCTCTTCTCTCTCTCTCTCTCTCCTCCTCTCTCTTCTCTTCTCTCTCCCTGCTCCCTCTCTTTTTCTCTTCTCTCTTCTCTTGCTTCCTTCTCCCTCTTCCTTCTCTCTCCCATCTTCTTTCTCTATTTTCTCTTCTCTCTCCTCTTTCTCTCTCCTCTTCTCTCTTCTCTCTCCCTTCTCCCTCTCTTTTCTCTTCTCTCTCCTCCCCTTTCTCTCCTCTCTTCTTCTTTCTCTCTCCCTTCACCCTCTCTTTTCTCTCCTCTCTCTGTTCTTCTTTCTCTTCCTGTTCTTCTTCTCTCTTTTCTCTCCTCTCTCTTCTCTCTCTCTTCACTGCTGTTGTCAACTTAGTAACACGGATGTTAAGTGAATCTGGCTTCCCCATTGACATTGCTTGTCAGAAAGTCACAAAAGGGGATCTCGTGACCCCCTGGAACACTGCAACCGTCATAAATGCGAGACAGTTGCCAAGCCTCTGACTTTTGATCACGTCACCCTGGGGGTGCTGCAACAGTGTGAAAAATCGTCGTAAGTCCCTTTTTTTCAGTGCCGTTGTACCTTTGAACAATCACTCAGCGAGACTGTTGTAAGTCCAGAACGACCTGCATTTTCTGGAAATGTTCATACTAAGTAAGCAAACATTCGGGCCTGCATTGAATGTCTCATTTCTGCTATTTTTACGAAAACCCAGTTTTAAAATCGTAGGTTTTTGTTTTTTTCTTCAAAGATGGCAATGATTTTTTTTTGGGTTGAGAATTTTGCATTTACCCTGCATCCACCCCACTTCCTGGATTAACTCCAGATGTAGAAAATGTGTACGTAAGGAAAAAATAATAATAATAAATTGGGCTGTAATGCAATCAGTTGTCATAATACTGGATTGTTTGCTTAATGATGGTTTCCTCTAGCCTTCCCCAGGCCACTGTGGTCTGTGTTTTTCTGTGTTTTTTCTCCGTTGAGGATATTTCCATTGGAAAGGATTTCTTTCCCCTCACAGACTTAAGTCCTAAGGCTGACTCTTCCGTACGGAATTCAGGACGACGCTAAAACTCAAAGCTCCTGTCTGTGTGCTGCACAAATGTAAACAATTACAGTCCAGGAATATTATTGCCTAGTAACATCAGATTGCCTATCCTAAATTGCCATGGCCGGCCTGCCCACGTTCCTCCCAATCATGATTTTTTTTTTTGGAACAAAATAAAAAAAAATGGCATGGAGAAATGTTTATTGTTGTAGGCGAGCCAGACCAAGCTGTAATCAGGTTTGAAGTCAACGTTTTGGGGTCCTGGCAGCTCCTGTAGTTGAAAGAAGTCTCTTTGGTGCTTCTAGATGAGTTCATAGATGACTTCTTGAAAGGAACACAAAAGAAAATCACAACAGAAATGGTTGTGTGGCTAACCTCCCCTTTGAAGCTTTGCTACG
Source organism: Pseudonaja textilis (assembly GCF_049901715.1). Classification (NCBI taxonomy): domain Eukaryota; kingdom Metazoa; phylum Chordata; class Lepidosauria; order Squamata; family Elapidae; genus Pseudonaja; species Pseudonaja textilis. The sequence goes on from NC_141997.1 coordinate 50,582,079, forward strand.
TCTGCTAGATCCTGTAGATATATCTAATGTGTTCCAAAAGTGTTTTCTTTTTTTTTGCAAGAGATAACTGGACTTCCTTTTCCTTGAAGATGTAGTTTCTTCAGTTCTGAAGAAGAAGAAGAACCGAAGAAGCTTCTTGGATGAGAAGTGAAATGTCTTTCAGGAAAAACCAAGAAAGTCCAGTTGCCTCTTGAAAAAAAAAAGGGGGGCATTTTTAGGACAACCATGGCCTGGAGGACTGAGAATCTCCATAGATGTTTAGGATCTCTCTCTTTCTGGTTAGAAAAGAGTGTAATGGTGACTGTTCAGAGTTTTGCAGCGTTAATTCAGCGCCGGGGAAAAATAAACACAGGTGGCTGATGCCTCATTTAACCTCTTTATAAACACAATAAGTAGATTTTACAAACCAGTTGTAGATGTCTCCAAGATGGAGCGAACTCAGACAGAAACACGTTGCAAGTAACCCTCAGCGGAGCAGAACAGAGAGAACTTCCAGTTTCACTTTAGTTCAGCAGGCAAGCATTATACACAGCAGAGGAGAGAACTAGTTTCATTTTCTATAGACAGACTCTGAGCTCAACATAGCTGCAAAGTTGCAAAGCTTAATATAGAGCCACGCCTAGGCTACTTCTAGTTTCAGTTTCCAAACAGTCCTCATTGGCTGATTTAGTTGCTACGCCTATTCATTGCCTGGCCTTGTTATCATGCTCTATCCCAGTTCATGAATATTATTACTCTGACAGTGGCCTACTGTGAATTTGGATTTATGCTGCACCAAAACTATCGTTTTTTTATTTTATTTTAGAAATGATACTCTTAGGAGATTTTTGCATGCTATAAAGAAGAACCCGATAATATTCAGCCCAAATGTATCATGGTTTCTAATTTACTTATTCGTGTACCCGTGCCTTCCAGACAGTTTTAGAATTTGTCGGAATCCCCACAAATTCCTGCAGTTTTCTTGGCAAGATTTCAAAGGGGCTTCTAGCATCAGTCTGGAAACCAAGAAGCGATGAGTTCTTGTCCTGCCTTAAGCACAAGGCCAGCTGGTTGGCTTTGGGCCAGTCACTCTCTCTCCAGCCCTCGGAAGGAGACAATGGCAAGCCTCTTCTGAAATGACTAAGGAGATTCTCAGTCATCCAGTTCAGTGGTGGGATTCAATTTTTTTTTTTACTACCAGTTCTGTGGGCATGGCTTGGTGGGCATGGCAGGGGAAGGATACTGTAAAATCTCCAGTCAGAGGTGGGATTTGCCGGATCTCTGAACTATTCAAAATTTCTGCTACTGATCAGTGGTGGGATTCAAATCATTTAAACAACGGGTTCTCTGCCCTGATGATTTCTTCCAACAATCAGTTCACCAAACTGCTTAGAAAGTTAACAACCGGTTCTCCCGAAATGGTGCACACTGGCTGAATCCATAATTATGAATTATATTTATAATTGTAATTATGAATGCATAAGTGCACAATCATGCTTACCATCCCTGTCCTATCGTCCCCAATTATTAGTTCCTATTACTTACATTTAAACCTATGTTGATTCTTATTTCTATTGTATTGTAAGCTTTTGACAAATGAATAAATTAAAACAAATAAATAAATAATCCCACCACGGCTACTGGTTCTCCAGAACTGGTCAGAACCTGCTGAATACCACCTCTGATCCAGCTTGTGCTTGTCCTAAAAGTGCTTTTTCAAAAGGCAAGGGGACTTTCTTTGTTGTTTTTTCTCTCGAAGATATTTCGCTTCTCATCCCAGAAGCTTCTTCAGTTCAGTTCCTCTGGCTGGGGAATCCTGGGAGTTGAAGTCCAGTCATCTTAAAAGTTGCCAAAGTGGAGAAACCCTGAATCTAGCTAATTCGGCGGTGAGCCTCTGCTAATGTCGACTGTCCTCAGACGTCTACAGCACTGAGATTGAAAGTCTCTGTGGTCAGCAGTTTACAAATACTATAATTTCCGTGTGGGAATATTTCCACAGGCAGTTGTCTTTGGCTAATGAATATGTATGGGCTGCAACATTGGAATTGGCGTTTGGGTGTTTGTTCCATGGCAAAACATGCCGTTAAATGCAGCATCGTCAAAGCTGTAAGAAATCTCTCCCTGTGGCATACATAAAGCCAAATTAAACCATTTTTTTTTAAGTTTAGCCAGTTGCTGGTGCACTAATTGCACAAACACCATGGAATTCCAAGGTTTAAAGGAAACCCACATGAAATGTTCCTCTACATGTTTGACCTACTGGAGGGAAGGAGAAAATGTTCATTAGATTTGCTTGTGTGTCCAAACATACTTCGCCAATAAAAAATCTATTCTATTCTATTCTGTTCTGTTCATTCTGTTCTGTTCTATTCTATTCTAAACTATTCAATTCAATTCCATTCCATTCTATTTTCTATCCCGTTCCATCCCATTCTATTTAAATTCTATTCCTATATCCTTCTATTGTATTGTACCCTATGACTATTATTAAATGTTGTACCTGATGATTCTTGACTCTTGATGAATGTATCTTTTCTTTTATGTACCCTGAGAGCATTTGCACCAAGACAAATTCCTTGTGTGTCCAGTCACATTTGGCCAAGAAAGAATTCTATTCTGTTCTATTCAAAACTAGCCAGATCCTGATCACCGGATCTATCAACTTAAGGTTGAGTAGTTCCAAAGGTGCTTTTTCAAGAGGTAACTGGATTTGGTTTTTCCTTGAAGATGTTTTACTTCTCATCCAAGAAGGTTTCTCCAGTTCTGCCTGAAAGAGTGGAGGATGGAAGGATTTATATTCCTTGCAGTCCTCTGGTTGCTAGCATTCTTTCTGGGCATTGAGGCCACTCGGAGGTCTATCTGGGCAATAATGAATAGTGCAAATGGGTGTGAATCCTTCTTGGAACTGCTGAAAGGACTGTGTTGTAGACAGGAGATGGGTGGTAGAGTCATATCCTTGCCTTTCTGTCGAGAGGCCTGTTCATTCTTAATGTAATGCCTCCCAGAAAGAACTGAACTGAAGAAGCTTCTTGGATGAGAAGCAAAACACCTTCAAGGAAAAAATAAAGTCCAGTTGCTTTTTTGGGGGAAAAAAAAGCATCTCCGAGATAACCATGACCTGGAGGACTGAGAATCTCCACAGAGGTTAAGGTAGGTAGGTTTTCAGATCTGCTTTGCAAAACATGGTGTGAACACATGATGGCAGCAAAGAGCAAGAGTTTTCTCAATCTCTTTATTGCCATCTAGTGGTTGCACAGAGTGTTAAGGATCAGATCAAAAAAATTCCAAAATGAGAAGTGAGGCTGGATTCTGAAGAATCCACAAATTAAAAACCATGGCATCCTCATCAAATCTAGTCCTTCCAGCTTCCTTCCCCCCTTCCTTCCTTCCTTCCTTCCTTCCTTCCTTCCCTTCCTTCTCTTCCTTCTTTCCTTCCCTTCCTTTTCCTTCTCTTCTTCTTCTCTTCTCTTCTCTTCTCTTCTCTTCTCTTCTCTTCTCTTCTCTTCCTCCTTCCTTCCCTTCCCTTCCCTTCCTTCTTCTTTCCCCTCCTTTCTTTTTCTCCTTCCTTCTTCCTCTCCTCTCCCTCCCTCTCCTCTCTCCCTCCTCTCTTCCCCCTCCTTCCCTTCTCTTCCCTTCTTTTCTTTAAAGTCTAATCTGAATTATCATCTCTCTGGCTGATGTTTTCCATAAGGAAGAGAGACTTACAACTATCTACGGGAGCCAAACGTTAATTGTTAAAATCAGCACTATCTCAAATGGACTAATGAATAAAATCTGAAGAAGAAAAAAAAGAGAAGTATCTTTTGCCACTTCTCAAATAAGTTCAAAAAAATGCATATTCTTCTATGGTACCATATGAAACAGACCACGTTAAAGGATAAGATTATTATCCATATTGGACCTGGCCTGTAAGTTCTTTCAATGCAACTTCTCACAATGCTAAAAAAAAAAATCCTTTAAAATAACAAATTATATTATAAGATTGCCCACCTACGTACAAGCCTGAGAATATGTTATTTCTCAGACTTAGTTACTTTCTTGAGTCTGGGAACTTTTTCATTCCCTAGGAAGAGGAATCTCATAAAACACCCTTGAATTTATGAAAACAAATCTTGATTTCCCTGTACTTCCTTTGTGTCTATAACAACAGTGCAGTTCTACTCAAAGGCAGGACTCTGTGAATCTAACGGAACTTACTCTCAAGTAAATATGTATAGGATTGCATTCTAAATGCAATAGGTTTTTTTTTTTTTCTCCATTCACATTTAGAAACCTTTCTCTCTTCCCAGGTTTATACATCTGCTTTTCGATTTATTTCAAATTTTGGAGCTGTGGAATTAGATAGTCAAAGCCCAATCCTCTTTTGTTCTTTAGCCTTTCTAACTTTCTTTCTACAAATATTAGTTACAGGTAGACCCTGACTAACAGTATGTCATACGTGCATGCCAGTGGTGGGATTCAAATTTCTTTTACTGCCGGGTCTGTGGGTGTGGCTCAATGGGCGTGGCAGGGGAAGGATCCTGTAAAATCTCCGGTCAGAGGTGGGATTTGCTGGTTCTCCGAACTACTCAAAATTTCCACTACCGGTTCTCTAGAACTGGTCAGAACCTGCTGAATGCCCACCTCTGGTGCACACTTCAAACCCAAGAATGCACTAAGGCAGAAGCTTGTCTTCCCCAAGGATAGAAAACAACACAGAGAGAAACTGAGCAACATGGTACAAGCAGTACGATGCAGTGAGCCATGTGCAGATCTATCCATGCGGGAAACAAAACAACTTCACAAATGTCGGGCGCAACATAGGAGAACAAGATTAGAGGACTAGGTTCAGCAGTTCATCTGCTTTTGAAAGAACAAGGCCACTCCTTTGAACACAACAAAGTCCACATTTTGGGCAGAGAGAACCTCTGGTTTGAAAGAGGGGTCCAAGAGGCCATCTATCTCATAACTGAATAGCCCTGCAACACAGTCTTTTCAGCAGTTCCAAGAAGGCTCTACACCCATTTGGACAGAATAGAAATAGAATTCTTTTATTGGCCAAGTGTGTTTGGACACACAAGGAATTTGTCTTGGTGCAAATGCTCTCAGTGTACATAAAAGAAAAGAGACATTTGTCAAGAGTCAAGAATCATCAGGTGCAACAATTAATGATAGTCAGAGGGTACAATAAGCAATCAAATCATACTAGGAAACAGTCAATATAAACCATAAGGATACAAGCGACAAAGTTACAGTCATGCAGTCACAAGTGGGAAGAGATGTGTGATAAGGAGCAATGAGAAGATTAATAGTAATAGTAGTGCAGACTTTGTAAATAGTTGGACGGTGTTGAGGGAATTATTTGTTCGGCAGAGTGATGGCTTTGGGGAAAAACTGTCCTTGTGTCTAGTTGTTCTGGTGTGCAGGACTCTATATGGTCATTTTGAGGATAGGAGTTGAAACAGTTTATCTCCGGGATGTGAGGGGTCTGTAGATATTTTCACAGCCCTCTTTGACTCCAGCAGTATACAGGTCCTCCATGGAAGGCAGGTTGGTAGCCATTGTTTTTTCTGCAGTCCTAATTATTCTAATTATGCATGCCCCCCTCACAGACCTCTTAGGAATGGGTATTCTCTCCCTTCCTTCCTTCCTTCCTTCCTTCCTTCCTCCCTCCCTCCCTCCCTCCCTCCATTTTTATTTATTGATTGATTGATTTGATTTGTCAATTGCTTACAAGATAATAGGTCTAAGTATAAACATGAGTAAGAATACAGGAGATAGGCACAAATAAATGGGGACAATAGGACAGGGACAGTAGTCACGATGGTGCACTTATGCACGCCCCTTACAGACCTCTTAGGAGTGGGTATTCCTTCCTTCCTTCCTTCCTTCCTTCCTTCCTTCCTTCCTTCCTTCCTTCCTTCCTTCCTTCCTTCCTTCCTTCCTTCCTTCCTTCCTTCCTTTCTTCCTTCCTTCCTCCTTCCTTCCTTCCTTATCCTTCCTTCCTTCCTTCCCTCTTCTCCTTCCTTCCCCCTTCCTTATTTTAATTTTTATTTGATTTATTTGATTTGTCAATTGCTTACAAGATAATAGGTCTAAGTATAAACATGAGTAAGAATACAGGAGATAGGCACAAATAAATGGGGACAATAGGACAGGGACAGTAGTCACGATGGTGCACTTATGCACGCCCTTACAGACCTCTTAGGAGTGGGTATTCCTTCCTTCCTTCCTTCCTTCCTTCCTTCCTTCCTTCCTTCCTTCCTTCCTTCCTTCTTTCCTTCCTTCCTTCCTTCCTTCCTTCCTTCCTTCCTCCTGCTCCCTTCCCTTTTATTCTTCTCCCTCCATTCTTTTCTCTCCTTCCTTCCTTCCCATTCCCTGTTCTCCTTCCTTCCCCCTTCCTTCCTTCCTTCCTTCCTTCCTCCCTCCCTCCCTTTTGTCTCCTTCCTTCCTTTCCCTTCTCTGTTCTCATCAGGAGAACAGGAAAAAAAATCAGGAAATTGAATCTTGAATCGATGACAACCATCATATAATCCAGGTTTCTTTTTATTCTCAAACGAGAGGCAAAAATTATTCCTTTGACTCTTCCTTGCAGATGATTCATGGATTAATGTTCTTCTCTTTGTACTTGTCTACCACTTCCTTATTGTCGTGACTTATTTATCAAGATTTGCACTATTAGAGCGCAAATCTTGATGAAAAAATCACAGGGATAAATAAGCATTGGAGCGGTAATCTGTTCTCTATGATTAGAGAAACTTTGTAGTAACTTTGAGGTCTGGCAAAGCTCTCTCTATCCCTCCCTGAATCCCAAACCCACATCCTCTCCTTCCATGTAAAGTTTTCAACCCTGCGAAATGATGTCAAAGAAAGTGAATTCTTCGAGGCCCCCGAGTGACAGCAAAATGACAAATCTATTTGACAACACTCTTTTCTTTCTTTCTTTCTTTCTTTCTTTCTTTCTTTCTTTCTTTCTTTCTTTCTTTCTTTCTTTCTCTCTCTCTCCCTCTCTCTCTCTCTCTCTCTCTCTTTCTTTCTTTCTTTCTTTCTTTCTTTTCTTTTCTTTTCTTTTCTTTTCGCAGGAAGATGGGATGAATCCTTCGTCAGTGTATTGTGAAGGAGTGAAATATCCCTTTTAATGTCACATGCCCCATTTTGCTCCTCATCTGTTTTCTTCCAAGTTATTTTGTTATGGTTCTTGCTGGGACAGCAAGAGATTATTTGACCACTTCCCTTTAGCAATTAAGGAGTAAAAAAAAAACCACTTGCTTACGCAGGAGGAGACCATCATACCTCACCCCAAGAATGAGGCAGGAAAGCCAAGTGGAGTGTTATTCCCAGGCCGTTCACGTGATGGATGACACAGGTCACAAGTGTGTGATTGTTGGCTTGCCACAGCCTCAGACTGCAAGGTTTGCACCATAAAACCCTAGTGAGACCACACCTGGAATACGGCAACCCATTTTGGTCACCATACTACAAAAAAAAGAGAGGTTGAGACCTTGGAAAAAGTACAGAGAAGAGCAACTAAGATGATCAAAGGCCTGGAGACTAAAACACACGAAGAACAATTGCAGGATTTGGATTTGGCCAGTTTAGAGAAAAGAAGAATTAGGGATGACATGAGAAAAGTCTTCCAGTATTTGAGGAAAGATCAGGAACTCATAATTAAGTTATGTTAAGGATGGGAGGGAGGCTCAGTGTGAAGTCAGAAGGAAACTTGATGCTTTACTGCATCCCGGAGACATTTTATGGTATGTTCCGTGTGGTTTATTTATCTTGGTCTTCCTCCGTGTTGAAAAACTGACTTGTACAGACATAAAAAAAATGACGGCTCCTTGCTCCAGTGTCTGACCATGGCTTGTGGCTCCATCGCCTGTGGCATTTTCCCAGTCTGCAAGATGCTGTCAGATGTTATATTTAAAAATAGGGTGTGTTTAAAGTAGGTCCCTCAGTAGACAGCCTAACAAAGAGTTGCATTTTGGCAAAATGAGAGAGAGAGAGAGAGAGAGAGAGATTCGATACCAAAGCGAATGAGGAGTCCCTATCTAGCAGAAGACGGGGACGGGAATGTTTCGGCGTTGTGAATTTGGCAAAACCGTATGTTTCCTCTCTCTCTCTCTCTCTCTCTCTCCCCAAACCTTGAGACAGTGGTAAATAATGTGGAGACAAACTAGCCAACCGTGTTTTTTTAAGTGATTGACTAATCCCTGAGTTTGTGTTCGAGACAACTGTGGTGAGGTGGTTCGTGAACTTCACAACCCCTTGTCCCATCCTATCACTCCCGGCACGGAGTGGCCTGCCAAATCATTCAGTTACCAACGAGCTTTGGCTGAAGGGCAAACCTCAAAATTGCCCTCCTTTTTCCATGCCCGATAGGCCAGTTGTCTTGGAGTGTGTGTGTGTGAGAGAGAGAGGGGGGGGGAGAGAGAGAGAAACAGAAAGAGAGAGAGTGGGGAGAGGAGCGAGAGGGGAGAGAAAGAGAGGAAGAAGAGAGGAGAGAGAGAGGAGCACGAGTATAAAAGCTTGGAAAACACTCGATGATTGACCCAGATTGGATCCTGCAACATTATCCTGGGAGACATAGATTTGACTTCATTCTTCTCTGAGTAAGACCAAACCCAGATCTCTTTCTTCAAGGCCCAATACTGACACCTAATTTCATTCTAAGTAGGCTTGCCCAAATGAATACAGGTGGCTCAGTGGCTCAGACGCTGGGCTTGTCGATCAGAAAGGTCGGCAGTTCGGCGGTTCGAATCCCTAGCGCCGCAAAATGGAGTGAGCTCCCGTTACTTGTCCCAGGTTCTGCCAACCTAGCAGTTCAAAAGCATGTAAAAAAATGCAAGTAGAAAAACAGGGACCCCTTTGGTGGGAAGGGAACAGCGTTTCATGTGCCTTCAAACGCATTTTAGTCCTGCCGGCCACATGACCACGGAGACGTCTTTGGACAGCGCCGGCTCTTCGGCTTTGTAACAGAGATGAGCACCGCCCCCTGGAGGTGGAAATGACTAGATTGTATGTGCGAGGGGAACCCTCACCTATGCTCACCCAAAGTTCACATCTTGGCTTAGGATGAGGTTACGACAGAGCAACTCTGTGCTGGGTTCAACCATCCGCAATTAACCAACAGAGCCATCACAAAGATGCTCTTTTTCAGGGAGATGTTGGATGTTCTTGTTTTTCCCTGGCTGTTTTTCCCTCCCCTCTCCTCCCAGGAGTCCCCATGCAGACCAGTTTGGATGCCAGGGAAGTACAGGGCCCATGCAGAGGCTCGAGGAGGGTGATAAACGGGCTTCCTGGAGGCTCCAGAAGGCCAGAAATGGGCCCGATTCCAGCCTCCAGAAGGCCTCCGGAGCCCGGGGAGGCTGTTTTCGCCCTCCTGGAGGCTCAAGGAAAGCCTCCAGAGCCCGGGGAGGGAGAAAATCCCCCCCACCATAATGCAAGTGGCTGACTGGACCACGCCCACCATGGCCACTCCCACTCAGCAACCGGATAGAAAACTATTTGCTGAAATTTTTGAAGGCCACCCCGCCTGTGTCATGTCTTTAAGGACGCCAGTCTTAAAGAGGGCTATTTGTTAGACCAATACTCAAATACAGCTCATCTGTCTGGAACCCATATTACGTACCTGATATTAACACAGTTGAGAAAGTCCAGAAATATTTCACAAGAAGAGTTCTCCACTCCTCTACTCGTTGCAGAAGACCTTATGCCACCAGACTTGAAATTTTAGACCTAGAAAACCTAGAACTATGCTGCCTTCGGTCCGTTCTAAGTATAGAACATAAAATTATCTACTGCAACATCCTACCTGTCAATGAATACTTCAGCTTCAACCACAACTATACAAGAGCACACAATAGACATAATCTCAAGGTAAACCACACCAAACTTGATTGCAGGAAATACGACTTTAGCAACAGAGTGGTCAATGCCTGGAATACTCTACCTGACTCTGTGGTTTCTTCCCCAAACTCCAAACACTTTAACCTTAGACTGTCTACTATTGACCTAACCCCTTTCCTAAGAGGTCTGTAATAGGGGGGCGTGCATAAGCGCACCAACGTGCCTACCGTCCCTGTCCTATAGTTTCTTTTTTATTTTTCTTATATGCATCCATTTCATGTATTCATAACTATGTTTATACTTATACCTGTTATCTTATAATCGAAATGAAATGAAATGGTTTCAAATGAAACCAATCAATCAATCAATATATAAATTGTTAAACATTGTCATGATGACCAGATAACCTCCCTTGACCATGATTCAGTCTTGTTCCCTTTGTGCATGTGCACATTTTTTTTTAATATATTTTGGCCTTACTGCAGACAGATAGTCTTTTGAAAAATGATACCAATTAAAAAATCTATTTACCTTGGCATTAATCATCGGATAAAGAGAGGAAAAATGACATCCAGTCAAGTTCTGTCCAGACTTTGACTGACACCATTGGCTTTGCTCCGTTCCTGTTACGTTTGTCACAGGTCGTCTCCTAACGTTCGACCGACCAACTTGATATCTCAATGTTTTCTATAACCCAAACACATCTTGATGAGTCAGTCCCTCATCTCCAGTGTCGTTTGGCTGACCCGGTTTCTTTTAATTTTCATTCCAGGAGGGTTGATCATAATAGCAGTGGGTGGTGAAATCTGACACCATTCCTCTTCAGCCCAAATAGCAGATAAAGCAAGAGTGATGGTATCTAAGGGAGCCTGAACATCTCAGGACAAGAAAGGAAGCCATGGAAGGGAAACCAGTCAAAGACAGAAGCAACCTAGTTTGCACACACTTTTTGATGCTTGGAGAACTTATTTATATTTTTTCTAAATTGCCCATCTCTCTCAGGATATATAGCAGAGGTGGTATTCAACTGGTTCTGACCCTAGACCATTCATGGCAATCTCCTTTTGAAAACCTCCAGTAATGGAGCACCTACAATGTCTGAAAAGCCGTTCAGAGGCGGTATTCAGCCAGTTTGGGCCAGTTCTACAGAACCGGTAGTGGAAATTTTGAGTAGTATGGAGAACCAGCAAATCCCACCTCTGACTGGCCCCACCCCTCATCTCTTCTCTGCCTCCCATTGAGTCCCAGCTGATCGGCTGGGTCTTCTTTGGTTGCCCTGCACAGGAGAACGGAGCTGGAAAGCAGGTTAGTGGGGTGGAGAGGAAATGGGATTTTATAATAACCTTCCCCCAGGAGTGGGGAGGGAATGAAAACGTTATAATATCCTTCCCCTGCCATGCCCACCAAGCCACGCCACAGAACCAGTAGTAAACAGTTTTGAATCCCACCACTGATATATAGGATAGAGCTGGAAGAGGCCTTGGAGGTCTTCTAGTCTAGCCCACTGCTCAGGCTAGAGACCCTAAGACATCCAGACAAGTGACTGTCCAGTCTCTTCTTGAAATTCTCCAGTGTTGGAGCACCCACGATTTCTGGTGGCAGGCTGTTCCATTGATTAATTGTCCTCACTGTTCAGATGTTTCTCCTTAGTTCCAGGTTGCTTCTCTCCTTGATGAGTTTCCATCCAACGTTTCCTGTCCTGCCTTCTGGTGCTTTGGAGAAGAGGTCAACCAGATACACTGGAAATTTATATTCCTTACTGGTTTGAGCGATTTTACTGTAGCAGGGAAGGGACAAAGCGTCCCGTTAGCTTTGTTTTTTGCAAAATACATAAGTCATAAATGATAGCAAAGTGTAGAACGCGCTGTGACTTTACACAATCTGGAGTTCGCTGCTGTCATCGGTGGTTGTACTGAATGCCTCTCTGGGGAAAAGCAGACCCTTTCCTACATATCCTAGCCAGCTGTTTCCCCTTGTAAAAAGGAATGTATTTTTTTTTGTTTTTGAGTTTTCCTTTGTGGTTACTGGTTTGTAACCCAACCTGATCCAAGAGTCTTTCCTTGCCTATCAAAGAGGATGAAAATCGGGCTGTTTGCAAGAAACTCTTTCTTTCTTTCTTTTTTTTCCCATTAGGGGCTTTTTAATGTTCAAAAAAAAAAAAAAGTGATTGCAGTGTGGAATTGTGGAAATGAGACTTTGGAAAGAGTGCAGAGAAGAGCAACGAAGATGATTAGGGGGCTGGAGGCTAAAATATATGAAGAACGCTTGCTGGAATCGGGTAAGTCTAGTCCAGGGGTGGGATTCAGCCGGACTGGTTTGGGCGAACCGGATGTTAATTTTACTTCTGGTTCGGTGAACCAGTAGTTCCGAGGACCAGCTGGCCCTGCCCCCAACCAGCCCCTCCCTTCCCAGGGGTCTCCACATGGCCCATTTTGCATCCCAGGTAAGTTCGAGGAGAGCCTCTGGAGCCCGGGGAGGGTGAAAAACGGGCTTTCCCGGAAGTTTTGGAAGTCCAGAAACGGGCCTGTTTCAGGCTTCTGGAAGGTGTCTGGAGCTCAGGGGAGGCTGTTTTTGCCCTCCTGGAGGTTCGAGGAGAGCCTCTGGAGCCCGGGGAGGGTGAGAATGCCCCTCCCCCATGGTGCAGGAGGCTGGCTAGGCCACGCCCACCATGGCCACGCCCACCCAGCAACTCGGGAAAGAACCGGTGGCTGAAATTTTTGAATCCCACCCCTGGTCTAGTCTAATGAAAAGAAGGACTAGGGGTGACATGGTAGCATCTTCCAATATCTCAGGGGCTGCCCCAAAGAAGAGGCAGTCAAGCTATTCTCCAAAGCACCTGAAGGCAGGACAAGAAGCAATGGATGGAAACAGGTCAAGAAGATATGCAACTTAGAACTAAGAAGAAATTTCCTGATAGTTAGAACAATTAATCAGTGGAACAACTTGACTTCAGAAGCTGTGAGTGCTCCAACACTGGGTGTTTTTAAGAAGAGTTTGGACAGCCACCTGTGTTGAAAGGTCTAGGGTTTCCTGCCTGAGCAGGGGGTCCCACTAGAAGACCTCTAAGGTTCCCTTCCAAGTCTGTTCTTCTGTTCTGTTATTTTGTTACTGTGCCATCAGTAGTATCGGGAGAGGAAGAAACGAGATGCACTACAATGGTGCTGTCATGCCCTTGTTAGAATTGGACTCAGAGGGAGAAGAGGAACAGCCGACAGAGAGTGGAAGTGTCGCTCCGGAGGTTGTGGAGGAGGCTGGGGAAGGGCAGAGGCCGGCTGGGCAGTCAGAGGAAGAACCAGGCCTATCCCCTCTGCATCCTAGGACAAGCAGGGAGGAAGGGAGAAGGAAACAACCTGGCTTATGAGAGAGGAAGTGGCCATGATCCCGCTCACTGGTTGCAGCTGGGGAGAATAGTAGATAAGAGAGACGGTTAAAACACAGTGTTGCAAAGTGTGTTATTTTGGGCTGAAGTTATCTTGGTTGGTGTCCTTCCAACAGACTGTGCCTTGTTATTTCGTTGAAGTTGGTAATTACTGATCCTGGTCCATTGTAGAATTGTAGTTTTTTTTACTTTTTTCATTGTAGTTTATTTTATTTTTTATTTCACCTCTGTCTGCTTATTAAGTTCAGACTGTATTGCCTACTTTTGAAAACTATTTTTGAATAAGTTTTATCTCCAACTGAGAATTATTGAACAGTGGGGCCAAGTTGGAGGCATTAAAGGACATTTATTTACGTTTTGGATTTTGTTCTTTTGTGTTACACTCCGCGTCATCACAGTACTTATTTAAAACATCCATTTTTGCAAATCTGTGATGGGCCCATTGGCAGCTCATTTCTTTCTGTGTCTATATATCTGGCAGCTGTATGTCACTCAGGATCAGCAAATGAGAGGTTTAAACCCTGTATATCAATGAGTGGATTAATCAAAGCATCTACAAAGGGGAATGACCAAAAGTTGTGCAATGGCATAACTTTAAATTCATTAAACCATGCATCTCCCACATAAGGCTAACCGTGTTCATTCAACTCCACTGAGGAGCCCCATAAACCTGAAAAATTAGCTTGATTTTAAAATCATGACAAATCTCAATCGTTTTTTTTTAAATTAACACCACGAACGTTGCCCTGTTGGAAACACTAAGCCTCTATTTCAACGTTCTATTGATTGTCCGTATTTCTTCTAGTATGTTTTAAAATTGCCAATAAAAGTAAAAGGTCAGTTTTTGTCTCTAAAAATCAGCATAAAACTTTTATTCCAAGCCATAAGAGTTTCCAAGACAGCGGAATGTCTATTGAAAAGAAAGAAAGTCAGAAAACCCATAGCAAATGCTTTTTAGGTTGAAGGTAGCATCCAATTATTTTTAACAGAATAAATTGCCTTTGCAACAGTGTGAAATTTCTGTTTTTCAGTCTCCCTGGTTTTTTTGTTTTTTTTTTTGCTCTGAAAGCCATTTCGATCTATGTCACTTTTGAAACTCAAAATAATGTTTCTGTAAGCTTCAGGTTTTATAGTGTCTCTTATTTCTTCCCAAACCTCTTGAGTGTGATTTTCACCTTCAGAATACCAAAAGAGATTTTGCCATACTGAAAGGATTTGCAAAAATCAATTTGTTGCATTGTGCGCATTTCTGCTGTGATTCTGGGTTCTTCTGTGTGAATTTTTTAAATTCTAAAAATCTAATTCATTTTACTAACCCTTCTATACTACTCAATGCGTCAATACCATTGACCACAATACCACATTGACCACTGACATATCCACATTAAAAAAAAAAAATCAAATAGCAGACCTCATTATCATCATCAGCGGCAAAAATTGATGAGGAGGTACTACTGCCGCTCTTAATTTCCAAATGTTGTTTTTGTTGGAAGACATTGTTGGAATATATATTTATGCAACAACTACAGTAGGATTCAGCCAGTAGATGGCAGTATTTACAAGTTTGGAGCTATGGTATGTACATATACATATACATATACACACACACACACATATATATATATATATACATATACATATATATATATATATATATATATATATATATATATATACACACACACACACACACATACATACATACATACACCATAGGCGAACACAATACAGAAGCCTGATGATGGCAGATGAGATTCTGCCAAAACGTTGCTGCAACTTTAAAAGCACAACTATAATGATGTGGGAAAATACCCGAACAAAGCTGAATACCATACATGTAAGTACCCGCGAAAACTTAAGAAAACACACACACACACACACACACACACACACACACACACACATTCTCTCTCTCTCTGCTCTTTTGGTCTAAGTTGAGGTTCCTGTTTCCAGTTACAGTAAAAACAGTTGAGCAGTAAAGCACATGGTGACTGTGCTCTTTGTTTGTTCTGTGTGGTGCTTTATACAAACAGAATTTCTACTAGTTTTAAAAGACTTGGTCTTTGCTACAGTGAAAAAAGAGAGGAATAGATGGATTTTAGGAGACCACTTATTACACAGAGATAGGATAGCTGTTGAAAAGGCCTACAAGTAAAATAAACAAACAAACAAATAATTAAAACATTTAACAAAAAGGAAAAAAGAAAAGGCCTACAGGTAGTCCTTGACTTACAATTCATTTAGTGACCATTCACAGTTACAACAGCACTGAAAAAAGTGACATGACCATTTTTCACACTTATGACTGTTGTGGCATCCCCGTGGTCATGTGATCAAGATTCAGATGCTTGGCAACTGGCATGTACTTATGGCAGTTGCAATGTCCCGGGGTCAGGTGTCTCCTTTTGTGAACTTTGGACAACCAAGATCAACGGGGAAGCCAAATTAATGTAACAACTGTAGTGATTCACTTAACAAATGTGGCAAGGAAGATTGTAAAATGGGGCAAGACCCACTTCACAAATGTCTCGTTTAGCAACAGAAATTTTGGACTCATGTGTTGTTGTATGCAATGGTGTGGTTAAATCTCTCTACTCTCTCATCTATTACTCTCTTTCTCATCTATTAATATATATCTCTTTCCCCTCCCTCCCCCTCTCCCCCTCCCCTCCCTCCCTCTTTCTTTCTCTCTCCTCCCTCCCCCTTTCTTCCTCTCCCTCCCTCCCTCCCTCTCTCTCCCCCCTCTTTCTCTCTCCCGTTTTCTTCATATCTCTCTCCCTCCCTCCCCCTCCTCCTTCTCTCACTCTCCCCTCCCCTCCCTCCTTCTCTCACTCTCCCCCTCCTCCCTCCTCTCTCCCCCTCCTCCTCCTCTCTCCTCTTCCTCTCTCCCTCTCTCCTTTCTCTTCCTCTCTCCTTCTCTCTCCCTCCCTTTCCTCCTCTCTCTCCTCTCTCTCCCTCCCTCCTTCTCTCTCTCTCCCTCCCTCCCCCCTCCCTTTCCCTTCCCTTCCTCTCTCCTTCTCTCTCCTTTTCTCTCCCTCCCTCCCTCTCCCTCCTTCTCTCTCTCCCCTCTCTCCCCTCTCTCTCTCCCTCCCCCCTCTCTCCTCTCCACCTCTCCTTTTGGGTACAAAGCCTCCATGTGCACAAAAACACCGCAAGGAGGTAAACTAGGATAAGAAAACGCTTTCCAAGTCTGTCCTAAAGCCTGAAACTTTATAAAAAATAATGTTTCGCCTGATCCAACGCAGACTTTTTGGGCAAGACAGGGCCTGCCACTCAAACGTTCACCCAACATGCTTTCTTGGGGTCCTGCAGAGGGGGGGAGGCTGAGCCTCTGGGCCAGGTGGCCGGGGCTTCCTGACTGTTCCCCGACTTCCAATTAGCTGAGTTGGCCTCTTTCCCTCCCGTGTTGCTGCTGTTTAGGGCTCTCCCCGATTCCCATAACGGATGAAGGGATGGCGAAGTCCGTGGAGTCTGCCGGAGAGGCTGCAACGATTAAAGCAAAAATGCAGCCTAACTTTGTGTTTGTCATTGGAAACGACCTTTGGCTAGAAATGGAAAGAAATGCTGCGTTGATTTTGGATGGGAGGAGTAGAAGTGTCCATGATTGTAGCAATCGTTGGGAATTTTAGATCAAAGGGCATTTCGCATTTGTAACTGTATGGAATAAAGTTGGAACTTCCTTCCTTCCTTCCTTCCTTCCTTCCTTCCTTCCTTCCTTCCTTCCTTCCTTCCTTCCATCCACCTTCTCCTGTCCTCTGTTCTTTATCCCCTCCCTCTCTTTCATGCATCTCCTTCCTTCTTTTCTCTTCTTTCCTTCCTTTCTCCTCTCCTATTTTCTTTCTTTTTTCTCTTCTTTCTGTCTTTTTCTTCTTTCCTTTCTCTTTCTGTCTTTCTTTTCTGTCCGCCAGTTGCCTTTCTTTCTCTCCCTCCCTCTTCCTTTTTTTCCTTTCTTCTCTTTCTTTTCTGTCATTTGTCTCCGTCATTCTTTCTTTCTATCTTTCTTTCTTTCTTTATCCACCTCCCTCCCTCCCTCCCTCTTTCTTTCTTTCTTTCTTTATTCTTTTTGTCTTTCTCTTTCCCTTCTTTTCTCTTTCTGTCTTCCTTTTCTGTCTTTCTCTCCCTCCTTCCCTCTTTCTTTTCCTTCCTTCCTTTCTCTTTCTGTCTTTCTTTTCGGTCTGCCTTTCTCCCCTTTCTTTCTTTCTTTTCCTTCCTTCCTTTCTCTTTTTGTCTTTCTTTTCTGTCTATCTTTCTCCCCTTTCTTTCTTTGTTTCTTTTCCTTCCTTCCTTTCTCTTTCTGTCTTTCTTTCTTTCTTTCTTTCTTTCTTTCTTTCTTTCTTTCTTTCTTTCTTTCTTTCTTTCTTTCTTTCTTTCCTTTCTCTTTCTGTCTTACTTTTCTGTCTGCCTTTCTTTCCCTCCCTCCTTCCCTCTTTCTTTTCCTTCTTTCCTTTCTTTTTGTCTTTCTTTTCTGTCTGTCATTTGTCTTCCCCTCCGTCCTTCTTTCTTTCTTTCTCTTTCTTGCCCTTCCTTCCTTTCTCTTCCTTTCTTTTCCTCCCTCCCTCATTTTCTCTTTCTGTTTTTCTTTCCTGTCTTTCTTTTGCCTTTCTCTCTCTCCCTCCTGTATCTTTCCCCCTTCTTAACGCTTCTTTTTCCGAAGTTCGCTTTGACCTCTTCTAGACATTTCATCAAGTACTTTGGAGGAGGGAGAAAGGGGTCTCCCGGGGAGGTGCCAGCTGCGCCAGGAGGCGCTTCTCTCTCTCTCTCTCCGCGCCCCCGCGCAGCGCTCCGGAGCCTGGCACTCCCTTGGGCGGCGCCGGAGGAAGGGGATGTGGGCTGGGGGAAAGGCCGGCCCAGGGGCGGTGGGTTGGGGGTGGGCCGGGCCGAGTTGATAAAGGGCCGTCCGGAGCGGGCCGTCCGCTCAGCCTGGGGCAGCGCCGGAGGTCGGCGGGAGCGCTCGGAGATGCGGCGCGCCAGCCGAGACTATTCCAAGTACCTGCGCGGCGCCGAGGAGCTGGGGGCCGGCGGCGCCGAGGGCGGCTCTCCCCCTTCGCCTTCCTTGCAGCCGTCCGGACTTACGTCCTCCCCGTCTCACTCTCCGTCCGCCTCCCGAGCCCTCCTGGCCGCCCTGGTCCTGCTGGGCCTCGGCCAGGTCATCTGCAGCCTGGCGCTCTTCCTCTACTTCAAAGCGCAGGTGAGCGCGCCGGGAGGAGGGAGCAGCCTTCCAAGGGAGGGATCGGGAAGGGATCCTTCGGCCTTTCCCCAAGTGGGGGGATCTCTGCGGGAGGATCTCCACTCTCCCCCCCCCCCAAAAAAAAGGGAGCTGTTGAAATTGGGGGCAAAGGGAAGCCGGGATCGTCCGTCGGCTTGCAAACTTGGCCAAGTTCTCTCCTTGCCTGGTGGATTTCGCGCCTGTTTCGCCAAGTTCTGGCAGATTTCGCCTCTGTTTCGCCACGTTCCTTCCCTGCAGGGTTCGGGTCTGTTTCGACAAGTTCTTTCCTTGCTGAGTTCGGGTCTGTTTCGCCAAGTTCTTTCCTTGCAGAGTTCGGGTCTGTTTCGCCAAGTTCCTTCCCTGCAGGGTTCGGGTCTGTTTCGCCAAATTCTTTCCTTGCAGAGTTCGGGTCTGTTTCGCCACGTTCTTTCCTTACAGAGTTCGGGTCTGTTTCGCCAAGTTCTTTTCTTGCAGAGTTCGGGTCTGTTTCGCCAAGTTCTTTCCTTACAGAGTTCGGGTCTGTTTCGCCAAGTTCTTTCCTTGCAGAGTTCGGGTCTGTTTCGCCAAGTTCTTTCCTTGCTGAGTTCGGGTCTGTTTCGCCAAGTTCTTTCCTTGCTGAGTTCGGGTCTGTTTCGCCAAGTTCCTTCCTTGCAGAGTTCGGGTCTGTTTCGCCACGTTCCTTCCCTGCAGGGTTCGGGTCTGTTTCGCCAAATTCTTTCCTTGCAGAGTTCGGGTCTGTTTCGCCACGTTCTTTCCTTACAGAGTTCGGGTCTGTTTCGCCAAGTTCTTTTCTTGCAGAGTTCGGGTCTGTTTCGCCACCTTCTTTCCCTGCAGGGTTCGGGTCTGTTACTGCAAAGTTCTCTAAGATTCCGCCTCTGTTTCACCAAGTTTTTTTCCCTTCCTTGCGGATTTTGCGTCTGTTGTTTGCAAAGTTATTTCCTTGCAGATTTCACATCTATTCGAATAGGCTTAACAGAGTTGGAAGAGGGACCTTGGAGGTCTTCTAGTCCAGCCCACTACTCAGATGGCAAACCCTACATCATTTCAGACTAATGGTGGTCCAATCTCTTCTTGAAAACCTCCAGTGTCACAATTTCTGGAGGCAAGCAGTTCTACTGGTTTCTTCTTCGTTCTTGGTTTCTTCTCTCCTTGATGAGTTTTGCAAAGTTCTCTTCTTTGCTTAAATAGTTCGCCTCTTTCCCAAACTTTTCCCCCTCCTTCCTTGCAGATTTTTGTGTTGGTTGTGCAACGCTATTTCCTTGCAGGTTTCACATCTATTACAATAGAATAACAGAGTTGGAAGGGACCTTGGAGGTCTTCTAGCCCAACCTCCTGCCTAGGCAGAAAACCCTATACCAATTTCAGACAAATGGTTGTGCAATCTCTTTTTAAAAACTTCCACCCACAACTTCTGGTGGCATCCATTCCACCAGTTAATTTCTTCTTTGCTCTAGGTTGCTTCTCTTTACTTTGCAAAATTCTCTCCTTTGCCAGTTTTTGCAGATTTCGTGTCTGCTGTGCAAAGCTCTTTCCTTTCCTTTGCAAATTTGGCCTCTGCTGGGGCCAGATTGGTGCTCGCTGGTTGGGCCGGATGGTTATTGTTTCCGGAATCCTTCCGGATTCTCTGCTTGGTTCTAACTCCTGAGCCTAAGATAAGCTTCCTTAGGGATGCAAAGCCCTGGGAATGATTGGAGGGTGTGTGTGTGTGTGTGTGTGTGTGTGTGTGTGTGAGGAGAGGGGGGTGCATGTTAGAGACCAGCCAGGGACCAAAGGAACAAGGTGAAGGGGAGTTACTACTAGTTGGCAAGGTTGGTGTGGCATGCAGCCTTCTTCCCCTTGTCTACTTCCTTTCGGATGCCAACGTGATCTGGAGGGACAGCCACCTCCGCAGAAAGTGTGCAGAAAGTGTCCGAGTTTTACTAAGTTGAGTAAACTGGGCATCTCTTCTCAACAACCCTAGAGTTAGGAAGACGTTAGAAAGAAAGAAAAGAAGTGGGTGCTTGGATTGGATGAAGTGAGAAGGCCTGGGTGAAAGGAAATGAACGCTCTTGTTCAAGTTGCTGAGCTGTGTGTGTGTGTGTGTGTGAGAGAGAGAGAGAGAGAGACAGCCTGGGGACTTGTGATCTTGTGATCTTGGCCAGCTGAGGGTTGATACTGACCGGATGCGTCCAATCGGGAGGTGTGAATATTTGCTACTCTGTTTGAAATCAAGGTGAAAGTGAGCGTATTTTCACCATGCGGAGTTGAGAAGGTGAAAGCCTCGCGTCTTCCTCCCTCTCTCTCCCTCCCCTCCCTCTCCCTCTCTCTCTCTCTTTCCCTCCATCCTTCTCTCCCTCTCTCTTTTTCCCTCCATCCTTCTCTCCCTCTCTCTTTTTCCCTCCTTCCCACTCCCTCTCCCTCCCTCCCACTCTCTCTGGCTCTCCTTTCCTCCTTCTCTCTCCCTCTCCCTCTCTCCCTCTCCCTCCTTCTCCCTCTCCTTCCCTCTCCCTCCCTTTTTCCCTCCTTCCCACTCCCTCTCCCTCCCTCTCCCTCCCTCCCATTCTCTCTGGCTCTCCTCCTCTCCCTCTCCTTCCCCCTCTCTCCTTTCCGCTCCTTCCTTCTCCTTCTCCCTCTTCCTCCTCTCTCCCTTTCCTTCTCCCTCTCTCCTTTCCCTTCCACTCTCTCTCATCCCTTTCCCTCCCTCCCACTTCCTCCCTCTCCCTCTCCTCCCTCTCCTTCTCTGTCCCTCCCCCTCTCTCTTTCCCTTCTTCTCCCTCTCTCCCCCTTGCTCCCTCTCCCGTTACCCTTCCTTCCTTCTCCCTCAATCTCTTTCTCTCTTTAAAGCAGCTCAGTTTTATATCTCAGTCGGGATAGCTTAGCCTCTTTTGGCTTGTGCGATGCAACTGGAACAAACGGAGTTTCAGGCAGACGCCCCAGTGAAGAAGAGAGATCAGAGATCCCCGGAGGAACCCTGGATAACCTCAGGGGTGTTTAGGGAGGCAAAAGGAGCCGGTTTTCAAACCAGGCCTGTCAAACTCCAGTTCTGGATGGCAGGCCAAAGCTTGTGGGTGTCCTCAGAAGCCAAGCCACATCTCCCTGGGACTCTGAAGAGGGGAGGGGGAGTCATTCTCCCCACCCCCAGACAAGATCCCACTTCTGGGCAGGGCTGCCAAGCCAACTATTGTCCTTGCTCACTCCCAACAAGCTTGTCCAGTGTGGTTAAGATACTGATAGTTAGTTCTTCACCCGCCGTTCCCCCAAAGCCCATTTCCCAGGCTTCTTATATTCATGGCTGCACAAAGACTTTCACAGCCTGCTCTCTCTCTCTCTCTCTCTCTCTCTCTCTCTCTTCTCTGTCTCTCACTCTCACTCAGTCTCTCTCTCTGTCTCTGATTCTCTCTCATTTCTCTCTCACTCTCTCCCTGTCTCTCACTCTCTCTCTCTTTCGTTCTCTCTCTCTCTCTCTCTCTCATTCTCTCTCATTTCTCTCTCTCTCACTCTTCTCTGTCTCTCACTCTCACTCACTCTCTCTCTCTGTCTCTGATTCTCTCTCATTTCTCTCTCTGTTTCTCACTCTCACTCTCTGTCTCTCGTTCTCTCTCATTTCTATCTCTTTCTGTCTGTATCTCACTCTCACTCAGTCTCTCTCTCTCATTCTCTCTCTGTGTCTCTGTGTCTCTCTGTGTCTCTCTCTCTCTCATTCTCTCTGTCTCTCTCTCTCTCTTTGTCTCTGTTTGTCTCTCTCTCTCTCTCATTCTCCCTCCCTTTCTCCCTCTTCCTCTCCTTCTCTCCCTCCCTCCCTCCCTCTCTCTCTGCCTCCCTCTCTCAGAGTTGGACTAGAAGACCTCCAAGGTCCCTTCCAACTCCCTCCCTCTCTCTGTCCCTCTCTCTCTCTCTCTCTCTGTTACACACACACACACACAAACACAGAGAGAGAGGGGGAGGGGGAGGGAGAGAGAAATGGACAAACGTATCCTTGTGTCCACGTTTTGGTTTATTTACTGAAGAGCAGAGGACGTGATTTGGAGAGAGAGAGAAAGAGCCTCGCTTGCGGAAATCGCTGACTTTTGTTAGGACTGGCATCTCTTCAAAGTTTTTTCCCCCCCACTTTTCTTTCCCCTAAATTGGACCAAAAGGATAAACGATGTTTCTTTTCTCTGTCGAGGGATTCAAGAAATGCCTCTGTCTCTCATTTTGGGGGGAAAGCAGGCCCCCCCATCTTAGCAAGCGAAGGGGATTTTATTGTGGGCCATGCAATGCGCAAAATACGCTAGGCTGGCATTGCTCGGGGGAGAGAACTGGGGGTGGGGAGGAACCTCTCCAATGTGGTTTAAGATTTGGGGTTGCAAAAAGGCCTTAGCGCCCCCCCCTTTTTTTTTCTTTTTTCTTTTTCTTGGAAATTACCCTGTTGTCTTGGTTGAGATGGCTTTGCTTGTCTTTTTCGGCTTGCCTTTCAAACAAACAAAAAAAACCCCTCCAACCCTTAAAAAGGAAGTTGAAAGTGAACGTTTGCTGATTGATTGATTTAGCTTTTTATTCTTGCAAAAAGCCGTTCTGAGATGAGGTTTCTCTTTTTCAGATATCTTTTTTTTGGTTTGGTTTTGTTTTGAGAAAGAAAATAAACGAGTTTCTTGGTTGGGCAAGCGTTCATGTGAATGTGGCCGATGGAACGAAAGGATTGGACAACCTTTTTTTTCCCCGAGGTTGGTACGGGATCTCCTATCTGAGCAGAGGGGTTGGACTAGGCGACCTCTAAGGTCCCTTCCAGCTCTGGGATTCTGTAATTGTGTAAGGGGCTCCTGCTTGAGCAGAGGGGTTGGACTAGATGACCTCCAAGGTCCCTTCCAGCTCTGAGATTCTATAATTGTGTTAAGGGTTGGACTAGAAGACCTCCAAAGTCCCTTTCGGCTCTGTTATTTTGTCATTCTGTCGTTCTGATTAGGATTTTCCCTCCAGGCATAAATAAATAGCACTGAAGCATGTTAAAGATTCTACAAAGGGGACTATTTTTGAGTTTTAAATGACTGGGGGGTGGGGATTGCAATTTTTAAGTGCTGTTGGTATGCCTAAACACAACCCTCTTCAAAATTCTCTTGCGTTTTCTCACCAGAGCACAGGATATGTTTAACTGATTATCAGCGTCGGAAGGGACCTTGTAGGTCATCTAGTCCTACCCCCTGCTCAATAAGGAGACCCTTACACAATGATAGAATCATCTTTTATTTATTTCATGTTGCATTGCATTTGCCCTGGATGGTTTTCTTTCTTTAAATAATATTTTATTCAATTTCCAAAGATTAAAAAGCGTAAAATAAAACTTCATACATCATTATATCAACATCAAGACATCTTTTACACTTCCTTACATTTTTCTATATGTCGTTTCTTATTCCACTACCATTACAGAGTTACTTCCTTAATCTTAGTACAAATCAACATATTGTCATCTCGCATTTCAATTTTCTCCATGATACATATTTACATATTTTTTCGTTCTTTACCTAATTGCCACTTTAACTTCTTTTTATTCTTAAACCATTCATACCAGGCGTCCCAGACTGTATAATATATCGAATCTTCCTTATCTTTTAATTTCAGCGTTAGCTTGTCCATCTCTATGCAGTCTAATATATATTTTTTATAACAACACCCTCTGGTGGTATCCTTTTTCCTGCTTCCAAAATTGGGCGTAAGTTTTCTTCTTCCCTTTTTGACTTTTACTTTCTTCCCTTTTTGACTTTTACTTTGTTAGCAGCAACGAAAAACGAGCAGAGTTCCGTTCTGTTGTAAATCTGGCAGGGCTATAAATGCCGAGCGTTTTGGACAGACCATTTTGTCAAAAACAAGGAACTGGGGGGTGAAAAAAAGAGGGGACGGTTAGAAACTGGTTGATGCTTTAACGTGGCTGCATTTTTTTTTTTTAAACTTTCCCCCGGTGAAAGTAAGATGCAGAGACTTAAAGTCGATCCTCGGAGTTGGAAGTCAACTTTGTGAGAACATCAAAGGGGAGAAGACTAATTGTAGGGTGAAGTTGCCAAGATAAAGCGTGCTTGGAGGGCACCAGCTAAGCAACTCCAGATCGAGTCAAAGGAGCTGACTGGGTTAGTTGAACGTGGTTTGCATGGTCCTAGTTTTGATTCTTGTCTTAGTAAGGCCACACCTGCATCCAGTTTTGGTCACCACACTGTAAAAAAAGATGTTGAGACTCTAGAAAAAGTGCAGAGAAGAGCAACCAGGATGAGGAAGGGACTGGAGACTAAAACATACGAAGAATGGTTACAGGAACTGGGCCTGGCTAGTCTAGGGAAGAGAAGGACCAGGGGAGACAGGAGAACATCTTCCAATATTTGAGGGGCTACCACAGGGAGGAGGAGGGGGTCAAGCTATTTTCCAAGGTTCCTGAAGGCCAGAGAAGGAATCATGGATGAAAACTGAACAAGGAGAGATACAACCTAGAAATAAGGAGAAATTTCCTGACAGGGAGAGCAATCAACCCATGGAACAGAAGTTGCCTTCAGAAGTTGTGGGAGCTTCATCCCTGGAGGCTTTCAAGAAGAGACTAGACTGCCATCTCTCAGAAATGGTGCGGGGTCTCCTGCTTGGATGGGTGGGGGTTGGACTTGATGACCTACAAGGTCCCTTCTGACTCTGACAATGTGATAATTATCCTGTCTAGGGAAAATCTTGTCTCCCGGGGACCTCACCCCATTCCTCAGAGGTCTGTAAGGGGGCGTGCATAAGCGCATCAGTCTGCCTACTGTCCCTGTCCTACTGTTCCCATTTATCCATTTATTCATACTCATTTATTATGTATATACTTATATAACTGTTTATGCACATATATGCTTGTATGTTTATATACCTATATACCTGTTTATACACATATATACTTATGTTTATATACCCATATACCTGATTACACACATATATACTTATAAGTTCATATACCTATATACCAGTTTATACACACATATACTTATATGTTTATATACCTATATACCAATTTATACACATAGTTATAAATGTATATACCTATATACCTGTGTATACACATATATACTTATAAGTTCATATACCTATATACCAGTTTATACACACATATACTTAAATGTTTATATACCTATATACCAATTTATACACATAATTATAAATTTATATACCTATATACCTGTTTATACACATATATACTTATAAGTTCATATACCTATATACCTGTTTATACACACATATACTTATATGTTTATATACCTATATACCAATTTATGCACATAATTATAAATGTATATACCTATATACCTGTGTATACACATATATACTTATAAGTTCATATACCTATATACCAGTTTATACACACATATACTTATATGTTTATATACCTATATACCAATTTATACACATAATTATAAATGTATATACCTATATACCTGCTTATACACATATATACTTATAAATTCATATACCTATATACCTGTTTATACACACATATACTTATATGTTTATATACCTATATACTGATTTATACACATAATTATAAGTTCATATACCTATATACCTGTTTATACACATACATACTTATATGTTTATATGTTATGTTCATACATACTTTTTTTCTCATTACATGCTTGACAAGCAAAGAAATCAAAGCAAACAAATAAAAAATAAGGACAAGGAAGGAGAAAGAGGCCTAGTGAAGAATTGGGAGAATCATTTTAGTGATGAATATGATGATGACGGCATCCGTTACGTTGAGTCTGACTCTTGGTGCTTCTATGGGCCCGATCTCTCTCCATCTCCCTCCTTTGCGCTATTTCTTTGAGCTGTTCTGGACTTTGGCTGGTGTCAGCTTTGATGGTGTGTCCAGCTACCATGGTTCTTTGGCGACCTGGTTTCATTTTGGTAGACCTTGGCTAGAAGCAGACCACGCTTAAGGAGATGATGAGGAGAGAAGGACTAAAAAGAAGAGGTTAAGGGATGCTGCGGTGGCCCGGTGGCTCAGACGCTGAACTTGTCGATCAGAAAGGTCGGCAGTTTGGCGGTTCGAATCCCTAGCACCGCATAATGGAGTGAGCTCCCGTTCCTTGTCCCAGCTTCTGCCAACCTAGCAGTTCGAAAGCATGTAAAAAATGCAAATAGAAGAACAGGGAGCCCTTTGGTGGGAAGGGAACAGCATTCCATGCACCTTCAAAGGCATTTAGTCATGCCGGCCACATGACCACGGAGATGTCTTCGGACAGGGCTGGCTCTTCTTCGGCTTTGTAATGGAGATGAGCACCACCCGCTAGAGCCAGAAATGACTAGCATGGATGTGCGAGGGGCACTTTTACCTTTACCTTTAAGAAGAGGACGTGACAAAGGAGTTGTGGGAGAACACAGTCAATAGCCCAGGTTTTTTTTAGAGCTAAGCTATCATGGGTCCACCAATTGGGTTTGTTCTAGGACAGGGATGTCAAACTCGGTTTCATTGAGGGCCCCATCAGGGTTGTGTTTGACCTAGGAGGGCTGGGGGTGGTGTGCCTGAGGATGGGCGTGGCCACAGTGGCCAGCTTGATGACTCTTGTGTTGGTGGTACCTGTGGAGGCCAAGTGCTAAGGCAGGACTTTCCTGAGAGTTCCTCCCTCTCATTATTTCCCTCCCTTTCTTCCTTCTCCTCTCCTCTCCTCTCCTCTCCTCTCCTCTCCTCTCCTTCCTTCCTTCTTTCCTTCCTTCCTTCCTTCCTTCCTTCCTTCCTTCCTTCTCCTGTCCTGTTTTCTTTCTTTCTTTGTTTTCTCTCTCTTCCTTCCTTCTCTCCTCTGTTTACTTCCTTCCTTCCTTCTCTTGTCCTGTTTTCTTTCTTTCTTTCTTTCTTTCTTTCTTTCTTTCTTTCTTTCTTTCTTTCTTTCTTTCTTTCTTTCTTTCTTTCTTTCTTTCTTTCTTTCTTTCTTTCTTTCTTTCTTTCTTTCTTTCTTTCTTTCTTTCTTTCCCTTTGGTTGTCTTTCTGAGACCAGTCAGGTTTCACCCAGGGGGCTTCCATCTGCCAGGTTCTTTGAATCCTAGCAATATTTCTGTGGAAAATCCCACGGGATGTTCCGTGTATCCATCCCATCTCCCAAAGGAAGGTCGTCTTCTGTTTTGAATTTTGAACTTTCTGCTGGATTCAAGTTTTCCCATCAAGCTTCTAGACGAGAGCCAACGTGGAGTACTTGTGGGCTTGGGTTTTGCCACAGCTTTTCTCACTTCTTGGAAAGTTGTGTGTTAACTGCATGTGAACAAGCCAGATGTGCCTCGCTGGACTTTAACACAAAAACCAAAACCAGCCACATTCAAGTGCTTTCTCTTTCAAAAGATTGGATAATCTTGCCAGCCTCTTTCTAGTTTCCTTTGGTTTTCCTGCAATTTCACAGAGACAATTTATACCATTTCATCTATCTAGGTTCCCAAAATCATCTCCCAGGCTTCTTCTATAGCATGGCCACCTATAAGATGGCTTAAATGGGCATCAGATAACCTACCTATCTTTAACTCTAACTCAGCGAGAGGTAGCCAGGTAATAAAAGTCTTGAATTGAAAATGTGTTTGTGATGACTTACGTTCCGGAGGAAAGAAACTTGTCTCACTGGAGAACAATCTCCTGATAAGCAGAGACTATGAAAAGAAGGACTTGGAGGTGACATGATAACAGTCTTCCAATATCTCAGGGGCTGCCCCAAAGAAGAGGGAGTCAAGCTAGTCTCCAAAGCACCTGAAGGTAGAGCAAGAAGCAATGGGTGGAAACTCAACAAGGAGAGAAGCAACCTGGAATTAAGGAGACACTTCTTAACAGTGAGGATAATTAACCAGTGGAACACCTTGCCACTAGAAGCTGTGGGTGCTTCATCACTACCTTCCTTCCTTCCTTCCTTCCTTCCTTCCTTCCTTCCTTCCCTCCTTCCTTCCTTCCTTCCTTCCCTCCCTTCCTCCCTTCCTTCCTCCCTTCTGCCCTTTCTCCTTCCTGCCCTTCTTCTTTCCTTCCTTCTTCCCTTTCTCCCCCCTCCTTCCTTCCCCTTCCTTCCTTCCTTTACTTACTTAACCTTCCTTCCTTATCCTCCCTTCCTCCCTTCTTGCCTCCCTTCCTTCCACCCTTTCTCCTTCCCAACCTACCTACCTACCTTCCTTCCTTCCTTCCTTCCTTCCTTCCTTCCTTCCTTCCTTCCTTCCTTCCTCCCTCCCTCCCTCCCTCCCTCCTTCCTTCCTTCCTTCCTTCCTTCCTTCCTTCCTTCCTTCCTTCCTTCCTTCCTTCCTTCCTCCCTTCCCTTTTCTGTCTTTTCCTCCTTCCTTCCCTGAGAGCCTTGTCCAAGGTATAAATACAACCAGTCAGTCAACAAAGCCATCTACCCAAAGCTTAGCACCATCTTTACGTCTGGCCCATATCTTAAGAGAGATCGCCCAGCCAAGTCAAACTTACAATTCCTCCCAGATCTTGCTCCTACCTGTGGTATTTTCCTCAAATGTAAACAGTACTGGTGTGGCAGAATCTTGCACCCCTAGAGATTGCCAAAGAAGCCCATTAGATAATTTCACGTAGGATGGCGTCCTGGTTTTTCTACTCCTAGTTACCTGGAACAATTGATCTATTAGAAATACAGTTCTGGTCCAAATCATTCCCAGGGTTTGTCTTTCTTTAGATGTTTGAAAGAAACAAATTTGCATCTAACACTGTTAATAGCTACTGATAGACCTATTAGTGAGCAGGAAAGACCAGGCCACACGAGAAGGTCCAATTATGATTTATTGTTAAACAGCCAATGGACAGGAATCTTCTCAACTAATTGCTAACACCTGGCTGGAGTTATGTAAGGGCGATAGTTCTCAAGGGAGGCGAGATTTAGATCGCTTGTGGCTACGTAGAGATTCTAGGCTGAGTTCTCTTTTAACTCCACCCAGGTTCTCACGCTTCATCACAAAATCTCCAGAACCGTAAAGCCTACAAACTTGAAATTTGGACCGTATGTTCCTCTTGGCTTCTAGGGGCTCAGTAAGAAAGGATTTTTCAAAATGACCATCAGATCATTTAGAGTATTTCCTATATTATTATTAACACGCTCTGATGCTAAGGAGTTTGATTCCCACTCCCGACCTGAAAAGAAATCTCTCCGAGTGCAAAACACAAGCAGAGGAGAGGAGTTTCAGTTTCAGTCTTAGTTTCACAGCACCAAGCAGCTTTAGGACAGAACAGTTGAGCTAAGCCACGCCCAGGCTCCTTGCTGTCTCCTTCTTGCTCACACAGCAAATACTGTTTCAGTTTCCAAACAGACCTCAACTTTCTCCCACACTGAGAGGATGCTAGCCAGATAAATACCAAAGTATGCTGGTAGGCAGAGGCACAATTTCCCCTCTTCTTATTTTTCTCCCCCCAAACAGCCCAACCACATAGTTTCGTAGCGAAGCATGGGTATCGAGCTAGTAGTTAATAACTCCAAAAGAGAGATTTGGGTTGTTGTTTTCCCCTCCTCCCCAGGCTAGTGTTGTTGTGTATCTTTGAGGCTCAACAAACATGACTTGAAAGCACTTAGCTGTTTTTGAATAATTTGTTCCAGATGGACCCTCACCGAATTTCTGAAGAGGATACCAACTGTTTACGGTCCTTCCTGAGACTTCCAGAGAACGTAGATCTGCCAGAAGCCACCTTGGCCAACCAAGAGACGAGGCTGTTGTCTGAATCATGTCGAAGGATGAAGCAGGCTTTCCAAAGAGTAATGCAAAAGGTCAGTCTACTCCAGGTTGGAAGTTGGTGGAAGTTTCAGGGTCACCTTAGAGACCTCCCCCTTCCGCCTTGTACAGAAACCTCGAAGTAAAATATAAAGAATGTTCTTCTTTTCGAGTGTGGTCTTGTGAACTAAACTAATCTATGGAGAATAATAAACCCTATTCTTCCTTCAAAGCAAGGAGGAAAGAATAGGTGCTAGAAGACCTCCAAAGTCCCTTCCAGCTCTTAGTACTGTCATTAAGAGGCGGCCTTTCATAGTTTCCTTGAAAGCACCACTGCAACAGATTACAGAATAACAGAGTTGGAAGGGACTTTGTAGGTCATCTAGTCCAACCCCGCTGCACAAGCAGGAGACCCTGCACCATTTCTGACAGATGGCAGTCCAGACTCTTCATGAAAGCCTCCGGTGATGAACCTCTGAAGGCAACTTCTGTTCCACGGGCTGATGGTTCTCACTGTCAGACAATTTCCAGGTTGAATCTCTCCTTGTTCAATTTCCATCCATTATTCCTTGTCTGGGCTTCAGGTTATCATACAGGTTGGGAAGATGTAAAGACAGGATCGCTTGAAAGGAGATGTTCTCTTCAGGTTCTCTTGTCTCTTTGTTGTTGTTGTTAGTTGCAAAGTCGTGTCCAACCCAACGCGACCCCATGGACAATGTTCCTCCAGGCCTTCCTGTCCTCCACCATCTCCTGGAGTCCATTTAAGCCAACTGCTTCAGTGACTCCATTCCCCTCCTTCTCTACCGTCCCCTTCTTCTTCTTCTTCTTCTTCTTCTTCTTCTTCTTCTTCTTCTTCTTCTTCTTCTTCTTCTTCTTCTTCTTCTTCTTCTTCTTCTTCTTCTTCTTCTTCTTCTTCTTCTTCTTCTTCTTCTTCTTCTTCTTCTTCTTCTTCTTCTTCTTCTTCTTCTTCTTCTTCTTCTCCTCCTCCTTCTCCTTCTCCTTCTTCTATTGCCCTCCATCGTTCTGAGCCTTCAGCTCTTCTCCAGGGAGTCCTTCCTTCCTTCTCTTGAGGTGGCCAAAGTCTTTGAGTTTCCTCTTTAGGTTCTGCCCTCCTAAAGAGCAGTCCAGGTTGATCTCCTCTAGGATGGACCGGTTGGATGACCTTGCAGTCCAAGGGACTCGCAGGAGTCTCCTCCAGCACCAGAGTTCCAAAGCCTCCATTCTTGGGCGCTCAGACTTCCTTACGGTCCAACTTTCACAGCCGTGAATTGCACCTGGGAAAACCACAGCCTTGACGCTACGCACTTTGGTTGGCAGGGGGATGTCTCTGCTTTTGAGTAGGCTGCCTAGCTTTGCCATAGCTTTCCTCCCCAGGAGCAAGTGTTTTTTTTAAAAAAATTTCTTGGCTGCAGTCCCCATCTGCAGTGATCTAGGAGCCCAGAAAAAAAAATACATAAATCTGTCACTCCCTCCATTTCTTCCGCATCTCTTTGCCAGGAATCGAAAAGGCCAAATGCCGTGATCTTAAATTTCTCAAACTCTTTAAGAGGCCCCCAAATCAAAACACCTCAGCATTACAAACCACATCCATTTTAGAATCACCTGACCAGATTGGCAAAAAGGAAACTTGGCATCTGCTTTTTAACCCAGAGCATCCTGTTCCGAGCGCGATTCTCACCGGGTTTCTAGTGAGTCTTTCTCGAGAAGAACGCGGTGGTGTTACAGGAAGTGGCAGCAGCTCAACAGTCTTCCTTCCAATATATTCCCAAAGAAGATAAGGCGGAAACTTCCTTAATTTCCTTTTAATTGTCTGAGAGGATCTCAACAGCTGTCGTTTAAAAACAGTCTTCTAGATCTTCATTTATCGGGGTACCAACCATGACAAGCACGGGTAGTCCTTGACTTACAACCACGATGGACACTCCCACACTCTGAATTTATGTGCTTCAGTGAGAAATTGGTTAGGGAGTTTTGCTCCGTTTTCCGACATTACTGGCCATGATTGTTCAGCGAATCTCTGCCGTTCATAAGTTAATCCGATGGTGGGATTCAGTTTTTTTTTAACTACCAGTTCTGTAGGCGTGGCTTGGTGGGCATGGCAGGCAAAAGTCTCGTTTCCACTCAAAGCTGACCGATGGTTTTTCCTTCCTTGTCGGTCCTTGGCCAATGGGGGTAAAGTCCCCAGCTTATCACGTTTATTCGCGCCATGTCAACACAAAGTTTTTTTTCCTTTCCTGCTCGCTTTCTGTGTGTGTGTGTGTGTGTGTGTGTGTGTGTGTGTGTGTGTGCAAGGACTTTGAAGGCTTTTTGCAAACCACCATGGGAGACGCTGGTCGGTTGAGAGAGCCTTTTTGCCGTTCCCCTTGGCATCCATCCCAGGAGTGGACGGCTGAGAGGAGCTGGATCAGGCCCAGACTTGTCCTCCGCACTTGGCAACCAAACCCTTCACCCCGTGGAGCCTCCCGAGGGCCGGCCTCTGCTCAGGAGACAACGTTTACCCTAAGGCTGCTGAAGGAGGCTTGACGTTGGCGCACTGAGGGTATTTATTGAATCTGGCCATGAACGTGTGGTCTCCTGGGCTCCGTTGATGGCTTAAGTGAGGTTGTGAAAGAGGTATGTGGCATCATTTGTGACCTACCTTCCTTCCTTCCTTCCTTCCTTCCTTCCTTCCTTCCTTCCTTCCTTCCTTCCTTCCTTCCCTCTCTTCCCTTTCTTTCTTTCTTTCTTTCTTTCTTTCTTTCTTTCTTTCTTTCTTTCTTTCTTTCTTTCTTTCTTTTCTTCCTTCCTTCCTTCCTTCCTTCCTTCCTTCCTTCCTTCCTTCCTTCCTTCCTTCCTTCTTGTTCTTCTTTTTCCTCCTCCTCTTCTTCTTCCTCCTCCTCCTCTTCTTCACCTTGTCCTCCTCCTCCTCACCTCGTCCTCCTCCTCCTCTCCTTTCTCCTCCTCCCTCCTCCTCCTCCTCCTCCTCCTCCTCCTCCTCCTCCTCCTCCTCCTCCTCCTCCTCCTCTTCACCTTGTCCTCCTCCTCCCACCTTGTCCTCCTCCTCTCCTCCTCCTTTTCCTCCTTCCTCCTCCTCCTCCTCCTCCTCCTCCTCCTCCCTCCTCCTCCTCCTCCTCCTCCTCCTCCTCCTCCTCCTCCTCCTCCTCCTCCTCTCCTTCTTCCTCCTCCTCCTCCTCCTCCTCCTGGAATCAGGGAGTGAGGGAAAGAATGAAGGCCATCCCACCCAATCCTTCTTAATGCCACCCTTCAGATGAAAGCATTCTGTGAGGAAACTGACGAACAAAGAGAGACCAGGGGCAGGATTGTCCTTTTCAGTCTCATTCCACTTTCAAAATCTTGGGAGTTCATTAGCCTAGGGGACTTTGCGACCCCTTGATAGAGTTTACTCCGTGATCTTATTTTTCACCGTGAACCGAAATGCCGGCCTTTATTTTGGTCGCTCCTTTGCGATTCGTGGGGCCGCCCTCTGTGGCTTACTAGTGGAAGTTTTAAAAGATTGATGCTTTTCTCTGCAGCTTCCTTCCTGGCCCTACAGAGCTAGAAAACATTCGATTTCCTGTGAGATAATGAGTTTTGATCTTCTTCTTAGTATTCACCTCATCACTGTTTCCCGGCGTTCTCTCTGGGTTAGGCTTAGACAATAAGGGATGCATAGGTGCACACCCACGTGTATTTGGAAGATCGCTGAAGATTTGTGTCTTTAATCTCGCCCCCCCCCAAATTATCACTGCTACTGCTTTCTTCGTGGTTTGGGGTGGGAGTGGTAGACCTCTGTCTCTGAGAAATTCTCTTCTAGGAAATATCCCTCATTAATTAGATTCTAGTGTCAGGCGATGGCCCTAATTAACTCATGAGCCTTGAGCCAAACTTCAAAAAAATCCTAAAGATTTATTAGGACCAACATGTCTGGCATTAACCCGTATGAAGCCAATTCTGACACACATAATTTATGGACACCCCTGACCCTAATTTCTCCCTCCCCCCTGGGTGTGTCATTAATCAGATTCTCCAACGAAGCATATTCATCGGCTGGGTGTGTCATCAATCACATTCTCCAGTGAAGGATTTTCCCCGGGCAGAAGGTCCGGTAGCCTAGCTACAATCTTTTTAAGATAAGCGTGGAATGCGCTTCTGGTTTTAATCGCCGATCTGCTCCGTCAGATTTTGCCCACCTCTCCTGCTTATGGCAACTTGGAAACAAGCATAGGAATGTTTTACGAGTCGACATCCAGATCCTGAGGGATCTGCCCTGAGATTTGGCGTCTTCCCTGCTTCAGAAGTGACGCAGAGCATAATGATGGTGATATTGCCTGTTTGGATGTGCAGATCCCGTCCAATGTGAAGCTTTCATCGCAATTGTGGGTTTCTAATGTTTTGAAACCAGAAGTGAAAAATGCCTGGGCACACAGATGTCATTTCAGTGGAAGTTTTTGGATATAATGTGTAGATCTTTGCTAAAGAGCCGTGGTGGTTACAGTGGTTAGAATGCAGTATTTCAGGCTAATTCTACCAACTGCCGGCAGTTCAATCCTGACCGGCTCCAGGTTGACTCAGCCTTCCATCCTTCCTAGGTGGGTAAAATGAGGAACCAGTTTGTTGTGGGGCAATATGCTGACTCTGTAAAAATCGCTTAGAGAGGGTTATAAAGCACCGTGAAGCAGTATATAAGTGCTACTTCTAGGGCTATTGCAAAATTTGGTGCTGCATATGATAGCTTTGGTTACCACGAAAGATAATTTCTCAACTCAGGGTAGGAAAAGTCATATGGATTTCAGGTTGTGCTGCAAATTAAGGGAAGTGGTTCTGTCATAATTTTCCTCAAAAGCATTTTAATCATCATAGCTGCTCATTACTTGTTCTGACCCAAACCTGGTTCCAAGAGGTACACAAGACAAAGGTAACAGCACAACCTTTTACTGTTTCATTAACAAATCCTGTTTCTTCACAGATGAAAGGCTGCTTCCAACTAATTAGCTCCAATAAGGAAGAGTTTGCCGAGTTTTTACAAGACTGCCAAGAACAACAGATAAATTTCCTAAACACTAAATCAAAGAGTCTCCAAACACCAACTCAGATATTCTGACGTCCACCAGGACGAGTATCAAACTTCTTTGCCTTCTGCAAAGAACTGCAGTTTCTCAGCTGGCTTTTATCCCTTAAGGGAGGGGCCATCACCTTGCAGCCTTACTCCCGAGTCGCCTGTGCTGCTGCAGATGCTTTTTCCTTCGAGCAGCCCTGTGCACGCGCTCTATTCCGATTGAGGTTCAATTAAACGGATGTATTGCCACTCATGCCTGCATGTAGAAACTCAACGGTTAGCACCTGCTTGGAGTTAGTTAGATAAGAATCCACAGAATTCTGGGGAGTTGGGCTAACTGCTTGTGGCTATGTAGGGATTCTAGACTAATCCCTCTTTTGACTCCACCTCCCAGATTTGGCCAATTCTTCTCCCACGATTGTAGCGCTAACCATCTGGAGATCGGATCTTATCTCTCCTGGAGTGCCATAGTTTTAGCTACAAGCCCACTCTACTGTATTAAATGCATTTTTTTTTCCTTTTTAGGAGGTCCAGCGTCTGAGCGCTGGAAAAGACCAGTCAAGATTGGAGAAATGTAAGTGTTACTTTCTTGTCAGGAACCTTCAGCTGAGGGAAGATTTCAATTTCTGATTTTAACATGATGGGGTTTTTTTCTTCTTCTCCCCAACAGCCACAATGGGAGCTTCCTGGTCAGATTCCCCCAAGAAAAGCAAACCGGAGAAAGCACCGTTTGCTCATCTTATAATCGATAGCCACAATATTCCATCTGGTAAGCTCACTTTCAAACTTTTTTTCCCCAGAGTTTTGCAGCATTAATTCAGCGCCAGAAAAATAAACGCAGGTGGCTGATGCTTCGTTTAACTTCTTTATAAACAGAACAAGTAGATTTTACAAACCAGCTTTGTAGATTTCTCCAACATGGAGCAAACTCAGACCGAAACAGGTTGCGAGTTCAGAGCAGAGCTCCGGTCTTCAGCAAGCAAGTTAGTTTCTCTTTTACTTTAGTTCAGCAGGCAAGCAAGAACAGAGAAGCAGTTTCATTTTTAATAGACAGACTCAGAGCTTCACATAGCTGCAGAGTTGCAGAGCTTAATACAGAGCCACACCTAGACTACTTCTAGTTTCAGTTGCCAGCCTAGGTTACTTCTAGTTTCGGTTTCCAAACAGTCCTCATTGGCTGACCTTGTTACCATGCTCTATTTCAGTTTATGAATATACTCTGACACTTTTGCCATGCGAGGTTGGACTAGAAGCCCTCCAAAGTCCCTTCCAGCTTTAATCTCTTCTAAAGAGATTGAGTAACCATTTGTCTGGAATGGCATAGGGTCTCCTGGCTGAGCAGGGGGTTGGACTAGAAGACCTCCAAGGTCCCTTAGAATGAACAGTGAGGATAATTAGCCAGCAGAACAGAAGTTGCCTTCAGAAGTTATAGGTGCTTCATCACTGGAGGTTGGACCACCATTTGTCTGAAATGGTATAGAGCCAAGATGGCGAACCTGTGGCACGTGTGCCACAGGTGACACGCAGAGCCATTTGTGCTGGCATGCGAGCTGCGGGCAAACTTACCTCACTGCGCCTGCGCACACCTCCCAGCTGATTTTCGGCAGGTTTGAGGCCTTTTTCGGCCTCCCAAAGGCTTGAGGAAGGCTTCTGCAGGCTTTGCAGGCCGAAAACTAGCCCTGTTTTGTCACTTCCTGTTTTTTCCGAAAATACCGGAAGTGACAAAACGGGCCTAGTTTTTGGCCTGCAAAGCCTGCAGAAGCCTTCCTCAAGCCTCTGGGATGCTGAAAAAGGCCTCAAACCAGCAAAAAATCAGCTGGGAGGTGCAGTGCAGGTAAGGGGGCAGCGGGAAGTGGGTGGGTGGGCGGATATTGTGCGCACATGCATGGGGGGCGTGGGGGGGCATTGCCCTCTGTGACGTGAGCATGCAAGCCCGCGCACAATTTTTGGCACAGGAGCTCAAAAAGGTTAGTCGCCACTGGTCTAGGGTTTTCTCCTATCTGAGCAGGGGGATGGACTTGAAGACCTCCAAGGTCCTTCCTAGTTCTAATTTTATTTTAAAGAGATAGGATAACCATTTTTTCTGGAATGGCATAGCGTCTTCTGGCTGTGTAGGGGTTGGACTGGAAGACCTCCAAACTCCCTCCCAGCTCTAATCGGATTGATTTATCAATAAGTCGTTAAGCGAGGACTATTTCTAATCCCCACAAGGAGGAAGCAAATACTTTATTCTTCTTCTTTTTTTTCTTAATCTTCTCTTCTCAGGCACCGGGAAAGTGAATCTTACATGTTGGCACCATGACAAAGGCTGGGCAAACGTGCTGAACATGACCTTCAGTGACGGCAGGCTCATAGCCAATCACGACGGCTTTTACTACCTGTACGCCAACGTGTACTTCAGGCACCACGAAACATCGGGCAACCTGACTGGCCAGACGCTGCAGCTGATGGTGTACATGACCAAAACCGATGCCAAGCGGAGAAACTCGGTCGTCCTGATGAAAGGCGGAAGCACCAAGAACTGGTCGGGCGAATCCGAGTTTCATTTTTTCTCGGTCAACGTCAGCGGGTTCTTCAAACTGAAGTCGGGAGAGATGGTGAGCCTCCAGGTCTCCTATCCTTCCTTGCTGGACCACTCCCCGGAAGGAACTTATTTTGGCGCTTTTAAAATAAGAGATATCGATTGAGTATTGATTTTTTTTTTTCCATTTTGGTTTTTGTTTTTCGATTGGGAAAAATGTGGTAATTTATTCAGCTGGGTTTAGAGGAATTGGAGGGTGCGGTTACAGCTTGTGGGTGTCCAGTTGTATACAGGTAGACCTTGACTTATAACCGCCGTTGAGCCCACATTTCCACTGCTAACTGAGACGGTTGTTAAATGAGCTTTGTCCCATTTTGTGATTTCTCTGCCCACTGTGATGACCCAAAGGGGCGTGGCACAAAGGCAACACAGTCAGATCATCAGTAGGAGTCCCTTTATTAGCTCCAACTTTGCCCCCAAGGTCCAGGTTACCTTCTGGGCTGGAGAAAAACTCTCCCAGGTAAACAGCCTTTGGCTGCAGAGAATCAAGTCCAAAATGTGGTCAACACAAACTGTAACTTAAAGTGCAATCAAGCCAGAATGAGGTAATTAGTCGGGCAGGGCAGGAGCAAGAATTCCAGACGTGAAGGCACTGCAATAACTCAACTCGGTTGGGAAGACTTAGGAACACAGATAACCAAAGTCAACACAAGATAAACTCACATTTGCTCCCAGCAGCTGCCGCACTCACCTTGCATCTCTCTTAAACTCTCTTCCCAGCTGTGGCTAATGAAGGGAATCAGGGCCCTTTCCTCCCCCATAAGCCACCCAACCCACATTGCTCCTTTCTCCGTTCCTCCCTGCCTGCCTTAGGATGAAGAAGGGGTGGGCCTGGGTCTTCCTCTGAACAGGGAAACGTGTGTGTGTGTGTGTGTGTGTGTATAAACATGGCCTTAAGTCATTTTATTTTCCCAGCGCCGTTGTAACTTTGAACCGTCATTAAGCGAACTGTTGGAAGTCAAGGACTACCTGTAAATTTGAGACTTTCAAGAAGAGACTGGACTGCCATTTGTCAGAAATGGCGTAGGGTCTCCTGCTTGGGCCGGGGGTGGTGGACTAGATGACCTACAAGGTCCCTTCCAAATCTGTTAATCTAATCTAAAATGTTGGCCTGGTTTTGAGGGAACTCTAGAGAAGTGTGCCTTACAAATTTTGTTTTAATACGGTACTCAATAAAGCAACTTATGCACTGATACAGCCTTACATTTTGTAATTAAAATATCGAGGGGGAAAAAAAAACATTAATTAATTTAACGAAGGGTTTTTAGAATTTGTGATGTGGAAGTGTCCCTTCCTGAAAGATTAAAATTATATTTTTCCCCTCCTTTTTTTTTTCTTCTTCTTCTGCCGGCGGAATTGCATCTTAAATATAACTTTGCCTTCGTTCTGTTTCTCTTATTCGTCCCTTCCTCTGGGACGGTGTAGAATCTTAAGATTCTTTTATTGCAGTATTTTTGGCACTGAATTTGTCTCCTGT
Source organism: Pseudonaja textilis (assembly GCF_049901715.1). Classification (NCBI taxonomy): domain Eukaryota; kingdom Metazoa; phylum Chordata; class Lepidosauria; order Squamata; family Elapidae; genus Pseudonaja; species Pseudonaja textilis. Next base: position 50,621,204 of record NC_141997.1, read on the forward strand.
ATGTTGGGATCTGGGACACAATTCTACTGACTACAGTATAAAGGTGCTTTTCCTGTTTTGTTTTTTTGCTTTATGTTGTCAGCGGCGAAAGAACCAGGGTGGGCTTGTTTGCTGGGTGAAAGGATGGCGACTCTGAGAATTGATTGACAGATTAAAAATGAGACTTAGATCTGAGATGTTTCTTTGAGGGAGGAATGTGGATTCCACTGTTGTCCATAAAAACACGATTGAACAAATTCAGTCAAGATTCAGGCGAAAGTCTATGGAGATTCCCAGGCATCAAATGTTTTGCTTTTCATTCAAGAAGCTCCTCCTTCTCCTCCTCCCTCCTCTTCTTTTTATTCTTCTCCTTCTTCCTCCCCCTCCCCCTCCTTTCTCCTCCTCTTTTTCTTTTTCTCTTTCTTTCTATTCCTCCTCTCCTCTCCCTCCTCTCCCTCTCTCTTCCTCCTCTTCTTTTTATTCCTCCTCTTCTTTTTTTCTTCTCCTCCCCTCCTCTCTTCTTCTTCTTCTTCTTCTTCTTCTTCTTCTTCTTCTCTTCTTCTTCTTCTTCTCTTCTTCTTCTTCTTCTTCTCTTCTCTTCTTCTCTCTCCTCCTCCTCCTCCTCCTCCTCCTCCTCCTCCTCTCCTCCTCCTCCTCTTCTTCTTCCTTCCTCCTCCTTTCTCCTCCTTCTTCCTCCTTCTTCCTCCTCATGCTCTTTTTCTTCTTTTTCCTCCTCCTCCCCTTTTCCTACTCTTCTCTACTCCTCTCCTCCTCTTCTTCTTCCTCCTCCTCTTTCTTTTTTCTTTCATTCCTCCTCCTACTGCTCTCCTCCTCCTCTCCTTCTTTCTTCTCTTTCTTTCTTTCTTTCTTCTCTTTCTTTCTTTCTTTCCTTCCTTCCTTCCTTCCTTCCTTCCTTCCTTCCTTCCTTCCTTCCTTCCTTCCTTCCTTCCTTCCTTCCTTCCTTCCTCCCTCCCTCCTCCTCCCTCTCCTTCCTTCCTTCCTTCCTCCTTTGCTCCTCCTCCTCCTCCTCCTTGAAAAAGCAGTCCAGTTCCAATTTAAAAAAAGCACCCTTGGTGTAACCATGAGCTGGATGACTGAGAATCTCCTTAGACATTTAGCATTTTAGTTAGTAGTTGATGAATGTTTTCAGGTTTGGCATGATTTGTGAAATTGTTCATTAAGAGCTGGCCCTTCATTCCACAGAGGTCAGTTGTCCACAACAAGAAGAAAAAACTGCATTAAGCTTTGGAAACCCAAAGCTGCAATCAGTTAATCAATTCTCAGCATTGTCTTGTCATGCCAGCCTTTGCAAAGACCTGTTTCTTCCCTCGCCAAAACAGGCAAAAATGGATATTTTTATATTCTGTAAGATCAAGGTTATATTGTAGATGTAAGATTTTTATGTGAAGAACCTTGTAATTTATGTTTGTCCTAAAGTATTTGATACAAAATATTTAAAACCTGTGAGAGTGTATATGTGTATATATGTATATATCATTGGAAATGTTTGTACAGAAATGGATTTTACTGGTGCACTTTTTAAAAAGCCCATTAGGGAAAACTGCAGCTAAAATGATCATTTGCAACCAGCAAATTGCAATCATTTTCTTGGCGTTGTATTAATTTAATCGCTTTCGGTCGATCTGATCAGTATTATCAAAAAGTCCAGGATCACACATCCCAGTCTGACAACTGTGGATAGTTTTCGGTACCTTGCACATTTGACTTTTAACTCCAGGAATTTTGGCCAAGGTTTTTTACAGGAAAAAAATAGGGAGAAATCAGTAAAAATCAGTATTCGAACCAGTGCCTTTGAAAGGAAGTTCTATTAATAACTGTAATCCTCAACTTATCTACGATCGAGCCCGGAATTACGGCCATAAGTTACTGTGTTGCTAAGCAAGGCACCCACACAATTCTGGCTCTCCCTGTTGTAGTTGTTATGAAGAGCCACAATCCTGGATTGTTGAACAAACAGTCATTAAGTTGAGGTCTACCTGGGTAATCTATATATATAAAAGCGAAATACCCCTCATGCATCATCACAAAATCTCCAGAACCGTAAAGCCTACAACCTTGAAATTTGGCCCGTATTTGCCTTCTAGGTGCCCACTAAGAAAGGATTTTTCAAAATGACCATCAGAGCATTAGAAATTCCTATATTATTAGCCCGGCCACATTGTTTCGTAGCGAAGCACGGGTATAGAGCTAGTGGAAAAATAAGCCCACAGACCCAACAGATTGGTTAAAAGCATTTATGCAATTATTCAACAGACCTTTTACTGTACTAAGACATGCTGCAAATCTGTAAATGCTCTAAGTGAATTGTATTGGGGTGTTGGTTTGTTTTGAAAACAATGTTCTGTTTCTTTTTTCTTTTTGCAATAAAGAAAAGCATAACCCACATGTTACGATGATTTTATACTATACGGTAAGCTCTGCTTTGGATTGTTATAACATTTTAAGAGAAATAAAATACATTTCTAAGAAACGGGAGTTGGCGGTTTGCTGCTCTTCTTCCTACTTCCTTTCTCTGCCGAGGCAGTTTTGAACAGCGCTACTAACATTATTGTGTAGGTTGATAATCAAATAATTGGATGGATGAACTGAGCAGGGCCGGCCGCAAAAGGAAAGAGCAAATTGGAGAAATCTGAAACAGCCACAAAGCAGCGTTTTAGTATTTCTGTTTTTTGCTCACTCACGGGCTGAGATTCGACAGGGGAGGAAAAAGGGAAGGGGAAAACATGGGAGAAAGGAGAAAAAGAAAGAAAAGACGTAGACTTCTAACTCTCTTTGGTGCACTAGAATAAGATAATAACATTAGACCTCAACTTTTTACCTTTACTTAATAGTATAAAATAACCATTTCCAAAACAACAAACCTATTTGATTGGTAAAACCCACAATCAAAGTTTCATTCCCCCCCTCCACCTCAAGCACAAAGTCCAGAAGTGGTTTCGAAGTAGAGACAGAAGTAGTTGTGTATTTTATTTTTAATCAAAGGAGTTACTTTAATCCATCTCTGCTAACTCCATCCTCTTCTGCAGCTTTTCGTCCATTGTGGGGCTCACGAAGAAAGGATTTTTCGAAATGACCGTCAGAGCATTTAGAGTATCTCCTATATTATTATTATTATTAACACGCTCTGGTGCTAAGGAGTTCTACTCCCCCTCCCCACCTGAAAAGAAGAAATCTCTTCCAAAGGCAAAACACAAGCAGAGGAGTTTCAGTTTCACAGCACCAAGCAGCTTTAGTGCAGAATAGTTGAGCTAAGCCACGCCCAGGCTCCTTGCTATCTCCTTCTTGCTCACGCAGCAAATACTGTTTCAGTTTCCAAACAGCCCTCAACTCTCTCACACACAGACAGGATGCTAGCCAGATGAACGCCGATGGATGCTGGGAGGCAGAGGCAGAATTTTCCCCCCCTTATTTTCCTCCCCCAAAACTAAGCCTGACCACATAGTTTTGTAGTGAAGCACGGGTATTGAGCTAGTATTTTATATTTATATATATAAATTATAAATTTATAAGAGGAACCAACATTCTATACATGTCTGCCCTTGAAAAATATTTGGAAGCTGCATTTGGCAGCCCGCATGGTTTTCTGCAAACCTAGATTTGCAGATGGATAGATATTTTGTTCCATCTGGAGGTGTTTTCTGAATCGAGCTAGATTTTAATCAAAGTTTAGCTCTAATGAGGTTCAGGAAGTTCCTTCCTTAGTTCCTGGAAATGAACTTCATGGGCAGATCTCTTAATGATTTCTTGGTGCCTCTTTCTTATCTGGTTGCTTTTTTTTCCTAATAAGGTGTTTGATGTGTGTTTTTGCAACAATTTCTTTTCATGATTACATGCTCTGAGCAGCCGTCAGTCTGTTGTTGCAAACAAGACTTAATGCAGGATGATTGCAGGTTATAATTGAAACAGGGGAAGTTCTCTAGAAGTTTCAAATTCTAGAGTTTTCAAACTCTGTCTATCATCTTGACATTACCATCTACTATCTGTCATGTCCATCCATCCATTCATCCATCCTTCTTTCCATCCATCCATCCATCCACCCTTCCCATCCTTCCATCCATCCATTCATCCATCCTTCATTCCATCCATCCATCCATCCTTCCATCCATCCTTCTATCCAGCCAGCCAGCCAGCCAGCCAGCCATCCATCCATCCTTCCATCCATCCATCCATCCTTCCATCTATCCATCCATCCTTCCATCTATCCATCCATCCAGCCAGTCATCCTTCCTTCCATCCATCCATCCTTTCTTCCATCCATCCATCCTTCCATCCATCTATCCATCCATCCTTCCATTCACCCATCCATTCACCCATCCTTTCTTCCATCCTTCCACCCTTCTACCCATCCATCCATCCATCCATCCATCCTTCCTTCCTTCCATCCATCCATCCTTCCATCTATCCATCCATCCTTCCATTCATCCATCCATCCATTCATCCATCCATCCATCCATCCATCCATCCATCCATCCATCCATCCATCCTTCCTTCCATCCATCCATCCTTCCATCTATCCATCCATCCTTCCATTCACCCATCCATCCATCCAAGGATTATACATGATTACACAGGTGGTCCTCGACTTACAACCACAATGGAGCCCAAAATTTCTGTTGCTAAGCAAGACATTTGTTCAGGGAGGTTTGTCCCATTTTACAACCTTCCCTGCCACAGTTGTTAAGGGAATCACTGCAGTTGCTAAGTTAATAACACGGTTGTTAAGTGAATCTAGCTTTGCCACTGATTTTATTTGTCAGAATGTTGCAAAAGGGCAACACGTGACCTTGGGATATTGCGACCGTCGTAAGTATGAACCACTTGCCACGCATCTGAATTTTGATCACGTGACTGTGGAGATGCCTCAAAGATCCAAAGTGTGAAAAGTGGTCATAAGTCACTTTTTTCAGTGCTGTTGTAAGTATTTAGTCCCTTCCTTCCTTCCTTCCTTCCTTCCTTCCTTCCTTCCTTCCTTCCTTCCTTCCTTCCTTCTTTCCTTCCTTCCTTCCTCCCTCTACTTCCCTCCTTCTTTCTAATTATTTACATCTCTTATTTCTTTCCCTCTCTCCCTCCATCCCTCCCCTTTACCTTTCTTCTTTCTCTCCTTCCTTCTCTCCCCCCTTTCTTCCTTCTCTCCTTCCTTTTATTTACCTCCCCTTCTTCCTCCCTCCCTCCCTCTCTCCCTTTCTTCATTCTTGCCTACTTTCTTCCTTCTTCCGATTATTTCCATCTCTTATTTCTTTCCTTCCTTCCCTCTCTCCCTCCATCCCTCCCTTTTACCTTTCTTCTTTCTCTCCTTCCTTCTCTCCCCCCTTTCTTCCTTCTCTCCTCCCACCCTTCCTTCTTCACTCCCTCCCTTCCTTTTATTTATCTCCCCTTCTTCCTCCCTCCTTCCCTCCCTCCTAGAATGTTATAAATTTGCTTGTTATGCAGTTTTAAACATCTGACTTTTTGCTCCGAGAAAAATCCCCAGATGGATCTATGATTGCTCACATTATCTTTAGGTTGCTTTCATCCTCCCCCAGTTCAGGGTTTTGTTTTCGCCAGGACTGCAACGTTTGTTTGTTTTTTACCCAAATTAAGAACGGATGCATCTTGCTTTGTGCTATTTTCCATGCGGAGACGGGCATTTACGGCAATCTTCCGGAGACTTCTGAAATTAAAATTCCATTAGCGAACCTTCCTGTCTTATACCCAACACATACAGCACGATCTAATATTTCTAAATTACAGGGCTTGGGACGGCCTTCCTTGGGGAGCTTTAATGAAGGCAAAATATAAGGTACGGCTTGATTTCCAAATGGGGTCAGTTCCCTGAAACAGGCTGGTCAATTTCACAATGAGAGATCAACACCCAAGAATGCAACACCTTTTAAAATTGCTGACGTGCAGGACTTGCTGTTAACATTTCCAAACCAATCACATCGTTCTGCAAAGTATTTGGCTTTCTTATAACGTCCCAACCCAAGCTGGCAACAAAAGGTTTTTTCCCCCCATTAAATTAGACATACCCTGCAACCTTTCTTCATACGTTTCAGCTTCCAGTCCCTTTAATTATCTTTGTTGCTCTCCTCTGCATTCTTTTTCAGAATCATGGCTTTTTAAAAAATATATTGTGGCAATCCTGGCTGTTGACAGTCTCTATCTATCTATCTATCTATCTATCTATCTATCTATCTATCTATCTATCTATCTATCTATCATCTGTCTGTCTGTCTGTCTGTCTGGCCGTCCATCCATCCATCCATCCATCCATCCATCCCATCCATCCATCCATCCATCCATCCATCTATCATCTATCTATCTATCTATCTATCTATCTATCTATCTATCTATCTATCTATCTATCTATCTATCTATCTATCTATCTATCTATCTATCCGTCAATCCATCTATCTATCTATCTATCTATCTATCTATCTATCTATCTATCTATCTATCTATCTATCTATCTATCTATCTATCTATCTATCTATCTATCCATTCCCCTTTCAGGCACAATTCAGGCCACAAAGTTCTTTGATTTTCCAAGGAGTAAGCCCCATTGAATTCCATGACATTTACAAACTGATACACACATTTTAGATGCTGTTATTAGAATATATCAGGTTTGGGTCAAGATCGTGTTAGAAGTTAAAACCCACCCCTCTCCTAGGAAAATGAAATATTTTAGGATGTACTGAAAAGGCAGAATATTTCCCCTAAAAAAGAGTAGAAACTCAGAAGCAGAAGCTCACCCCACCACACTTTTGTTAATGGGTGGGCCGTTAAGGCCTGGGTCAGAATAGTTTACATAACAAAGATCTACTCCAGGTAGAGCCATAATAGGAATTGCCCAAAGCCCTTTCATTACATCATCATCATCCAGCGAGGCTCAACCAAGCCTGGGACTCAGGACAGCCTACAGAGTTGCCCCTGCATGGCCCCATGGGAGTCGGACAACCAATCGGAATACAAGCTCAAATTCAAATCCCGACAGACAGCATAAAACCCAGGGACTCTCAGGATCCCTCAGTCCAAGAGCTCCAAGGCATGTGAACCTGTCCACCATTAAACCCTCTTTCCAAGCAGTCACCATGTTACCAGTGTCTTTCTTCCCCACTTGGAACTGAACGTAGAAGGATATTTCTTCCAACAATAGAATTACTACATTTTGCCTAGTCTGGTCTTCACACGCCTGCCTTGACGTTGAACTCACACTCCTGCACCGTGCCATAAAATTGAAAGAGTGTCAGAACCAGGTTTTAACTAGTGAAATATTCCTGATTTTCCCCCCTTTGAGTCTTAATCTTTGAAACCGCTGCCGAAGGCGACAAGGTCTTTAGGTGAATTTATTTTTGAGCAATGCAGCTGATCCTTTTTGTTCCATGTAACGCTTTCAAAATTCTAACATAAGGCACCGTCGGCAGGTTAAATACAGAATTAGTCAAAAAAAGAAGAGAAAAGAAGGCTGATCAAAACCGCACACCCTCCTGCCTGGGGGATTCTGGGAGTTGAAGTCCATAACCTTCAAGATGCCAAGGATGAAAACCAGGCGATTAGGGCAGGCGTCCCGAACCTTGGTCACTTTAGAGGCATATGGACTTCAACACCCAGAATTCTTCAGCCAGCCATGCTGCAGGTTGGACAGCATGCTGGCTGAGGAATTCTGGGAGTTGGTCCATAAGTCTTAACATTGTGAAGGTTGGAGACCTTCAGCCGGTTCTGACCAATCTTCACCCACCAATTTTTATATTTCAAAAAATATTTCGTTCAGTGAACAGCGTGGTTCCAGGTTTTTACATTTCCATACAAACACGACCTTAGTTACCCATTCATCTTTCCCATTCAGTTTCATATCAAATCATTACGTTTCCAATTTCTATAAATTTTCTCAAACATTCTTATATTCTTCACACTTCGTCTCTTAACTTCTTTCATTTTTCTTCAAATATTCCCGTGTCTTCTTTATGTAGTATTTAAAAATCTTATTTCTTATTCTACGTTCATCCTACTTATACTTTTATCTGTCGCGTTTGCAAATTCGTCGCATACTCTTAGTTCGTTATTCAGAAAATTCCATCATGGTTCTAACGATTCAAAGATTCAAAGATCTCCCTCTTTCACTACCAATTTGAGTGTACCGCCCCTTTGTCTTATACATCATTCAATTAACTCCCCTTTAATTCATAGTAATGTTTTATCCTAGTATAAACTTATTTTAATTACACCTTTTTTTAATCTCTTAGTTATTGCATAAGACACGTATACTTTAGGGCAGATTCCACACGGCCCATTTTCGATGCAGTTAAGTGCAGGGGTCGCGCGGAGACCCTGGGAGAGCGAAAAGCAAGCCTTCCGGAAGTCCGGAAATGGGCCTATTTTCCAGCTTCCGGAGGGCCTCCAGAGCCCAGGGGAATCTTTTTTCATCCTCCCAGAGGCCCGAGGGAAGCCTCCGGACTCTTGGGAGGGTGCAAAACGGCCTTCCTGGAAAAACCGGAAGTGGCAAAATGGGCCTATTTATGGCTTCTGGTGAGCCTCCAGAGGCCGGGGAGGCTGTTGCAACCGGGCAGCGAACTGCTTTCTGGGATTTTTGAATCCCGCCCTTGGAAACAGGTCCAAATGGGTCCAAATGGGTTAGAGCAGGGGTGTCCAATCTTGGCAACTTTAAGACTTGTGGACTTCAACTCCCAGAATTCCTCAGCCAGCTGGCTGAGGAATTCTGGGAGTTGAAGTCCACAAGTTTTAAAGTTGCCAAGGTTGGACACCCCTGGGTTAGAGTGTTTAAGTTTCAGACCCCTGAACTAGACATACCCAATTCCAGCAATCGTTCTTTACATGTTTTAGGTTCAGGGCTGGGATTCAACCGGAGTTACTACTGGTTTGGTGACTATGTTTTGCACGCGTGTGTAAAAAACCTTAAGCTGTGCCGCCCGGGCAGCCGAAAAGCGCTGCGTGTGGGTGCGCAGCATTTGAAAAGCCACTTCCACCCCCCCCTGCTTTTTCAACCTCAGCTGTGCCGTGCAAAGCAACTGAGGTTGAAAAAGCAGGAAATAAAGGACAGGTAAGAGCCCGGGCAGGTGGGTGGGCCAAAGAGCAGCAGACACACAACCGGTTCGGTGTCTGCTGCTCTTCAGAGCTACCGGTTCTATAGAGCCGGGCCGAACCGGTAGCATCTCACCCCTGTTTGGGTTCCAGTTCTCTCATCATCTTCGTTGCTTTTCTCTGCGCTCTTTCCAGAGTCTCAACAATCAACGTCAAATTTTTATATCATGACAATAAAAACGGAGGGTTCTTCTGCCCCCACTTCGCCCCCCGAAATCAAAGAACAAGTTACGCAATTCCGCTCTACTGATAAGTGTATCCGTGCAATGCGAAGCCTCTGTGGTTTTCTAAGGGTGCCTCACCGCACAGCCCGACTCAGCCGAACCATCATTGGCACCCGGCTGAAGAATCCGCCATTAGCTCTTGCGTAGAAATGGCCACACAGGGAGACAACATAATTATACAGTGGGCAGAGAGAGGGCGCGATTCAGCCCTCGGGGACCTTTGGAGAGGGGGAATTTTGGGGAGCACATGGCTCCTTGTGGACCTGTTTTTAGTTTGTGCTGTGGTAATTCTGATGTGAAGTAGTAGCAGCCAGCAATCTCCCTTCCGTTTATCTCATTTTATTGCAATTGTATGTGTGTGTTTCTATTCTATTCTATTCTATTCTATTCTATTCTATTCTATTCTATTCTATTCTATTCTATTCTATTCCATTCCATTCCATTTCATTTCATTTCATTCCATTCCATATTCTATTCCATTCTATTCCATTCCATTCCATATTCTATTCTATTCTATTCTATTCTATTCTATTCTATTCTATTCTATTCTATTCTATTCTATTCTATTCTATTCCATTCCATTCCATTCCATTCCATTCCAGTGTAGTATAGTTTTGTATAGTATAGTATACCATAGTATAGTAAATTCTCTATTCTGTTCTAAAATATATTTATTCTATTTTTTCCTAAAGTGTATTTGTTCTATTTATTCTGTTCTGTTCTATTCTATTTTACTCTATTATTTTTTATGCTGTGCCATTCGATTCTTCATTCCAATTACTCTCCCTTCCTCTCCCTCCCCTCCCCGTCTCTTCCATTCTGTTCTGTTCTGTTCTGTTCTGTTCCATTTGTTTATTCCAATTACTTGCCTTTCTTATCTCCAATCCTCTCCCTTCCATCCCTTCCATTCTATTCTATTCCATCATTATTCTATTCTATTATTCTATTCTATTCCTTTCCACTCCACTCCATTCCTAAACTCGCTATTATTCAGCCATTCGATGACCATCAGTGTTTTTGCAGCGTAAATGTTCACTTAGCTAAATGACTATCTGTACCCTCATTAAGGAACTCAAAGAGAGAGATTCAGTGTTTCCTCCTTGGGCTGAGAAGAGGACCTGGCCCAGAAGCATCCGGTCAGTTTCCATGGCCCAAAAATACAGACTATCACCCTGGCTCATCCAATTCAACTCGCGGCCCTCAACCTTTGAAGCAACTGCTCCTTCTTAACCACTAATTCTTCGTGGCCAGCGGTGGGATTCAGTTTTTTATTTTACTACCAGTTCTGTGGCTTGGTGGACGTGGCAGGGGAAGGATACTGCAAAATCCCCATTCCTTCCCCACCCCACTAACCTGCTTTCCAGCTCCGTTCTCCTGTGCAGGGCAACCAAAGAAGACCCAGCCAATCAACTGGGACTCGGGAGGCAGGGAATAGACGGGGTGGGCCCAGTCAGATTTGTAGAACCAGATTTGCTGGTTCTGCGAACCACTCAAGATTTCCCACTACCAGTTCTCCAGAACTGGTCAGAACCGGCTGGATACCACCTCTGATTGTGACTCACCAAGCCCCTGCTGAGGTGCCTTCAACGTTGAGGTTCCCCCATCCCTTGGGCCATTATATCCCCCTGGCTCACCAAGTTCTGCTGGAGGTTCCACCACCCTTGAGATTACAACTTCACCTTCCCCATTATCTCACCTGGGCTCACGACATTTAGCTGGGAGGGTCTCTCCTACCTTTGAGGTTCTCTCCACACCTGCCCCGTTCTATCGCCCCGGGTCATTAAGTGCATCTCGTGGTCCCTCCACGTTCGACGTGGGACATGTCAAACGGGGGTGTGGTGTCACCCTGCTCCCAGGCAGGTCAACAAGCAAGCTGTTCTCTTTTGTCTTTCGGGCCAGGTGAGCAGACTCAGCATCTGACGAAATCCTGCCGATATTGGCCAGGTCCATGTGGAATTTAAGGATTTTCCAAGAGATGGCGCTGTTTCTTTGCGCTCTAGATGGGAGTCTCTGTCTGTACAGTGCTGTTACTCTCTTTATGAGACTTCAGTTATGCTCAATGTTGAAAAGGCATAGAGGTTCCTCTGCGCGCGCTCTCTCTCTCTCTCTCTCTCTCTCTCTCTTCCCATCTCTCTCTCTTGACTCTCTGACTTTCTGTCTCTCTCTGCCTCTGCCTCCATTTCTGTCTCTCTCTCTCTCTCTGACTCTCTTTCTCTGTCTCTCCATCTCTCTCTTTCTTTCTCTCTCTCTCTGTGTCTGTCTGTCTCTCTTTGTCTCCATCTTTGTCTGTCTCTCTGTCTTCGTCTCTCGTTCATCTCCCTCTTTCTCTTCGGTCAAAATGCCTGTAACAGAATGATGCTTATCCCCGTTGGCTATCATGAGGCTTCTGAATGCAATACACAGCATGCTCGTTTTGACTTACAAATTCCCCCCTGCCTTGTCATCTCAATATCCTCAACATTATTGCCCGAATCAGAATTAATTTGTCCAGATCCTTCAGCTGTCATCACCCATTGCTATCTCATGTATTTAATGAGGTCAACAGGATGGAAGCTAGGAGATTATGCTTCCCTTCCCCTTTTCCTTCCCTTTCCTTCCCCTTCCCCTCCCCTCCCTTCCCTTCCCTTTCCTTCCCTTCCCTTCCCTATCCTTCCTTTCCTTTTCTTCCGTTCCCTTCCCTATCCTTCCTTTCCTTTCCTTTCTCCTTCCCTTCCCTTCCCTATCCTTCCTTCCTTTCCTTTCCTTTCCCTTCTCTCTTCCTTTCCTTTCCCTTTTCTCTTCCTTTCCTTTCCTTTCTCCTTCCCTTCCCTATCCTTTCTTTCTTTTCTTTTCTTTTCTTTTCTTTTCTTTTTTTCTTTTCTTTTCTTTTTTCCTTCTCTTCCCCTCCCCTGTCCAAAAGCTGATCATTTATTTAGCAATATTTCCCCATGAGCTACCCCTTTAGTGGACTGGTGCCCAGAACATTCTCTGAATTTGTCCTCCAAATACGTCTATTAAATCCAATTTATATTTAAAGGACAGGTTTCCTGCTCGAGCAAGGGGTTGGACTAGAAGACCTCCAAGGTCCCTTCTAACTCCGTTATTCTGTTCTGTTCTTTTGCTTCCAGAGGTGATTCAAGGTGATGGCCATTATCTATAAAGCTTTTCATAGCAGTGGAGCTAATTACGTGAAGGAACTGTAAGGTGCCCATAAGATCTGCCTGGTCAATTCAATCCTTCAGAGTTGGCACACTCTTAAGTTCCTATAACCGAACAACCTCTTAGGACCCCAAAATCTCTACCTTCAGTTTCCTGGTTTCTGGAATGAGGTCCCCCTTGAGATTCAGGTTGAGGTCCTGTCTACAGTTGTTTAGAAGAGCTGTGAAGACCTTAGAGCAGCCCTTGGTGCACTCTGAGCTTGGCGGTTTTCTTGCAGATGTTTCAGTACCCAAACTGGGTAATATCATCTAGTAGCACTGATGATGTTATCTAGTTTGGGTAATGGAACATCTGCAAGAAAACCACCAAGCTCAGAATGCATCAAGGTCCTTACAGTCCTCCTCCTCCTCCTCCTCCTCCTCCTCCTCCTCCTCCTCCTCCTCCCTCCTCCTCCTCCTCCTCCTCCTCCTCCTCTCCACTCCCTTCTAGCCCTGATGATGTTATCTAGTTTGGGTAATGGAACGTCTGCAAGAAAACCGCCAAGCTCAGAATGCACCAAGGTCCTTACAGTCCTCCTCCTCCTCCTCCTCCTCCTCCCTCCTCCTCCTCCTCCTCCTCCTCCTCCTCCTCTCCTCCTCCTCCTCCTCCTCCTCCTCCTCCTCCTCCTCCTCCTCTCCACAAACCTTCCTCTCCACTCCCTTCTAGCCCTGATGATGTTATCTAGTTTGGGTAATGGAACGTCTGCAAGAAAACCGCCAAGCTCAGAATGCACCAAGGTCCTACAGTCCTCCTCCTCCTCCTCCTCCTCCTCCTCCTCCTCCTCCTCCTCCTCCTCCTCCTCCTCCTCCTCCCTCTCCACTCCCTTCTAGCCCTGATGATGTTATCTAGTTTGGGTAATGGAACGTCTGCAAGAAAACCGCCAAGCTCAGAATGCACCAAGGTCCTTACAGTCCTCCTCCTCCTCCTCCTCCTCCTCCTCCTCCTCCTCCTCCTCCTCCTCCTCCTCCTCCTCCTCCTCCTCCTCCTCCTCCTCCTCTCCACAAACCTTCCTCTCCACTCCCTTCTAGCCCTGATGATGTTATCTAGTTTGGGTAATGGAACGTCTGCAAGAAAACCACCAAGCTCAGAATGCATCAAGGTCCTTACAGTCCTCCTCCTCCCCCTCCTCCTCCTCCTCCTCCTCCTCCTCCTCCTCCTCCTCCTCCTCCTCCTCCTCCTCCTCCTCCTCCTCCTCCTCCTCCTCCTCCTCCTCCTCCTCCTCTCCACTCCCTTCTAGCCCTGCTGATGTTATCTAGTTTGGGTAATGGAACGTCTGCAAGAAAACCACCAAGCTCAGAGAGCACCAAGGAACCTCATTTCAACCCTGAGCTACAAATATTCTCCTTTATTGTAAAGACCTTTATCCAGACCTTCGGCGAGGGAAAATGAATCCTCCTGTGGAGTGTGTACATTCATTCCCTTGTTGTTCCTTTCCTTTGGTTACCTTACCACCTTCTAGTTCTGTATTTTTGTGCATTGTTTTCCTTGAGTGGCATGGTGGCCTAGAGGTGGAACTCTTGCCTCACAATCAGGAGGCTCTGGGTTTGATCCCAGGTAGAGGCAGATATTTCTCTCTCTGGACACACCGAGAATATATCTGCTGAAGAAAACTCCGTATTGGCAACAAGAAGGGCATCTGGCTATTAATACACTCAGCTCCGTTCAATTGCCCAGACTCCATCCTGCAAGGGATCATGGGGTCATTAAATGAGGATGATGATGATTAGCTTTTAAGAGGACAGCCACTGGTATAGGGTCTCCTGCTTGAGCAGGTTAGACTAGAAGACCTCCAAGTTCCTTTCCAACTGTTGCTTTGTTCAGTGTTCTGTGAAATGGGCAGCTGGGTCTTATTTTCAGCATTGTTGACACCTGTAGTTGATAGACAAATTCCCTCAACAGAATGTAGAAGCATAGCATGGACACGAGCAGCGTTACAGTGCGGATTAAGGGAATTTCAGCCACTAGGAAAACAACTTGGGAGAAAATTGTCTGTTGTGGACACCACATGGGCATCAGGAAGGGCATCTGGCCAGCAAATGCTCAGCTCCATTCAGTCGCCCCGACACCACCCTGTTGCAAGGGGTTACAGAGACACTAAAAGACCCCCAAAATATATCGTTTTCCTCGTTTGAATGTTTTTCTTAGGAGCCATCCAGGATGGAAGAATGGGTGCCGAGCACATTTAGTAAATAAATAATCCAGGAGAACCGAAACAAGAATGATAACAGGGCGAATTGCTATCACAAAAGCTTGGTTTGGAATAACAGCAATGGCGCCTACCATCTGAGGAATTCATGTCTCTTTGCCTGTATTTTCAGGCGCTGTAACCAAAAAGCTGCAGGAATAATAATAACAAAAAAATGTTTGGCTCAGAAGCTAGTCTCAATTCCCCAGTCGGTTCAGGTCAAATCAATTATGAACAGACAGTTCTGCCGGAATAAGAAGAACTTACAAAACATACGGTGTGAACATCTCACACTTCCCAGTGCATTTGTTCAGCTGGTGTTAGGTGGGCTTAATTATCTGAAGGTGTGACCTTCGTTGCTGGAGAACAGACAACGAGAAAGAGGAAAGCATTAGTCCACAGCTCCCGATAAAACTGGAGGTAAAAAGTTATTCAGCTGAAATCTAAGCCTGTCATAAATTAACACAAGAGCCAAGAAGGGGGGGGGGAAACCCTAAAAAATGCAGGTGGAGTAGAAAGAAGGTAAAAATGAAAAGTTCTATTTGACCATCTCTCAGGGGTGGGCTTGAAGAATTTCACCAATCGGTTCTCTGACCAGTTGCTGAGTACGTGTGGCCATGGAGCAACCAGGATGATGAGGGGACTGGAGACTAAAACATACGAAGAACAGTTGCAGGAACCGGGCCTGGCTAGTCTAGGGAAGAGAAGAGAAGGACCAGGGGAGACAGGGGAGCAGTCTTCCAATATTTGAGGGGCTGCCACAGAGAGGAGAAAGGGATCAAGCTATGTTACAAGGCACCTGAAGGAATAATGGATGGAAACTGAACAAGGAGAGATTCAACCTGGAAATAAGGAGGCATTTTCTGACAGTGAAAACAATCAACCCATGGAACAAAAGTTGCCCTCGGAAGTTGTGGGAGCACCATCACTTGAGACTTTCAAGAAGAGGTTGGACTGCCATTTGTCAGAAATGGTGTAGGGTCTCCCACTTGGACGGGAGGGGTTGGACTAGATGACCTACAAGGTCCCTTCCAACTCTGATTATCTGTTATGGTGGGTGTGGCCTAGTCAGCCACAGTGGGAGGGTATTTTTGCCCTCCTTGGGCTCCAGCGGCTTTCCTTGAGCCTCCATCAGAGGGAAAATGGCCTCCACTGGGCTCCAGAACTTCTGGGAGGCAAGTTTTTCACCCTCCCCAAGCCTCCGCGCAGGCCCTGAACTTACTGGGCATCCAAAATGGGCCACGTGGGGTCTCCTGGGAGGGGCAGAGCAAGGTCGGCAGGGCCCGCCAGGAGTCGGTTTTACCGGTTCACTGAACCGGTAATTAAAATGGTAACATTAGTTACCGGTTTGTCCAAACCAGGGTGAACCAGTAGCAGCCCCCCGCCATCTCTGTTAGTAGAATGGAGAGGGAATGGCAGTTCGAGCAGACGCTTTTGTCCAAAAGAAAACTCACAATATCCTGTCCAACTCGACAAAATCTTGGGAAGGAATCACCTAGAGAGGTTCACCGGAATTCTGGTCTGTCTGTCTGTCTATCTGCACTATAATGATTGGAAAACAGAGGAGAACAGGTTCAATTTTGGTAGAGTGGAAGAAGGCAAAAGAAGAAAGGTTGGGTTTGAAAAGAGGCCAGATCTGTCCAGGATTTTCAGAGAGAGAGGGAGAGAGAGAGATGATAAAGGGATTATAACTAGATAGCTAGATATCTATTATCTCAGAGAGAGCGAGAGACAGACAGACAGACACACAAACACACACAGAGTGAGAGAGAGAGAGAGAATGATAGAGAGGTATTATAGATAGATAGTTAGATACTATCAGAGAGAGACAGAGAGAGAGAGCGAGAGAGAGCATGACAGAGAGGTGATAATGGGATTATAGCTAGATAGCTAGAAGATATCTATATCTACCTGAGAGAGAGATAGAGAGACACAGAGAGAGACAGAGACAGAGATGATAAAGGGATTATAGCTAGATAGTTAGATATCTATATCCTATATCTATTTCAGAGAGAGACAGAGAGACAGAATGATAGAGAGATGATAAAGAGAGAGAGAGATAGGGAGAGGTAGAGGAGGAAAAGTCCCCCACCTCTCCAATCTCTGTGGATGGTACAGCTGGAAAGCAGCTGAGATGTTTGGTGTTTGCTCCCTTCCAAGCCTTGGTCACTCCTTCCTTCTTATGATCCAAGATGGAGCAGCCAAGACATTCAGGCATCCCCTAGTTTGTTCAAAAGTGCTTACAATGTTAATTTTGAGAATGCTACAAAGAGGAGGAGGAAGAAGAAGAGGAGGAGGAGGGAAAGAGTAGGAAGAGGAAGAGGGGCAAGGGGAGGAGGAGACGAAGGAGGTGGAGGAGGAAGAGGAGAAGAAAATGAAGACAAATGTTCTGTGCTCACTACACGTTAGTCTGTGTGCAGCTTGTTGAGGTAATTCCCCGTTAGGAGAATGAGCGCATACAGGGAGATGTATTTGAGAGGAGCGTTTGAATAATACACACACAGTACACAGATACACTCTACAGTAAATGTAGGTTTTTACTTCCAGAAACGTTAAGCAAAGTCCAAAATAGGCAGTCCAAAATCATTCACAGGTAAATCAGTCAGTTTTTTCAATCCAGGGATAATTCAATATCAAAGTCCAGTGTCAAAAAAAGTTCAGTATCAGACTTACATTAAATCCAGTAATATCAGTCAATTAGGAAAAATGGAGGAACGGCAATACTTTCCAACAGAAGGAAACAGAGATACTCACTCAGACATACTCTCTTCTGAGACTAAGACTAAACAACCCAGGTTTTTGGCTCCATCTTATGGCCATTTGAGAAACCACACCCAATTACACTTTTAACATTTTCTTAAAGGTAGTTTTAAAATGTTTATCCTGGTTTATATATTTCTAATCCAAATACCTGTTAGGTGACTTATATTCCTAACACAGCTCGACATGCAACTAAACCCACCTATCCTCCAGTAAAACAGACTCTGTGCATAGATCCGAATGCTTTATTGAAAGAACAGGATATGATGAAACTGGGGAAAATAGGGATATAACAATTAATATTGAACATAACAATTAATAAATACAAGCAATCTAAATATCACCAGCGATACTCTGTGTGTGGGATGTGGGTTTGTCCTTGGATGACTATGTGCCACAGATTAAGATGGATTCTTCTGCTTCTGCCTTCTCCAAATGCTAAAGGAAATGGAGTCTGGCTTCCCAGCATGCACTTGTTTTGAGAGTCCAGGCTGATAGGTAAAGAGGTTGGGTGAGCTTCAAACAATAGACTTGGTATTTGTCCCTCTGGCCATTAGATGGGGCTAGAGAGTAACAGCAGTACATAAAAGTTAGATTCTGAGGCATGACAAAAAGAAGAAGAAGAAGAAGAAGAAGAAGAAGAAGAAGAAGAAGAAGAAGAAGAAGAAGAAAGAAGAAGAAGAAGAAGAAAAGAGGAGGAGGAGGAGGAGGAGGAGGAGGAGGAGGAGGAGGAGGAGGGAGGAGGAGGGGAGGAGGAGGAGGAGGAGGAAGAGAGGAGGAAGAGGAGGAGGAAGAGAAGAGGAAGGAGGAGGAAGAGGAAGAGGAGGAGGAGGACCTGCTTATTAAAAAAAATTCCTTTCTTTGAGCAGCAGTTCAAATTCCATTTAAGGTTGACCAGAGAAATAGTAATCCGATTTTATTCTCCAACCATTGCCATTCTAACTTTGCTTCAAGATTGAAAGCAGTAAATGTTTGATGGTGTCTCCAGTCTGCAAATGATAAAAGTACAGTACAGTATAAACGTGCAGCCCCATTTTGTAAATCAAAGTGGTCTGGAAGCGAGACATCTACGTCATATTTGACAAAAGGTGAACTTGGGTAAGACTTCTTTTGTACTCGGTTATTTATCCTTGCATCCTAAAGTTGCCAAGCAATTTCATTTTATACCGAGCAATTTCATTTTGCCATTATTACATTTTGCTTGCTTCTTCTACGCTGAGTAGATGAAAGTGATGATTATTGTTTATTAGAAAAAGGATTTCTTTTTTGGAAGGAAAGCATTCGATACGTACTGGAGTTGATCTGATGATTGAATTAATATATTATCTGGATCCACAGTTGTAATATTACATTCAGATGTACACGACCCCAAGGGTTTGGTTTGCACTTCAAGCTAACCCATGAAATATTAATCAAGATTAAAAGTTGCCCAGCTAGTTTTCTTTCTGTCTTTCAAATGCAGCAGCTCTTGTGTGAACATGGCCTTTAAACCAAAATAAACACAACAAACAAAAATATGTCAAAGTAATTCTGACTCTTTTAGAAGAGAAGCGAAGAGAAGAGAAGAGGAAGAGAAAGAGAAGAGAAGAGAAGAAAAGAGAAAGAGAAAGAGAAGAGAAGAGAAGAGAAGAGAATATTGGAATGAAGAATAGGATAGGATACTATAGGAAAGGATAGAATAACAGAGTTGGAAGGGACCTTAGAGGTCTTCTAGTCCACCCCCCTGCTTAGGCAGGAAACCCTACAGCTCTTCAGACAAATGGTTATCCAATTTCTTCTTAAAAACTTTCAGTGTTGGAGCATTCACTGCTTCCGGAGGCCAGCAGTTCCACTGATTGATTGTTCTAACTGTCAGCAAATTTCTCCTTAGTTCTAAGTTGCTTCTCTCCTTGATGAGTTTCCATCATTGCTTCTTGTCCTGCCTTCAGGTCCTTTGGAGAATAGCTTGACTCCCTCTTCTTTGGGGTAGCCCCTGAGATATTGGGCCACTGCTATCATGCTTCCCCTAGTCCTTCTTTTCATTAGACTAGACATCCCCAGTTCCTGCAACCGTTCTTCATATGTTTGAGCCTCCAGCCCCCTAATCCTCTTTGTTGCTCTTCTCTGCATTCTTTCCAGAGTCTCAACATCTTTTTTGCATTGTGGGGACCAAAACTGGATTCAGTATTCCAAGTGTGGCCTTACCAAGCCATTATAAATCGATATAAAACATTTCACATGATCTTGATTCTATCCCTCTGTTTATGAAGCCTAGAACTGGGTTGGTTTTCTGGCAGCTGTTGCACACTGCTGGCTCATATTTAAATGGTTGTCCATCCCCCTGGATTCTGAAATATGCCTATTTTTGCAAGTTAAATAGTTTGTGCAGGTTGGTTCTAACTGTGCACTGATTAATATCTTAAAATAGTATATGATACCACTAGAAATCTGGCTTTCTATATTTCCTTGGATATTTTCTTCGAACCCGTATGCTGACCCACAGGAATAAAATTCTCCTAGAATACTTAAAAGTAAGATCTAAAATATTTAAAACTGGCATTCTTATTATGCTAATAGTAACCTTAGAAAATGATCTGTAATTAGTTTCAATGTGCCTAGGCTGCAAAAAATTCGATGACCATCAGGTGGCAGCCAAGAGGTATTAAAAAACAACCCTCAATCTGTACCGCCATCTAGTGACTGCTTCGATTTTGGCAGTCTGGAATTTTTATTTGACTTATATCTTTCCTTTCATTTAGGAGCTGAAGAAGGAGCACGTAGTTACTCTCCTCCCTTTTCCACTGCAACAACTGAGAGGGAGTGACTAGAGCTACGCAACTAAGCAAGTTTTCCTGGTGGGAGAGTGGATTAGTATCGACAGGCTCAGTTCAACTTTAAGCACTATGCTGGTGCAACTTTCAAGATGGGTAGTCTTTGACTCCCAGAATTCCTCAGGCACCATGTTGGATTCTGGGAGTTGAAGTCCAGACATCTCATGGTGGACATATTTGAGAAACACTGCACCACACAATATTTCTGGGGTTATTCCTGGACAGAAACTAGTGAACAGACTCATTCCTAGTGATGGGATTTAGCCAGTTCGCACTGGTTTGAGAGAACCGGTTGTTAACTTTCTGACCAATTTGGAGAACTGGTTCGTTGGAATAAATCATTATGGCAGAGAACCGGTTGTTAAATTATTTGATTCCCTCCACTGCTCATTCTGATATGGGATACATTCCAGTATAATTTACCAAAAAAGCTTTAACATCTGTTTTACCAAAGAAATGTTAGACTAGATTGTCCTCTTCCTTATTCGCTTCTATTCTATTCTATGTACTTCCTAATCTCTCCAAATTTTCTTTTCAATAAGAGTAATAATATTCATAATAATTGGCTCTTAATAGGCTGGGTATTAATTCTTAATTCTGGCGGCGCTTAAAGATCACCATTTAGCTTTCCATTAAATTATCGCATTTGCCTTAATTACTTGCTAATTTTAATCTAATGGGAATCAGAGGTAGAGATTAAAAAAATATATATTTTTTGCTGCTGTTACATTACATCCATAATAACCATTTGCAAGGGCAGTAAAAATACCTCTGACAGCCACAGTACACCTCACCTTAAAACTTTTTTCCATCTAAGTAGCTATTATAAATTTGCAGCTTTTACAATCACTAAATAGTAGACCATCTAAAAGTTTTTGGGGAGAAGCATTTGTATGGAAATAGAATTGGCTATTTACATAAAAATTATCTTAATGGAGCATTGTTGTTATGGAGGTCACTACAATCAAAAGTGTAACTATAAAACCCTTTACGGCGATATCGGTTTTTAATCATGTTGTTGATTCAGGGGATAGCAATTTTGCCCAGAGTAAGGAGCTGCTTAGCTCATTCCCCAGTCTAATATTTTTCAAGGTGAGATTGAAGAAACTCCAACTCTGAGAAGAAAAGGGAATTTGCACCCGTATTTTCCCACTTTTGACTTACGAAAGTTCAGAGGAGAGCAATTAAGATGAAGATGAAGAAAGGCTGCAGGTTTTGGGTCTGGCTAGTCTGAAGAAAGAAAGAATTAGGGGTGACATGATAGCAGTCTCCCAGTATTTGAGGGGCTGCCCCAGAGAAGAGGAAGGGGTCAAACGATTCTTCAAAGCAGCAGAGGGCAAGACGACAAACGATGGATGGAAACTAACCAAGGAGAAAAACAACCTAGAATTAAGGAGAACCTTCCTAAGAGTGAGGGCGATTAACCTGTGAAACAGCTTGCCACCAGAAATCATGGGCACTCCCTCATTGGACGTTTTTAAGAGGAGACTAGACCCTTGTCTGAAATGGTAAAGGTTCTCCTGCTTGAAGTGGGGCTGGACTAGAAGACCTCCAAGGTACCTTCCAGCTTCTATTCTATTCTTTATTCCATTATCTATTCCTATTCCTGTTCATCCCATCCCATCCCATCCCATCCCATCCCATCCCATCCCATCCCATCCCATCCATTCTATTCTATTCTATTCTATTCTATTCTATTCTATTCTATTCTATTCTATTCTATTCTATTCTTCATTCCAATATTCTATTCTATTCTATTCTATTCTATTCTATTCTATTCTATTCTATTCTATTCTATTCTATTCTATTCTATTCTATTCTTCATTCCAATATTCTATTCTATTTTATTCTATTCTATTCTATTCTACTCTACTCTACTCTACTCTACTCTACTCTACTCTACTCTACTCTATTCTATTCTATTCTATTCTATTCTATTCTATTCTATAACAATTCATATAGTTCAAAATAACAATGGCACTAAAAAGAGTGATTTATGACCCTGGCATCCCCATAGTCATCTGATCAAAATTCATGAAGTTTCTGCAATGGTCATAAGTGTGAAAAATGGTCCTAAGTTACTTTTTTCGGTGTCGTTCTCACTTTAAACAGTCACTGAGTGAATTGTTGTAAGTTGAGGACTACCTGTAGGAAAAAAAATGTAACAACTATTTTATGAAACAAAAATAAAATCGACCTATTCCAAGTATAATCCCCACACAATCAGATCAGTATGAGGAAGACTGTCTTAATATATGGGAGAATTAGAAGATAAATTGGATCCCAAAGCTGATTTTATGCTCTCTCACTTAGTTTATTAATAAAATTCATAAGATACATTTTTCATTCTGATTGAAAGCTTCCTAATCTGCCACATTCCAGCATTTTATATTGTAAGGTAGCAAGCCCTTCTCATATAATTTCCGTCATCTATTTTAAATTAAGTTTTGATAAATTAAAAATTAGTTCTAGAATGGCTTGTCATTAATGTTCTCCTGCAGCGATACAATTTACTTTGCTGCATTTCATACTGGGCTCACCCCATTTTCATTAAATAATAATAAGAAGAAATACCCATAGTCATCTGATCAAAATTCACTCATTATTCTTCGGTTGGGGAAAAAAACCAAGGTATTTTTTTGTTCACGAATGCCACCAAAGGTTTGTAATTTGAAAATAATGTATTTAGTTAGTTAAACATTTGTTCTGAATGCAATGTAAGGGCTGGGAAATTATACAATCATTGTAATGGTTTTGCAGCCTTATTACCAAGAAGGATTAAGTTCTCAAGATGACTCATTGGTGATAATTAATAATATCCTCTGTTGAATTAATGCAGTTATGGTGAAATCTATCTTCCAGATAAAGACAGGGAAGAGAATAAATGAGTGGGATCGTATGCAACTTCTGGGGGAAATTAAAATTTCAGTTGATGAATTGCTCATCCTGAAGAGTTGTCTCTCATGGCAACAAACGGGTCTATCAAAAACTGGATCTATTTGCTTACTCATCTACCAATTTTCCCCTTGTTTTTATTTCCCAGAAATGAAAACCTCAGAGAAAGAGAAAGAAAAAAGAGAGGGAGAAAGAGGAGGAGAGGGAGAGAGAGAAGACAGCATCAGTGGCAAAGCATATCCCAAGATAGATGGCTGCCAATCCATACAGTGGGTTGAGGAATTGCAGCCAGTTCCACCCTTTTGTGCTAATTCAACATCTCTTTGAGGTTCTTCTCAAAGTCCAAATCATCTCCGTGACGGTGGTTTGAAGGCTGAAAGAAATGAATGGGAAAGTGAACTGGTGCTTGTCTTCAGGGTGGAAAAAGTGGAGCAGACTCTTTTGGGATACGCTTGAGCTCCAATCGTGTTTATCTAAGTTTGCTTACTAGGAAAATTGATTCACAAAGTTCTCAAGAACTTCAGCGTTTTTGCTAACTAGTAGGCCATTATTTGGATTTGGCTGGATTAGGATTCTGACCGCAGAAGTGCCATGCATGATTTTTTTTCTTTCAATGACCTCTTGACCAATGCTGGATGGGAAGAAGATTCTGTCCATCGTCTGTGTGTATGGAGAAGACTCTTGTTGCTTCTAGTAGCTGTTTCCTACGAGGGAGCATCTGTTGAAGTCTGCTGTCATGTCCCTGGTGGAGCCTGACTCCGAGGGAGAGGAGGAACAGCTGACAAGGAGTGGAAGTGTGGCTCCGGAGGTTGTGGAGGAAACTGGGGAAGGGCACAGGCTGGCTGGCCATTCAGAGGAAGACCCAGGACCATCCCCTCTTCATCCTAGGGCACGCAGGGAGGAGAGGATAAGGGAGAAATGGGAATGGCGTGGTCTATGGGGGAGGAAAGGGCCTTGATCCCCTTCATGGGCTGCAGCTGTGAGGACTGTTTAAAAGGACAAACTGCGCATGGCCCAGTGCTGGAAGTAAAGAGTGAAATAATTCTACTCTTTCATTGCTTATGTGAGTTCTGGTGTCCTTCCCAGTGTGTGTATTTCAATATCTGTGGACATCTTCAAGCCCTTTTCCTGCCTTGTCTCATTAATTCTTCAGTGTAGTTTGCGTTTTTTTTTTCTATTTATAATTTATATGTACTTTGACTTTGAATGAAATTTCTTCCTTTTTGCAACTGTTCGTGGGAGAGTTTTTTCTCCAGTTAAATAATAATTGGGCCTTGGAGGCCAGGTTGAAGAAATTAAAGGAATTTCATCTATTTTTGTGATGTTGTTGCTTTTGTATCCCACCTTGGGTAATCACAATAGAATAGGAGCTGGAAGGGGCCTTGGAGGTCTTCTAGTCCAACCTCCAGCTCAAGCAGTAAATCCTATGAAGAAGAGGAAGAGGAGGAGGAAGAATCAAAGAACTGAAGAAGCTTCTTGGATGAGAAGCGTAATGTCCTCAAGGAAAAGCAAAAGTCTAGTCACAGCCATGACCTGGATGACTGACAGCCTCCACGGACATTTAACAAGATATGAGTTAGGCG
This sequence comes from Pseudonaja textilis, assembly GCF_049901715.1. NCBI lineage: Eukaryota > Metazoa > Chordata > Lepidosauria > Squamata > Elapidae > Pseudonaja > Pseudonaja textilis. Next base: position 50,645,919 of record NC_141997.1, read on the forward strand.
TGGCATAGCCTTCCTTGCTCTCAAGAGCAAGTCAATATATACTCTGCAAAGATTATCTCCCTACTTCCAGAAATAAAACTGGTAACCAGTTGGAAGAACGCTGGGGTGAGTTCTTCTCTGCCTGAAGCCTGTCTTGCGGGGTGGGAATGCAGTTAATAAAAATAATAATTAAAACCAATGAAGCAAACGTTGTGTGTTTATGCCAGCCAGACTCTTTAAACCATGATAACCTCAGACAAATGATTTCCAATTTTCCCCAAGGATTCGTTAGCCCTGCACCCGTGGCTCTCAGCCTCTCTCAGTGTCCTGCCTCTGGTGCAGACCGACTCCAAGGGAGAGAAGGAACAGCCGACAGGGAGTGGAAGTGCAGCTCCGGAGGTTGTGGAGGAGGCTGGGGAAGGGCAGAGGACAGCTGAGCAGTCAGAGGAGGACCCAGGCTCATCCCCTTTCCATCCTAGGGCACGCAGAGAGGAGAGGATAAGGGAGAGATGTGGTCTCCTCGGGAGGAGAGGGCCTTGATCCCCTTCATGGGCTGCAGCTGTGACAACTGAATAAGAGGATGGACCTGCGTATGGGCCAGTGCTGGAAACAAAGCGTGTAAATATCTCTAGTTTATGGTTCCTCTCTGAGTTTGGCGTCCTTCCCAGTGTGTGTTATCTGTGGGTGTCCTCCAGCCCTTATCTTGCCTGGTTTGTGTTGCTTTTTCCCCTCCTTCTTGTAACTGCTTGTGGGGGAGGTTTTTTGTCTTCCGTCAAGGATATTTGGAGCTTGGAAGCAAAGTGAAGGAATAAAAGGGGCTTCAACGGGTTTTTGTGACTGTGTTTATTTTGTATCCCACCCTGGGTCATCGCACTTAGAATATTGCAAACTAACTCAGTTTTTGTACATTGATGTGTGACTCTCTCTCTGCTGAAGTGGGAATTGAGTTCACGCTGGTACATCTATTATGCATTTGTAATTAGATAATTTTTATGCCTTGCCAAAAACAAAAAAAACAAAACAAAACAAATGAGGTTTAATTACTTTTTTTCCCTCCTCTCCCTGAATCAGTTCGTTTGATCGTGGAAGTTAATTTAGTTTTGGGGTTTAATTGGAATGCAGAAGAGAAGATTTTTCTTGGAGATACGCCTTCTCATATCCACGAAGCACACTTTTTAATTTTATTTATTAAATCTAGAGCTGTTGGGAGGAATTTAAGGATTGGTGGAGTGTCATCTAAGTTCGAGTTCAGGAAAGAAGTTGTCATGGAAGAGAAGTTGCCTTCGGAAATTGTGGGAGCTTCATCACTGGAGGCTTTCAAGAAGAGATTGGACTCTCATCTGTCAGAAATGGTGTAGGGTCTCCTGCTTGGGGGTGGTGGTGGATTAGATCAGTGGCCCCCAACCTTTTTTGTGCCACGGCCCGGTACCGGCATCATAAAATGATCCACGGCCCGGTACCGGCATCAGCATGCATGACAAGGCAAGGCGAGCCGAGCGACCGGCCAGCCAGCCGTCCCCCGCTTCTCCCCGCCACCTTCAACTCCTCCTTTGTACCTTTGTTAATGGGCTTTGCTTCGGGACGGCTTCGGGATGGTCGCTCGGCTTTCCTTGCCTTGGGTGCTGAAAGAATCCTCGCGCCTTCATTTCGTTCAAAGCCCCCCCTTTCGATGAAACTAAGGCGCGAGGATTCCTTCAGGACCCAAATGCCGCTTTCCAACTGGAAAAGCTCACCCGGAAGCACTTTCTCGTCAAACAAGATGGCGGCGCCCAGCAAACTGGCAGCCCAGTAGGAAATGTTCCATGGACCGGTACCGGTCCAGGGCCCAGTGGTTGGGGACCCCTGGATTAGATGACCTACAAAGTCCCTTCCAACTCTGTTAACCTCTTAATCTGAATAGGATCGTCTTTTCGAACACAGAGGAACTGGTTACCGTTAGTCTAGAGAAAAGAAGAACTGGGGGTGACATGATAGCAATCTTCCAGGATTTGAGGGGCTGCATCTAGTTTTGGCCACCGTATTACAAAGAAGATATTGACCAACATGTCCAGCACTAACCCGTATGAAGCCAACTCTGACACACTGAATTTACTATCACCTATGACCCCGTTTTTCCCCACCCCGCTGGGTATGTCACAAATCAGATTCTCCAATGAAACACATTCACGGGCTGAGTATCATCAATCACATTCTCCAATAAAGGATTTTCGAGGCAGGTTCTGACCAGTTCTGGAGAACCGGTAGCGGAAATTTTGAGTCGTTCAGAGAACCAGCAAATCTCACCTCTGACTGTAGATTTTGCAATATCCTTCCCCTGCCACGCCCACCAAGCCACGCCCACAGAACCGGTAGTAAAAAAAAAAATTGAATCTCACCACTGATCGGGACATTGCAACCGTCATAAAGATAAGCCAGTTGCTAAGAGTCTGAATTTTGATCAGGTGACCATGGGGATGTTCCTAAGATCCATTTTTCAACTGCCGTCATAACGTTGAACGTCCCTAAACAAATCGTTTAGGACGACCTGTAGTAGCGGAGGAAAAAGTCTTATTTCACAATCTAGGATCTGAATAGAAATGATTTTCTTCTACATCAGGAAGATGATAATATCTTATTGTGAGTTTTTTCGAAGAAAGGACAGCCAAGCCTAAGGGCTTCCAAATTTAAATTGATTTTATTTTATTTTTTAAATTGCAGACATCAGAGGAGAGGGATGGCTTCACTCCTAAGCATTTCATTCCAATTTTACCATTGTATCTTCTAAGAATGTTAGGGGGAAAAATCTATTTCCAGAGTCCGGGCACAATCGATACAGGTTTTCTGCCCGTCTCTGCCATCATGCTACGGAATTGCTTTGATATGATTAAAGTTTGCTAACCTCATTTTCATTGTTTTCTGGCGCCATCTCCAAGGATCAAGATTAGAAAATGAAATTTAACCAAAGCAGCTTTCTCAAGCTAAATTCAATTTGAATAGTTCCTAATTGGGGAATCATTCCAAAAATGATTATGAAACTTACCGCTTTCTTTCATTTAAATCAGGGTTTTTTTCAACAATGGTACACATCAACGCTACCATACAGGATGCAGTAGTATTTTTTGCAATAAAAGCAGGGATATCGTATTTACAAAAGGGCCATCTTTCATGTTGCTGGAAATATTTCATAAATGTTTCCTCCTCCTCCTCCTCCTCCTCCTCCTCCTCCTCCTCCTCCTCCTCCTCCTCCTCCTCCTCCTCCTCCTCCTCTCTGCTAACCTACTCCCTTCTAGCACTGAATATGTTTCTTAGTTGGGTAATGAAATGTCTGCAAGCTAACAACCAAGCTTAGATAACATCAAGGACCTCACAGTTTTCCTCCTCCTCTTCTTTCTTTCTTTCTTTCTTTCTTTCTTTCTTTCTTTCTTTCTTTCTTTCTTTCTTTCTTTCTTTCTTTCCTTCCTTCCTTCCTTCCTTCCTTCCTTCCTTCCTTCCATTCTCTCTCTCTCTCTTTCTCTCTCTTCCTTCCTTCCTTCCTTCCTTCCTTCCTTCCTTCCTTCCTTCCTTCCTTCCTTCCTTCCTTCCTTCCTTCCTTCCCCCTTCTCTATTTCAACAGTGACCCTCCCTTCTCTCTTGCTTTCTCTTTTGTTATTTTCTCTCCCTCCCTCCTTCCCCTTCTGTCCTCCCTCCCTCCCCTCCTTCCTTCTTTCCTTCCTTCCCTTTCTCCCCCTTTCCTCCCTCCCCTTCTCTTCCTCCCTCTCCTCCCCTTCCCTCCCCTCTCCTCCTCTCCCTTTCCCTTTCCTTCTTTCCTCCCTTCCTTCTTTCCTTCCTTCCTTCCTTCCTTCCTTCCTTCCTCTTTCTTCCTTCTGGAAAAAAATGCTACCAGTCCCTTGGCATTTTCCATGGTTAGCCTAGTTCGGAGCTGTTTTGAACTTGCCAAAACAAAGCCAGAACTCACAATAAATATTAACATGAGATCAAGTCTCTTTCAAGTCCAACTCAACTCTATTCCTGCTTAGTTTTGAGAGCAACCGAGATTGGCCAAGGTGCTCCAAATACATCAATGGACCACTTAGCTTAAAAGAATGTTTAAAAACACGGAAGCCTCAGGAGTTAGTGACACTTCCTTCAACAAAAGGAGGAACATCAACATTCGGCTTGAGGCTAAACAAAATTTGAGAAAATCGGAATAAATTAGCACATCTTCCGAGCATCTGCTCTCTGAAAAAAAGCTGTTGCTGAGGCAACAGAATTTGAATAACTCAGAAATAATTAGAAATTATCCTTTTCAGAAAGGAATGTACAGGGCTTACAGAAGATTCAAGACAGTTTTCCCCTCTCCTTGCCTTTAGTATATCATCCATTAAAGTGTTTTAAACTTTAAAAAAAGAGCTGTGATGTGGCTTGACATTTCAATTTTGATGAAACGACATAAAAAAAAAATTCCAGTTGCTAAGCATTGGCAGTTCCTAAACCTCTCCCTGTGGCTGAGTTTAAACCAGGCATGATCTTGTGGGCTTTGACTGCCAATTTTTGCACTAAATCGTCTTAAGGCATTGAGGCCTTCTTACCATTTGGTGGGGTGGGGACGCGGCGGCTCAGCAACGAAGTCGCCGAGGTTGTCGATCAGAAAAGTCGGCACTTCGGCGGTTCGAATCCCTAGTGCCGCGTCATGGAGCGAGCTCCTGTTACTTGTCCCGCCTTCTGCCAACCTTAGCAGTTCGACAGCATGTAAAAAAATGCAAGTAGAAAAATAGGGACCAAATTTGGTGGGAAGGTAATAGCGTTTTGTACGCCTTCGAAGGCATTTAGTCCTGCCGGCCACATGACCGTGGAGACGTCTTCGGATAACGCTGGCTCTTTGGCTTTGAAACAGAAATGAGCACCACCCCCTAGAGCCAGAAAGCCTCACTCTATCCAACCTGCCCTGCTCCGCCCAACCCTGTCCTGCTCTGCCCAACCCTGCCCCAGTCTGCTCAATCCCACCCAGCGCCAACTTATAGATCCACCAACTCCTCGACTCGTCTCCTTTGGCCACTTCTTTGTTAGCTTGTCTGTCCCCAAACCTACGATTAAATCATAACAGTATGTTTTCCTTTCCTTTCCTTTCCTTTCCTTTCCTTTCCTTTCCTTCGATTTCCTTCCCTTTTACAGCCTTCAAATAACATCATTCAATTACCTCTTCCTGGGTTTATCTGACATTTGTAAGGCAGCTGTTTCCCCCCCTCCTCCCTCTTAAAAGTTTGACTAGGCCATTAAATGCAGAAGTAAGTGATGTTTAATGAGTGATTTGTAATTACTTTTAAATGAAAGCTTTCGTGGAAGGTCTAAGAAGCCCATAGATCTCGTTAAAGACTCAAATCAAGCTGGATTTCGTTAAACTACGTAGTTATGGCCCTATAAAATAAGGACTGGTGTCAGTCATAAGGCAAGCCGACAAATGATTCGTTTGCTCTGGAATTTGGAGCAGCGTATTCTGCGTTATATGTTCTCAAAAGGCAAAAAAATTTACTTGTGAATTATCTGCATTTCAGGACTTTGACCTAGTTGGGTCGACGTAAGGAAGCAAGGATTGTTTTCTGGTGCAAACTATGGAGGCAACAAATCTGGTTTGTAGCGGCAGATGAAAGGTAGCCTCCTTTGGCAGTCGGTGCCAGCCCATCGACCATGGCCTGGAAGTGAAAAACATGGAAAATGTCAATAAAAGAGTAAATTAAAAAACGAGGACTGGAACTTACCTCCATCATTGGAGGTTTTTAAGAAGAGATCGGACGGCCCTTTGTCTGGGATAGTCGAGCTTTTCCTGCTTGAGCAGGGAATTGGACCAGAAGACCTCCAAGGTCTCGGAAAGAAGGAGGGAGAGAAAGGGAACAAAGAAAGGGAAGGAGAAATAGAGAGGAGAAAGGGAATGGGGAAAGGGAAGCAGAAAATAAGGAGGGAAGTAGAAGGAAAGAGAGAGAGAGAGAGAGAAAGAGCAAGGAGACAGTGAAGGAAGGAAAGGGGAGAGAAGGGAGGGAGGGAGGGAAAATGAAACAGAGTGAAGGAATGAAAGAATGAAGGCAAAGAGGGAGGGAGAATAAATGAAAGAGAAGGAAGAAAGGAAGGAAGGAAGGAAGGAAGGGAGTTAGTGAGTAAGGAAGAAGAGGAAGGAAGGAAGGAAGGAAGAGAGGAAGGAAGGAAGGAAGGAAGGAAGGAAGGAAGGAAGGAGTTAGTGAGTAAGGAAGAGAGGAAGGAAGGAAGGAAGGAAGGAAGGAAGGAAGGAAGGAAGGAAGGAAGGAAGGAAGGGAGTTAGTGAGTAAGGAAAGAGAGGAAGGAAGGAAGGAAGGAAGGAGTTAGTGAGTAAGGAAGAGGAAGGAAGGAAGGAAGGAAGGAAGGGAGTTAGTGAGTAAGGAAGAGAGGAAGGAAGGAAGGAAGGAAGGAAGGAAGGAAGGAAGTTAGTGAGTAAGGAAGGAAGGAAGGAAGGAAAGAAAATAAGGGAGGGAGGGAAGAAAGAAAGAAGGAAAGAAAAAAGAAAGAAAAAGGAAACAAAGAAAGAAAGAAAGAAGGAAGGAAGGAAAGAAGGGAGAAGGAAGAAAAAAAGTCAAGCAAAACAAAAGAAGAATAAAATGAAGGATACCAAAAATAAAACATTCCCATGAACCAATATGTCTGACATGTCAAATGGTGCTAGAGAGCCCTGTCAATGCTTCTTCCCCAGTCAGTCAAAACCCTGAATTTTTACACACAGAGAAAAACAAAGCTCTTTCTGATTCTGGTGGCAATGCTTCCTCCGTGGAAACTCCACGTTGTAACGGTACTTGTGCTGTTACTCCACAGAGACGTCTGTTTGATGTAAGATTTGAGTCCATCCAAGCTCCTTCTCATCTCCAAAATTTCCAACCTCGCTGCCTGTTCTGCTTTACGGAAGACAAGGTAATAAGCGTCACCCCACCCCATCTTACTCCGCCTTCATCATGACTGCAAAATAAAATTTTAAAAAAATCCAATTATAATGGACTTTGTGTCTAAGCCACTTTATCTGGAAGCTAGCAACCGAGGGCGAGTTCACAGCAGACTGAATAAGAGCAATGAATAATAATTTCGTTTTTTGTTTTTTTATTTCAAAAAATGATCCCTATAACCCTGACATGAATATCCTGCCCATCCAGGCTGAAATAAGATAAACCAGAAGCAAAGCGTTTTCACAGATGGATGGCCTTTAACTTACACAATCCAGAAGCTTTCCTGCCTCTTTAAACGGCTATTTCTGGTAACGAAAAAAGAGGAAACCAGAAGAACCTTTTTTTCCAGTTTGATCACAGATATGAAAGCAGACCTGGTACGCATTACCAAGACTTGGCTGGATGAAAAAGGACAGGAGGCCTCACAGAGATCTCTCCTGATGGATTTCATGCTTGGCATCAGATCCAACTGGGTGTCAGGTTTCCAAGTGATGAAATTCATTCAAAAAGAAAAAAAGCAAAGTCCAAATCCATAATAATTTCTTTTATTTAGCATAGCGTCAAATTGGCAAAGCCTGTTGTAATTCTGGACCTGACGCAACCCAGAATTACACCACATAACATCGGAAGTTAGAAACAACCTATAAAAGTCACATTCTCCAGTAGGAGTAAATCAATGTTGCCTGGTGTCATCAATCTCCACCTCCAGGTCTCAGCAGGGTCAGCTTTCGTTCCCACGGGAAGGAGAACCGCCTAGCCTAAACAACTCTCTCCATCTCCACTCTTCCCGCCCTAGGAATGTGGCAAACCTGAAACCCTTCCCCTCCCCCATAACCAGCAAGGAGAAAGAAAGAAAAGGAATATATAAAAAGGCTAAATAAAATGGCTGCGCATATGTCAACTTGCTATCATGGGCTTGATATTCGGATGGCCTCAAATGTGAAGCCTTGTTCGGGATAATGGACCAAAAGAAAAAAACTTGGCTTTGTTGTGGCCTCTAAAGCCACCTGCCCCCTCCAGCAGCTGAATCAGAGGAGGAGGAGGAGGAAGGGTTAGCATAAAAGCATCCGGAGAGTTCTGAGGGGAAAGAGGGAATGGAACTGGCAGAGAGAGAGAGAGAGAGAGAGGGAGGAGGGAGGGAGCAGAGAGACAGAGAGGGAGCCTGGGAGAGAGACAGAGAGAGAGAGAGAAAGGTGGAGCCTGGGCTGTCCATCAGCCCTCAGATGGAGAGTCAACAGACCCAATGTGACCAACCTTGGTGTGGCAACTGCTACGTGCTGGGACAATCAGGACATGTCTTTACACCAATGAATGGATGTTCTTGAGATCCAAGGGCCCAAGGAAGTAGACCCCTGTTCCCTGGTCCAGATTTCTCTCCATCTATGGTTTACCGACTTTTCTTTGAAAATGATTGCCCCACCTCACAAAACAGAGTAAAACCAGATATTCCTTTAAAATGGGATCGGTAACTAGGATTCTGGGAGGGAGCTTTGTGGTACATGATGCAGGACATGGAGATTCATTTCACGGTTTTGTTCCATGGAGCATCAACCTTGGTGAAGCCAAGTTTCCTCTTTCCGCTATGTATTCAAAATGGACAGTGATGAATGTGTGTGTGTGTATGTACGTGTATGGGTAGATATGTACTTTGTTTTAAGAGAATTTCATTTTTAATGTGTGCCACTGGGCTCACAGTAAAAATTGATAATAAAGCTTTTCTTATCTCCTCATCTTCTCATCCTATCCTATCCTATCCTATCCTATCCTATCCTATCCTAATCTTCTCCTTCTCTCCTCTCCTCATCCTATCATTTTCTCTTCTCTTCTCATCTTCTCATCCTATCCAATCCAATCCAATCCAATCCAATCCAATCCTATCCTATCCTATCCTATCCTATCCTATCCTATCCTATCCTTCTTTTCTTCCCTCTCTCATCCTATCATCTTCTCTTCTCATCTTCTCATCCTATCCTATCTTATCCTTTCCTATCCTAATCTTCTCTTCTTCTCTCCTTTCTTATCATCCTATCATCTTCTCTCTCATCCATCCTCTTCCATCTCTCTCTCTTCTTATCATCTTCTCTTCTCTTCCTTCTCATCTTCTCCTTTCCTATCTTATCCTCTCTTCCTTCATCCTATCCTATCTTAATCTTCTCTTCTTCTCTTTTCTCCTCTCCTGTCTCTTCTCATCATCTTCTTATATTTTCATCCTATCCTACCCTTCTCTTCTCCTCTCCTCTTCTCATCCTATCCTCTTCTCATCTTCTCATCCTATCCTAATTTTCTCTTCTCTCTTCTCTTTTTTCTTCTCCTCTCCTCTCTCTCCTCTTCTCCTCTTCTCATCCTGTTATTCTATGCTATCCTATGCTACCCTATCTTAATCTTCTCTCCTCTCATGTTATCATCTTCTCTTCTCTTATCATCTTCTCTTCTCCTCTTCTCTCCTATTATCATCTTCTCTTCTCTTCATATCTTCTCATTCTATCCTATCCTATCCATTCAATAATCAAGTAATGTGCGTGACTTCTCCGAATTTCTCTAAGGCTGCAAGAAATGGAAAGATTACTACAACAGCCTCTTTCTCTCTGTGTGTGTGTAATTTCTATGGCAGTTTGCCTCTCATTTCCTAGCAAAGGGTAGTTGTGATAAAAAAAATTGGAAGGCACACATGTTGCATGCCCCTTTAATGTTAAAAATCTCGCAGAAGACTGATATTGTTAATCATGCTATTAATTTATCTTTTCCCAAACAAGACATGCTATAACCACAACCGCCATATGTTCTTCTTGCTCTGGGTTTATTATTGCACGTAAATTTCCATAAACCCTGCATAATATTAGCCATGCCAGCTGGGGATTATGGAGGTTGCAATGCAACTGTCTGGCTCAGTGGGTGAGAATCCACAAGGATCACGAAACCCGCAACTCTTCAAACCTTCAGAACGTGGGAGAAGCAGCGCTGTCAGCAAGAACGACCGAAGAAGCTGAAACTTCATGTCCACGTTGTGGGGTACAAAGTTCACCTAACACAAAGCAAGAACATACGATGGAATTTAAAACTGAATTTATATTTGCTCACCTGCTCTTTAGGAGGCTAAACACACTCATTTTTTTTGCAGATTAACAGGAAATTGGAAAACAACTCAAGGTTGACTCAGCTTTTTCCATCCTTCCAAGGTTGGTAAAATGAGGACCCAGATTGTTGGGGGCAAGAGGCTGATTCTGTAAACCACTTGGAGAGGGCTGTAAAAGCACTGTGAAGCGGTATATAAGTCTAAGTGCTATTGCGATCTTCTCCCTCCCTCCCTCCCTCCTTCCTTCCTTCCTTCCTTCCTTCCTTCCTTCCTTCCTTCCTTCCTTCCTTCCTTCCTTCCTTCCTTCCTTCCTTCCTTCCTTCCTTGCATCCATCCATGGTGCACAGCGGTTGGAATGCAGTATTGCACATAGACTGCCCACTGTCAGCAGTCTGACTAGCTTAAGGTCGACTCAGCTTTCCATCCTTCTGAGGTCCATAAAATGAGGACACAGATTATTGGGGGCTGACTCTGTAAACCCTTTAGAAACCCTTTAGAAAGGGCTATAAAGCACTGTGAAGCGGTATATAAGTCTAAGGGCTATTGCTATTGCTCTTTCTTTTTCCTTTCCTTTCCTTCCTTCCACCATTCCTCCCTCCCTCCTTTCCTTCCCAGTGGTTAGAATGCAGCATTACAGGCTGACTCTGCCATCTGCCAGCAGATCGATCCTGACCATCTCCAAGTTGATTCATCCTTCCGAGGTCAGTAAAATGAGGACCCAGGTTGTTGGGGAAAAGATATTGACTCTGTGAACTGCTTAGAGAAGGCTGTAAAAGCACTGTGAACCAGTATATAAGGGCTATTTCTAGTCCTTCCTTCCTTCCTTCCTTCCTTCCTTCCTTCCTTCCTTCCTTCCTTCCTTCCTTCCTTCCTTCCCTTCCTTCCTTCCCCTCCCTCCTTCCTTCCATCCATCCACCCATCTATCTACCTACTATGCTACCTATGCACCTATGCACCTATGCACCTATCCACCTATCCACCTACCCACCTACCCACCTACCCACCTATCCACCTATCCACCTATCCACCTATCCATCTATCCATCTATCCATCTATCCATCTATCCATCTATCCATCTATCCATCTATCCATCTATCCATCTATCTATCTATCTATCTATCTATCTATCTATCTATCTATCTATCTATCTATCTATCTATCTTTCTATCTATCTATCTATCTATCTATCTATCTATCTATCTATCTATCTATCTATCTATCTATCTATCTATCTATCTATCTATCTATCTATCTGTCTATCATCTATCTACAATTTCCATGCATCCATGCATCCATATATCCATCCATCTGACTCTCAGCCTCTTAGAGAGGGCTGTAAAGTACTGCGAAGCGGTATATAAGTCTAAGTGCTATTGCTAGGGTTGTTGCTGTGCAGTTATCACTTATCTAGCATTGACCTGGTTGCTTTGGCCAATAACTAGAAAGCAAAGTTTCTCCAAACTTTTTTGGGGGGTGGGGGATGGGGTGGGGGAACATCTGCACCAGAGAGACAGCACACACATGGCATATATAAGCAGCCCTGGATCTACCAGCTTTCCCTTAACATCTCGCCATTCGTTCTGGGATAGCACAATTATAAATGGTAATTATTGAATGTATTTGCATGTGCTTCCGGCAACTCCTGCGTGTGCCTCCAAGGCTCACCCAGGGAAAAAAAAAGTCTACCTCCCACATCATTTAAGAAGTTTTTTTTTTTCCAAAGGTCTAACCCAGGACTTCGAATTGGGCCTACGAGGAGATAATTATCAATTTGTGCAGCTGTCTGGAAATGAGCTCAGAGTATCTGGATGAACTCATGCCTGTCAATCAGTCACTGGCTCTTCACGGATCACCCTGGAGTCAAAAAAAAACACATTCTGCAATAATCTAAGTTCGACTGTTGACATGTTCACTCTTCCAAAGTCAGGGTTGATATGATGGCCTTCTTCAGATGCCTGAAGAGAGATGATTTAAGAGATGATGGATTCCTGTTGTCAGGGGAACAGCTAGACTTGAGAAGTTGTGGGTGCACCAACACTGGATTAGAATAGAATAGAATAGAATAGAATAGAATGGAATGGAATGGAATGGAATAGAATAGAATAGACAGAATGAAGAATAGAATAATAGAGTAGAGTCAAGAATAGAGTAAATAGAATGAATAGAATAGACATTGGAATGAAGAATAGAATAATAGAGTAGAGTCAAGTAGAGTAGAGTAAATAGAATAGAATAGAACAGAAAAAAATAACAGAGTTGGTTGGGACCTTAGAGGTCCTCTAGTCCAACCCCCTGCTCGAGCATGAAACCCTATACCATTTCAGAGAAACGGTTGTCCAAGCTCTTCTTAAAAACTTCCAGTGTTGGAGCATTCACAACTTCTGGAGTCAATGCATACTGCCCCTGTGCACCTACCTAGACTTCTATATGAAGATTTGTGATGACGATAATGATGTAGAGAAGAAGCTTTTAAAAAAAAGCCGCAAGGAGGAATTAAAAGCCACGACAAACGCACCCCGTTAAACAAAGCACCCCTCTTAAGGAACACCTGTTCCATAGCTGTACCTGTTTCGTAGGTCTTTCCTTCTCCTTCCTAGTTTTTTGGCTGTTGGCAGGCAGTGAGAGAGCTCTTGTGACTCCTGTCGGGAAGGAGGCCAGTGAAAAATGATTCAGTGCTTATGGACTTTCTACTCCTTAAACAAAGAAAGGCAGATACCTGCATTTGGCTCCACCCATTTGCCAGTGATCCCTAAACGTTTTAGAAGCACACACCTGAGGTTCCTTTTGCCGTCGACACCTACCAATACACAAAGAAGGATGAGATGTAGCCATCTCAGTTGGTGCCATGAAAGAACAACGTTCATTGGGTTGACAAGAGAGACAATTCAATGATCAGGAATGGCAGAATAAAATTGAGATTCCGGTCTATTGGTCTTCCATTCACGAAGTGGACAAGAATCTGGTCCAGTTACTCTAAAGTCTAAACCTACATCAGGAGGAAAGGCAATACTCTCGTGTTTATGAACGGACTGACATTTTAATAGAATAACCAAGTTGGAAGGGTCCTTGGAGGTCTTCTAGTCCAGCCCCTGCTCAAGCAGGAAATCTGATACTATTTCAAACAAATGGGTTGTCCAGTCTCTCCTTGAAAACCTCCAGGGATGGAGCATTCACAACTTCTGGTGGCAAGCTGTTCCACTGGCTAATGGTTCTCACTGTCAGGAAGTTTCTCCTTAGTTCTAGGTTGGAGCTCTCTCCTGAACGATTTTTCCACCTGTCACCTCTTGTCCTGCCCTCTGGTGCTTTGTAGAATAGGTCAACCTCTTCTTCTCTGTGATAACCCCTCAAACAATAGGATGACAGACTTAGAGGTCTTCTTGGACAACTCCCTGCTGGAGCAATAAATCTTATACCATTTCAGACAGGTGGCTGTCCAATCTCTTCTTGAAAACCTCCAGTGATGGCACATCCACAACTTCTGGAGACAACTCATCCTACTGGTTAATTGTCCTCCTTGTCAGGAAACCTCTCCCAGGTTGCTTCTCTCCTTGGTTAGTTTCCATCCATTGCTTCTTGTCCTGCCTTCAGGCGCTTTGGAGGATAGCTTGGCTCCTTCTTCTTTGGGGCAGCCCCTCAAATATTGGAAGACTGCTATCACGTCCCCCCTAGTCCTTCTTCTCATTAAACTAGACAATACCCAATTCTAGCTATGTTTTAGCCAATCATCTTGGTTGCTCTTCATTGTAAAAAGTGTCTCAGTGCATTAAAGACTGTGACAGTGGTTGGCTAACCTTTATGGGCTCCTGTGCTAAAAATTGCTTGTGCTCACGTGCCAGCACCCTGAAGGCAATGTGCACACCCGTCCATGCCCTGCACATGTGTACATGATTTCTCACCACCTCCACCCCCTTACCCCCTCACCCCAGCTGATTTTCAGCCATTTTGAGGCCTTTTTCGGCTTGCCAGAGTCTTGAGGGAAGCCTCTGCAGGATTTGCAGGCTGAAAAATGGGCCCGTTTTGTTACTTCCAGTATTTCTGGACATACAGGAAGTGATGAAATGGGCCTATTTTTCGGCCTGCAAAGCCTGCAGAGGTTTCCCTCAAGACTCTGGCAAGCTGAAAAATGCCAGAAAATCAGCTGGGAGGCGTGTGCATGCGCAGTGAGGTAAGTTTGCCTGGGGCTCGCGTGCCCGCACAAATGGCTCTGTGTGGCCATCTGTGGTACACGTGCCATAGGTGGGACTATGGGACTAGTCATGGGACTATGGCATTGATACGGAGGAAAGCATCACTATTATCAGTTAGACTGTTAATGTCTATCTTTATTTATATCTACTGATGATTCTGATTTGCTGGAGTAGTGCAGTGGCCTAGAGGTGGGGCTCTAGCCTCACAATCAGGAGGCTATGAGTTCGATCCAAGGTAGAGGCAGATATTTCTCTCTCTGGGCACGATGAGAAATTGTCTGCTGAACAAAACTCCGCCCTGGTGACAGGAAAAGCCTCTGGCCATTAAAACCCTCTGCTAGCTCCATTCAGTTGCCCAGACTCCACCCCGCAAGGGATCATGGGGTCCTTAAATGAAGATGATAATTCTCATTTGCTACTGCTTCTTAATAGCACAAGCTGCCATCCGGTAAAAGCAGAGGTTTTGTTTTTAACTTATTTTATTTTCCTCAACCAGAATTACAGGAAATTATCACAGGACTGTATATCAGAAGGCCAGACAAGGAACGATGGATGGAAACTGAACAAGGAGAGATTCAATCTGGAAATTATGAGGAATTTCCTGACAGTGAGAACAATCAGCCCACAGAACAGAAGTTGCCTTCAGAAGTTGTGGGAGCTTCATCCCTGGAAGCTTTCAAGAAGAGGCTGGACTGCTGTCTGTCAGAAATAGTGTAGGGGCTCCTGCTTGGGCTGGTGGTGGGGTTGGACTAGATGACCTACAAGGTCCCTTCCAATTCTGTTAATCTGTAATGTGAACAGAACCTTATGTGAGAACAGACATTTTCATTAAAAAAAAAAATCTTACGTAGAAAAAAGTAGTATTTTAGAGGGAAGGGCTGGCTTTGGAACCTGGTTGGGCTTTTTTTTCCTACTAAGTGTTTTCTTAAATAAATATGACTCCGTATTTACATATGACAACGAATGCAAGCTGAAGTCTGATTTAGTACAGGTTATTTCTCATGAGAAAAAGGTTGAAGAGAGAGAGAGAGAGGGAGAGAGAGAGAGAGAGGGAGGGATCACATTGAGATTTACTCTTGCTTCCCAAGACTAACAATCCTTTCAGGACATTTAAGTCTCTGTTCACACTCAATTTAACACACCCAATCTTTGCTTTTGTGTGGCTTTAAACCCAATTCTAATATTTGAGTCATTAAATATTCTGAGGTGCCACTAAACAACCTTAGACTGTATTTGCACTTATTAAACATACCTTTGAGGGGATGAATTTGGATTGGCACCAATTATTTATAATGGATGAAGGAGGCTTTTATTTTACTTCTCCCTATTCTATAATCAGATAGACTTTTGCTCCGTTAATTCTCAGAAGTAGGAAGTATTGTAAAAAAAAATTGGAAGGTTGCACCCTTACGACCAAAGGATTCATCCCCAAAGAAGTATCTCCAAATCTAGAGGAAGAGGTTGCACTTTAGCAGGGAAAACCCAAGCTCAAAAAGCCCTTAAAGGTATGGGAGTGTGGTATTGTGGGTTTGTGTAGACAACCGGGCAGGAAGATCAATGGGCCAGAAGGTTCAACCATCATGAGGTTGACTTAAGAAAGTACCTGCATCAATTTTACAGCCGGCCATTGTAAAAGAATGGCACTTTTACAAAAAGAAAATTTTGGAAGTCAATCAATCAATCAATCAATCAGAATAAAGCTGAAAGGGACCTTGGAGGTCTTCTAGTCTAACCCCCACACAAGCAGGAGACCCTATATCATTTCAGACAAGTCACTGTCCACTCTTTTCTTAAAAACCTCCAGTGTTGGAGCATTCACAACTTCTGGAGGCAAGTTGTTCCACTGGTTAATTGTCCTCACTGTTAGGAAGTTTCTCCTTAATTTCAGGTAGCTTCTCTCCTTGATGAGTTTCCATCCATTGCTTCTTGCCCAACCTTCAGGTGCTTTGGAGAATAGCTTGACTCCCTCTTCTTTGGGGCAGCCCCTGAGATATTGCAAGACTGCTATCATATCCCCCCAGACCTTCTTTTCGCTAGACTAGTCATAGCCAAAACCTGCAATTGTTCTTCATATGTTTTAATCTCCAGGCCTTTAATCATCTTAGCTTCTCTTCTTCCTACTTTTTCCAAAAAAAAAGAGTCTCAACACCAAAGTCTGAACGAGAAGACTACAAAGCTCAACCCAAAGATACCAATGAAGTCAATGAATTGCGAAGGAATATGGGAGGCGATATGTAAGGGATGTGGTGGCTCAATGGCTAAGACGCTGAGCTTGTTGATCAGAAAGGTGGGCAGCTCAGCGGTTCGAATCCCTAGCGCCGCGTAACAGAGTGAGCTCCCGTCCCTTGGCCCGGCTCCTGCCATTCTAGCAGTTTGAAAGCATGTTTAAAAAAATGCAAGTAGAAAAATAGGGATTCCTTGGGTGGGAATGTATCAGGGCTCTGTGCGCCCTTTGGCCTTTAGTCATGCCAGCCACATGACCACGGAGACGTCTTCGGACAGCGCTGGCTCTTCGGCTTTGTAATGGAGAGGAGCAGCGCCCCCTAGAGCCAGAAACGACTAGCACATAGGTGCAAGGGGAACCTTTACCTTATGGGAGACAAGGGCATCGGATATCTTCGTAGATATCATAACCAAGGGGGCCAAAACAGTTGGAAGAGCTGAAAGTCAACTGGCCAAGAAGGCAGTGAGTAGCTTCAGAGCGTTGCCATAATCTAAAAGAGATTTTTTTTTATTCTTGGAGGACAGGACAATAATAACAGAATAATAGAATTGGAAGTCATCTTGGAGGTCTTCTAGCCCAATGTTGTGATCAATTTCGGCATGATTCCGGGCACCTGTTAAATCCTGCCAAGAGTTAACTTCCTTCCCTTTAAGCCGCCTATGAAAGCTGTGCTATTTTTAAAAGCAATATTCTTTGCCCTCCTTTCTTCAAACCCTTTGGAGAATGTCAACATTCTCTCCTCGTCCATGTTGGAGCAGAAAAGATAAGAGGAGGAGAACCCTAATTGGAAACGAGATTAAAAAATTGCTTCCGACATCTTCTTTAGCTGCTTTGATTGGTGATCTCATGGGAAGGCTTAGAATGAAGCAGTTGGCAGCACGGTGAGTCTTTGCCCAGCCTTCTCCCTTAGGTGGAATTTTTCAATATTTTTGTTTTTCTCCACATCCCTGCCTGGATCTTCTAGTCCAACCCCCTGCTCAGGCAGGAAACCCTATCGCATTTCAGACAAATGTTTGTCTAAACTTTTCTTTAAAATCTCCAGAGTTGGAGCATTCACAACTTCTGGTGGCAAGCTGTTCCACTGGTTAATTGTTTCTCACTGTCAGGAAATTCCTCTTTAGTTCCAGGTTGAATCTCTCCTTGATTAGTTTCCATCTGTTGCTTTTTGTCCTGCCCTCCGGTGCTTTGGAAAATAAATTGACCTCCCTCTCTTCTTTGTGTCAGCCCCTCAAATATTGGAACACTGCTATCATATCACAGTCTTTCTTTTCATTAAACTAGACATACCCAGTTCCAGCAACCATTCTTTATATGGTTTAGCTTCTAGTTCTATCTCCTTTTTCAGCTGGTTTCTCTCCATTCGTCAAATCAGGCTTCATTCTAGAATTATCCAGTGGACGAACAGACAAACAGATATTTGAGAAATAACAAGGCCGGTCCTCTGAATTTCTATAGAGAGGAACTTGTCCTCATATTTTCAGGATTCAGAGATCTGGCCTTGTTATTTCTCAAATTTGACCATGATTATATACTGTAGAGCAATCAGATCCTTCTGCAGAGATTTAAGTTGACCAAAAATTCACAGGCAGCCTTAGCTCTTTGCTGTCCTCTAGCGCCGATCTGAATTTGGGTAACCCAGTTCTGGTGGCAGCTGGAGAGGATATTTTCCAGTAAAATATGCCATTTGATCCTCTGTAATCAAAGGTAACGTTTGGCCTGCATTTTAAACCAAACGGACCAAACCAAACGTCTGTCGTTCAAAACTATTTACTGTTTCTTCTTGTTTCTCAGTCATGAGATGGAACCATTGCTGTGTAGCCAGAAAAATGATGGTTTGAGTCAAAGATGAAACGAACAGCCCCAATTCACAGTGTTCCAAATGGTATCTATTAGATGGAAGCTGTCTATAGAGCATCTTCCCTAACTATCATCCCCTTTTTATGTCTCTCTCTCATCCCTTATCAACTATCGTCTGGGTCTGCCAATCTATCACCCCCACCATCCATCTCTCCTTCACCTCTACATCATCTATTGAGAGAGACCAGCAGACAAATGGATGGATAGGATAGGATAATAGATAGACTGACAAACAGATGACAGATGATAAAGAGATGACGGATAGGTAGATGATAAATGGAGTTAAATGATGGATAGATGAATAGGATGATAGATAGACAAATACAGATGATAGATGATAAAGAGATGATAGATAGATGGGATAGATAGATAGATAGATAGATAGATAGATAGATAGATAGATAGATAATAGAGATAGACAATAGAGATAGAAAGATAGATGATATATAGAGATAGATGATATAGACAGACAGACAGACAGACAGACAGACAGATAGATAGATATAGATATAGTGATAGATGATATAGATAGATATCGATATAGTGATAGATAGATAGATGATATAGATAAATAGATAGATAGATAGATAGACAGACAGACAGACAGACAGACAGACAGATAGATAGATATCAATATCAATAGATGATAGAGATAGATAGATAGATAGATAGATAGATAGATAGATAGATAGATAGATAGATATAGATATAGATAGATATCTAGCTATCTCTTCTAGTTATAATTCCTTTTTTCATCTCTATAATTCTCTTTCTCTCTTTTATTTTTTCAATGGAAAATGGACAATTAGCTCTAGCATGATGTCTACAAATCACCTCAGCGATGTAGCACACTGTTTGCCCATTACTAGGAATCATTTGATACCCCAATTCTCCCAATAATCTCAACAGGAGGAAAGTTTTGCAGAAGCACCCAAAAGGGATTCATTGACCTAGTTAGCTAACCTGAAGGAGGTTCTATTTAACCCTAAATAGACCCAGTTGTGCCCAGCCTAACTAAAGTTCGCCTGTTTACCCAGTTACCTTAGTTTGACTCTAGAGTCTTTCAAGAAAAAGAACGAGAGAGAATGAATGAAAAAGAAAAAGAAAAAAAGCCAAGTTTTTCCAATATGCAACGTATTAATCTGAGAACTTAAACCACGGCCATCCATTCCTCTTTTGATAAATACAGATTTTTTCACATCCGCCATGCAACCCCACTTTATGGCAGTTGAGAAGAAAAGCAAAGGTTTTAATGGTCAGATTTGTGCCAGTGGGAACAAAATGAATAAACAGTCTCCAAGTTGACAGCTAGTCAAGAGTTGCTTCAGGCATTAAGCCAAATTCAGCCAAATTCAGAGCTCTCTCTCTCCCTCCCTCCCTCCCTCCCTCTCTCTCTTTCTCTCTCTCCATTTGGGTTTTGTGTATGTGTGTGCATGTTGCTAGGTTATTAGTCAACAAGCCAGACAATATCATGAAGGTTCTTGCAAGACCGTGGGTCTAATATTAATATCTGTTTGGTAAAGAAGAAGCCATTTTTGGAAAAGTGGGAGGTAAGTCAAAAATGAGTGGATTGGATTTCGTATTGAATCTGGGTGGAAGAAATTGACTAGATATTTGCAAGACAATGCCTCCTTTGCTGCACGCTTCAGCTCAGGTATAGTTTAGTCTCAGCTGTCAGAGGGCAACGTGTTTGAATTGCAGAGACAAAGCATTATGTTTGCTTTGGCTCCAAACAAAAAATATATGTATTTGGTGCAAAATATATATATATGCATATATAGTATTAGGTGCTTCAATCTACAGAATATAACTTTAATTTATTCTTATTTTCCAAGTTTCCTTCTGGAGTATTCGTTTTATTCTCACAGCCAGCCTGTAAGAGAGATTAAACAGTGATGGGAATTAACCCAAGGTTATTTAACTGATCAAGGAGAGAAGCAACTTAGAACCAAGGAGGAATTTCCTGACAGTGAGAACAATTAACCAGTGGAACAACTTGCCTCCAGAAGTTGCGAATGTTCCAGCACTGGAAGTTTTTAAGAAGAGATTGGACAGCCATTTGTCTGAAGTGGTGTAGGGTTTCCTGTCTAGGCAGAGGGTTGGACTAGAAGACCTCCAATGTCCCTTCCAACTCTGTTATTCTATTCTATTCTATTCTATTCTATTCTTTCTTCATTATTCTATTGTATATTCTATTCAATATTCTATTTTATAATCTATTCATTATTCCATTCCATTCCATTCCATTTCATTCTTCTCTTCTCTTCTCTTCTCTTCTCTTCTCTTCTCTTCTCTTCTCTTCTCTTCTCTTCTCTTCTCTTCTCTTCTCTTCTCTCCTCTCCTCTCCTCTCCTCTCCTCTCCTCCATTCCATTCCTCTCTTCTCTTCTCTTCTCTTCTCTTCTCTTCTCTTCTCTTCTCTTCTCTTCTCTTCTCTTCTCTTCTCTTCTCTTCTCTTCTCTTCTCTCTTCTCTTCTCCTCTCCTCTCCTCTCCTCTCCTCCATTCCATTCCATTCCATTCCATTCCAGTTTTTGAACCCTGAGGGCAAATCAGAATTTAGGCAGCCCTGTTCTCAGAATAACCGAGTTGGAAGGGACCTTGGAGATCTTCTAGTCCAACCCCCCCCGCCAGAGCAGGAAACCCTGCACCATTTCAGACAAATGGTTGTCTGATCCCTTCTTAAAAACCTCCACCGATAAAGCCCCCGCCTCAACCTCTGGAGGCACATTCACAGTGGTGCTTTTGCACAACCTAGACCAAACTTCTAAGCCTCTCTCTACAATTTATGTACTTTTAAGGTCCTGAAGAGAGCCATCCTTCTAATGGTTAGTTTTCAAACTTTCTGTGGTATCTCCAATAATCATGACAAAGACTGCACCAAGAGTATTTTGCTACCAAATCAAGTTATGTCTGTCTTGCTTGCTTCTCTAAAATCTAAAGGCAGGCACCCAAAAGCAGATTCTGCTAAGGTGCAAACCGTCTTAAACTGCACAAAGCTAAATTGAATGACGATGATAGTTTGGCTTCTGTGTGAGATGTAGACAGGCACGTCATGTCCATGTTAGACATCTACCGTAGGAAAAGGAGCAAGGATTAGTATGGAAACAACCCACACAACCTTGGACCTTCTAGCTCGTCATCCCGTTTCCAAAAGTCCATTGGAAAAAGAATTCTTGAGACCTTAGGGTTCTTCTAATTCAAAACTTTGAATTAAAAAAGAAATATCTTGTTTATGATTAACAGAATTGGAAGGGAGTTTGGAGCTAACTGCAACCCTCAAATCAGGCAGGAAACCCTATTCCATGTCAGACCAATGGTTTCCCAATCTCCGGTCACAAACCTCCCGTGATGGAGCATGCAGAACCTCTGTTGGTCCACTGATTAATTGTTCTAACTGCCAGAAAACTCCTCCTTATTTCGGTGTTGCTTCTCTCCTTGATTAGTTTCCATCCATCCATTCTTTTCTTCAAGTGCTTTGGGGAATAGGTTGACCAAAGCACCTGAAGAAAGAACAAGAAGCAAAGGATGGAAAGCATTAGAATTACAGGAGAGCAAAGCTGTCCACAAAGATGGATTTATACTCCAGGAAGACATCATCTTGCGCCCTACATAAAGTCCCACCTCTGCATAGAGATAGAGATCAGAGATAGAGATGGAGACTGGAGATTAGAAATTAGAGACTGGAGATTGAGATTGGAGATTAAAGATTAGAGGCTGGAGAAGGAAATAGGTTGGAGATTAGAGATTAGAGGCTGGAGATGGAGATAGATTAGAAATTGGAGATTAGAGGCTGGAGACAGAAATAGATTGGACATTAGAGATTAGAGGCTGGAGACTGAGATAGGTTGGAGATTAGAGACTGGAGACAGGAATAGATTGGAGATTAGAGATTAGAGGCAGGAGATGGAGATAGATTGGAAATTGGAGATTAGAGGCTGAAGACTGAGATAGATTTGAAATTGGAGATTAGAGGCTGAAGACTGAGATAGATTGGAGATTAGAGATTAGAGGCTGAAGACAGAAATAGATTGGAGATTAGAGATTAGAGGCTGGAGACAGATAGATTGGAAATTGGAGATTAGAGATTAGGTGAGGGAGAGGGGGAGGGAGGGAGGGAGGGAGGGAGAGAGAGAGAGTGTGTGTGTCAATGTTGCACAATGCAGTAACACAGCTGATTTTTTAAAAAATAAAGCTAGGAGCCAAATTTATATGTTTGAGGGAATGTTTTTCCATCAACAGCTCCTTTCCTGCTTTCCTCTGGAAGCGGTGGAGATGGGAGAACGTCAAAAACGAAATCCTAGCCAACATCACTACCCGAAATTGCACCGCGTACATGTTCCTTCAAGTGAATGGGACTCGATGAAGGTATCGGCTGCCTTTCAATTTACAGGAGCCTGAAGTGAAGTCCTCTACTCTTATGGCCCTTGGGGAGTCCATTTCTCTGGGTTTGGAAGAGGTCTTGCCATGCGCCTTGATTCCCATAGTTGAAACAAGCACACTCTTGAAGAAAGCGCCAACCTAAATTGGCAGGCGATGCCTTAGACCGACTGTTTTCACAATTGCCTCAGGACGTAGATGGGTCAGGCTGTTGTGGGAATATTGGATAGGAGTCAGGCCTGGAGTGAAACAAATGCCATCCAGTCAGTCACGTGGAGGGATTAGCTGAAAAGAAATGTGTGCATAGAAATAGAAATCATAGAAAGGAATAGAAAGGAAATAGAAATAACAATAGAAAAGAAGGAAGGAAGGAAGGAAAGGAAAGGAAAGGAAAGGAAAGGAAAGGAAAGGAAAGGAAAGGAAAGGAAAGGAAAGGAAAGAAGGAAGGAGGGAAGAAAGAAATGAAAGGAAAGGAAGGAAGGAAGAAAGGAAAGGAAAGGAAAGGAAGGAAGGAAGGAAAGGAAAGGAAAGGAAAGGAAAGGAAAGGAAGGAAAGGAAAGGAAAAGAAAGGAAAGGAAGGAAGGAAGGAAAGGAAAAGAAGGGAAAGGAAAGGAAAGGAAGGAAGGAAGGAAGGGAAAGGAAAGGAAAGGAAAGGAAGGAAGGAAAGGAAAGGAAAGAAGGAAGGATGGAAGAAAGAAAGGAAAGGAAAGGAAGGAAGGAAGAAAGGAAAGGAAAGGAAAGGAAAGGAAGGAAGGAAAGGAAAGGAAAGGAAAGGGAAAGGAAAGGAAAGGAAAGGAAGGAAGAAAGGAAAGGAAAGGAAAGGAAAGGAAGGAAGGAAAGGAAAGGAAAGGAAAGGAAAGGAAAGGAAAGAAGGAAGGATGGAAGAAAGGAAAGGAAAGGAAGGAAGGAAGGAAGAAAGGAAAGGAATGGAAAGGAAGGAAGGAAAGGAAAGGAAAGGAAAGGAAAGGAAGGAAGGAAGGAAGGAAGGAAAGGAAAGGAAAGGAAGGAAGGAAGGAAGGAAGGAAGGAAGGAAGGAAGGAAGGAAGGAAGGAAGGAAGGAAAGGAAAGGAAAGGAAAGGAAAGGAAAGGAAAGGAAGGAAGGAAGGAAGGAAGGAAAGGAAAGGAAAGGAAACGAAAGGAAGGAAGGAAGGAAGGAAAGGAAAGGAAAGGAAAGGAAAGGAAAGGAAAGGAAAAGAAAGATGGGAAAGGAAGGAAAGGAAGGAAGGAAGGAAGGAAGAAAAGAAAGAAAGACCACACTGACTGTATGTGATATTTATGAGCTGCTGCATTTACTTAAAAAAGATAGGGCATGGTTTTATTTTTATTCTCTCAACCCAAAATGAGTTATGGGGTCCTGGGTGCTCTCTGAGCTGGCTTGTTTTCTTGCAGACGTTTCATCACCCAACTAGGTAACATCAACAGTGCTAGGAGGAAGTGGGGTTTGCGGGGAGGAGGAGGAAGAGGATGAGGATGAGGAGGAGGAACAGGAGGAGGAGGAACAGGAGGAGGAGGAGGAGGAGGAGAAGGGCTTTGGGGTCCTTGGTGCTTAGTGGTTTTCTTGCAGACGTTTCATCACCCAACTAGGTAACATCATCAGTGCTATATCACCTAGCACTGAACGAAATGAAACATCTGCTAGAAAACAAGCAAGCTCAGAGAGCACCCAGGACCTCCACAAGTCACTTTTATTTCAGTGCCATTTGCACGAAATCCATTATGGTCATATTTGGTCATAAGTTTGAGGCATGGCCTCTATTGCGCAGAAGAGGAGGACGGGGAGGGAAGGAGGGAATCGATTCCGAATTGTCCCATCTACCATTCCTAACTAAGCCAGTCCTTGCCTTGGCAGGGTTTGAATGCAGGACAAAAAGGCTATTTTTACAGCATCGTGAGCATCTACGACAGCCGGGGGCAGCGAGAAACCTTGTGCCACCGATACATGTCCAGCCTTCAGCGCCAAAACGTGCTGGGTGAGTGTAAGGCGAGACCGACCTCTGGCATCGGCGATGCGGAGAAATTTGGAGGAACCACGGGTTTTACAAAATCTGGAGATGACGATGAGGTCAGTTTTATGGGCCGTGAAAGCACATCTCTCTCACAGCCGGAGCTCACGCTGGTTTCAACAGGCAGGGCTCGCGCAGCCTTCGGCCAAAAGCTTTGTTCCACTCAGCAGGACGAACATCCATGCGCCTTCGTGCGCTCGGATGCTATTTATGCCACGTCAGTTTATCTTCAGTGTCTATCCACCACCGTGCTCCAAACACGCCCCGAGACAGCTGAAAAATAAATGCTTTGGAGTGAATCTTTCGCTATCCCGGAAGCCTCCAAAAAGAGAAAAATCAGACTTAGGCATAAAATTCAGGGGTGGAGTTCAAAATTTTGTTACTACTGGTGGCTTGGTGGGCGTGACGTGGCTTGGTGGGCGTGGGAGGGGAAAAAATCCCCCAAATATTGGAGTGATGTCGTGGGAGGATTTTGACTTGGAATCAGAATGCGCAGGTGGACAATTCCTGTCTTTGGGGTGAGCCAAACGTCTGAACCTGCAAGCCAGAATTCAAACGAGAACCTGCTTCCCTGCTGAATTGGTGAAAATTTCTCTCGGTTTTGTTTTCCTTCCAGTACCACCGATGTCCCCCATTTTGGCTTGCTATCCTTTTTTTCTAAATGTATTTGTTTTTAAATGCTCAACTCACACCCCTAAAATCATTCCGCACCCCCTGTTGGGCTCAGCGTTGTCCCTGACAGACAGGTGGCCTTTTTCGGACGAGAGTCTTTCCAAGCTGGGTTAAAATGTTGTGATCTTGAAGCAGCAACACTGCAGGGCTTATGACAGAAATGTCCATGGAAAGTCTCCATCATCCAGGTCATGGCTGTCCCAAAGGTTGTTGTTGTTGTTGTTGTTGTTTCTTCTTCTTCTTCTTCTTCTTCTTCTTCTTCTTCTTCTTCTTCTTCTTCTTCTTCTTCTTCTTCTTCTTCTTCTTCTTCTTCTTCCTCTTCCTCTTCTTCTTCTTCCTTCCTCTTCCCCTTCCTTCCTTCCTTCTCCTTCTTTCTCCTCTCCTCCTCCTCCTCCTCCTCCTCCTCCCTCCTCCTCCTCCTCCTCTTCTTCTTCTTCTTCCTCCTCCTCCTCCTCCTCTTCCTCTTCTTCTTCTTCTTCTTCTTCTTCTTCTTCTCTTCCTCTTCCTCTTCCTCTTCCTCCTCTTCCTCCTCTTCTTCCTCTTCCTCTTCCTCCTCTTCTTCCTCCTCCTCCTCCTTCTTCCTCTTCCTCCTTCCTCCTCCTCCTCCTCCTCCTCCTCCTCCTCCTCCTCCTCCTCCTCCTCCTCCTCCTCCTCCTCTTCTTCTTCTTCTTCTTCTTCTTCTTCTTCTTCTTCTTCTTCTTCTTCTTCTTCTTCTTCTTCTTCTTCCTTCTTCCTCCTTCCTCCTTCCTCCTTCCACCTCCTCCTCCTCCCCCACTCCTTGTAATAGTAATTCCCAAGGCTTTAGCTAATATAGTTGGAAAAAATACACCCAGAGAGAAGGGAGTAGCAAACGGCATATATTGTGGACTTACAAACTACAAGGATATGCTTAGAAAGTCACCAGGCCTCAAGGTGAATTGAACACAGATTTTAACTGAATCTGTAACGGATTAGTAGGATTTTCAAACCGAAGTCTCTCTTAGCCATACCTGAAGAAACCTGGGCTCTTACATCCATAAGTTCTATTTCTGAATTATAGTGCTTGGCTCGACTGCAAAACTCTGGAAAAACTTAGTGTTAGTTTACTTGATCTATGAGTAATGCAATATGCGGACAAAACAGAAGCAATTACCATAGGGGTAAAACTGGAGACCATGTTTTCCCCCTTCTGGGAAACTATCATACATTTACTGTTTGGTGAACTTTGATGGATGAAATTACAGGCAGACTTCAACTGGGGCTTTCTTGCACACGTAGAATATGGGATAAATATCTGCTCTAAGTGTAAACCAGCCTGACTTCACCCCAGCTTTAAGAAACGGCCTCAGTTGGTTCCAGGTTGGTTTTCTCCTTGAGGAGAAATCAGATTTTCCCCACCAATCATTTTGGAAAACAGAAAGTTGTTATTCTAAAGAAAACTGGATTATATCCAGAGGCAGGGTGGGGTGTGTGTGTGTGTGCGCGCACGCGTGCATGCGTGCGTGTGTAAATTATAGAGAAAGAGGCCTAAAAGGAATCGGGGAGAGAGAGAATGATAGAGAGAATGATAGAGAGGTGATAAAGGGATTATAGCTAGATAACTAGAAGATATCTATATCTATCTGACAGAGAGAGAGAGAGAGAGGGAGGGAGGGAAGGAGAGAGAATGATAGAGAGGTGATAAAGGGATTATAGCTAAATAACTAGAAGATATCTATATCTCTTTGAGAGAGACACAGAGAGAGACACGGAGAGAATGATAGAGAGATGATAAAGGGATTATAGCTATCTATCTAGATATCTACCCGAGAGAGAGACAGAGAGAAACAGAGAGAGACAGAGACAGAGATGATAAAGGGATTATAGCTATCTATCTAGATATCTACCTGAGAGAGAGACAGAGAGAAACAGAGAGAGACAGAGACAGAGATGATAAAGGGATTATAGCTAGATAGCTGGATATCTATATCTATTTCAGAGAGAGAGAGAGAGAGAGAGACAGACAGACAGGTGCACG
The DNA here is from genome assembly GCF_049901715.1 of Pseudonaja textilis. NCBI lineage: Eukaryota > Metazoa > Chordata > Lepidosauria > Squamata > Elapidae > Pseudonaja > Pseudonaja textilis. The sequence goes on from NC_141997.1 coordinate 50,673,203, forward strand.
CGCGCACACACACACACACAGAATGATAGAGAGATGATAAAGGGATTATAGCTAGATAGTTAGATATCTATTTCTATCAGAGAGAGACAGAGAGAGAGAGAGAAGGATAACAAATTTATGGCTAGATAACTAGATATTTATATCAGAGAAAGAGGGAGGGAGGGAGAGAGAGAGATTTGTCTCATAATTAAGGCAAGGACAAACTAGGTCTCTCTCATCTTTCGCTCCTACAATTATCGAAAACCGTGTCACATCACCACAGGGACAACAGCTGCTGGAAGACCATTCTGGAGCTCTTCATGCAATTAAGGTGGTTATTTTCCAACTTTGCAGTCTAGGCATGGCAGGGAACCTTCTCCACTCCATCAGCTTTTATGGCCTGGCCAACCCATGCTGTCTACTGTCGATGGCAGCCCACCCACAGTTCAGTAATCCTGGACTTTTTTTTAGTTTTTTTTTTGGGGGGGGAGGGGGCAAAGTAGCAACTAGCTACCAATATAACTGTTTGGTTTCCCACCCGGCCTCCCTCTCTCTCCCCCCGTCCAAAGCTGAGGCCCTGACGAGTTCTGGTTCTTGACCTCCTTTTCGAACCCATTTTCCAGGGCTCATCACAAAGCAGCAAGTGAGATATTACGCTTCCTTCGTCAAAGATTCGCAATCCAGCCGAAGGTCGAAGCGAGGAAGGACTCCTCCCTCGAAGGCAGAGGGCAGAAGAGCACAGCTGCACTCCCGGAATCAAATATGAATCAAAGAAGCCATGGAGAACTCTCTCGCCTGGCAAGCCAGGATGAATCACAGTTTGGCGTTTGGGAAAATGGGACACACATTAGAATAGAATAGAATAGAATAGAATAGAATAGAATAGAATAGAATAGAATAGAATAGAATAGAATAGAATTCTTTCTTGGCCAAGTGTGATTGGACACACAAGGAATTTGTCTTTGGTGCAAAGGCTCTCTATGTACATAAATATATACACAGCACGATCACAGCTCACCAGCTCAAATCCCCAGCAACTAAGACTAACCTGAGCACAACCAAGCCCCCACCTGAACAGAACACACCTCCAGCCAATCAGAACACAGCCAGTCCCCAACCAATCAGAACACAGCCAAACCCCCAACCAATGAGAGCACAGCCCCACCCAATCAGAACACAGCCAAGCCCCCACCCAATCAAGTCACACCCCCACTAGCAGTTAAAAGGAAGAAGCAGCTGCAAGCTCACATCACTCTGAGAAGCAAGAGCCGAAGACAGAAGCCTGAAGATGATGAATGAGACTTCATCGAAACATTGCCTAGATACTTCCAATCTTACGCGGGACAAAACCCGAATAACCAAAGACCCACATACAAATACCCGCGAGAACCTTATAAAACAAATATATATGCATATACACAATCTTCAAAGGCAGCACTCTGCTCCCTGATGGTCCTGGCCCCATCCGTGCATCCCATGCAGGCCCCTCATCTGAGTCCTCGCTCTCCGAGACCTCAGCCATCTGTAACTGCTGCCGGCGAACCACAACACTTTGTGGACGCTTGCAAGATTCCCTTACTGTATCCCCTAAAAAAACCCTTGCCTAAAAATATATTGTGGAAATTTATGTACAGTGGTGGCTTCCTTGTTTGAGCTCTGCGGTTTGCGATGGGGGGGGTAAAACTGAGAGGAGACGGGAGCTGAGATTTATTGAGTGTTGGTCAGAAGGACTTGACATCTGGCGTGCCCCCAAAGAGATTCATCCGTGGAATTCGTAATGATCCTGGAAGGGATATCTTTCAAGTCTAGCATCGCCTCTGAATGCATAATCTGTATTGTGACCTTTCATCCTAGAGAACAGACTGGTTTTTAAATCCATGTGGATGCTTTGCACGGAGAGCAGCTTCATTTTATGGAGATCTGGGGATACTGGCAGGGGTTTGCAGGGGTTCGGAAGAGCCTCCAGCTAAGATTCTGGACAATTCAGAGAACCCCCAAATCACACTCCTGGCTGGCCCTCCCCATCCCTCCCCTCCTGGGAGTTCCCACATGGTGTGTTTTGGATGCAGGTAAACCAGCAGCAGGTGAGGACGGCTGAGTTCTCAGAGAGCGAGGACTCGGATGAGGGGCCTGCATGTGAGGCAGGGATGGGGCCAGGACCATCAGGGAGTGGAATGAAGCCTTTGGAGATGGTGGAGGCTGGCAGCAGTGAGGAAGAGGCCCCCGAGGAGCCTGTGCCAAAGTTCGCGTGTGCACAGGGCTGCTCAAAGGAAAGAGCAGCTGCAGCGGCATGGGCGACTCAGGAGTAAGGTTGCAAGGTGATGGACCCTCCCTGAGAAGATAAAGCCAGCTGAGAAACTGCAATTCTTTGCAGAAGGCAAAGAAGTTTTACATTGGAGCCTGGTGGATGTTAGAATATCCAAGTTGGTCTTTGGAGACTCTTTGATTTATTGTTTAGTAATTTTATCTCTTCTTGGCAGTCTTGCAAAAACTTGGCCAGGCTCTTTTTTAATTGGAGGTAATTAGTTGGAAGCAGCCTTTTATCTGTGAAGAAAGAGGATTCGTAAATTGTTCTGTATTTGCATTCTTGTAATACTGTATTCTGATTGGCTAGAACGCACAGTGTACCGCACTGATTGGCCATTATGAATCAACCGCGATTGGCCTAGCCGATCACAGGAGATTCGAACGGCTGTCACTGGCTGTGGCGCCTAGTGCAAGATTTATATAAGCCGCCGCTGATCCGAAGCCAAAAAAGCCGATCTACCATACAATAAAAAGAGCCTGAAAATCACTAGTCTCGCGTCTCTTCTTGGGATCGATCTACCAACTTAACATAAATGAAGCATTAAAAGGTTGTGCTGCTGCCTTTGTCTTGTGTTTGCTCTTTGGGAACCAGGTTTGGGTCAAAACGCCAGGGGAAGCCTCCAGACCCTGCAGAAGGTGAAAAATGGCCCTCCAGGAAGTACCAGTAGGCCACACCCACCCTGTGTTGGGGCTCTGGCATCCACCCCCATTTAAATCATGAGTCTCTAGCCATATCTCTCAGAGTTTATGGAAGATTTATTAAGAGTTAACATGTCCGGCACTGCCTGGGTGTAGCCGACTCTTAGACACATCATTCATTTCCCCCTTGAACCTGGCCTTCCCCACCCCCAGATGTATATTCTCCAATGGGACACATCCATAGCCAAGAGTCATCAATCATGCTCTCCAGCAGACCGGTTGCTGGGAATTTTTGAATCCCACCCCTGGTATTATTATTCTGATCATTATAATAGAATGTGTTAGATCGGGTACAAAAGAGACGCGAGACCAGTGTACTTCAAGCTCTTTATTTTACGTTAAGATCTGTACAAGATCTTGGAGCCGCGGCAGCCCTTCATATAGGGATTGCTCGCGGCTCGTCGGCTGATGACAGCACTTTGAATCTCCCGCGATCAGCTCGGCCAATCGCGGTCGATTCTAAGTGAGCCAATCACAGTTGTTGAGTCGGCCAATCAGAATGTAGTTTGTGAGGACCAATCAGAATTTACCTTTTGGAGTATGCTAATGCAGAACAGAATGGATATCAATGGAATGAATATTATTGTAAACACTTTGATGATTATTGTCTAATTTGTACCTAGACAACACACTATTTAACCAAAAATGGAATTTTTATATGTGATTAAAAAAATAAAAAAAACTTTATGGTTAAAAAAAGACAAGTGACTATCCAGTCTCTTCTTAAAAGCCTCCTGTGATGGAGCAAGCACAACTTCTAGTGGCAACCTGTTCCACTGGTTAATTGTCCTCATTTTTAGGAAGTTTCTCCTTCATTCCAGGTTGCTTCTCTCCTTGACTAGTTTCCATCCATGGCTTCTTGTCCTGCCTTCAGGTGCTTTGGAGAATAGTTTGACTCCCTCTTCTTTGGGGCAGCCCCTGAGATATGGCAAGACTGCTTTCATGTCCCCGCTAGTCCTTCTTTTCTCTAGACTAGCCAGACCCAAATCCTGCAACCGTTCTTCATGTGTTTTAGTCTGAAGCACTGCAAAAAACAGGATGAGGTTTATGGAACTGGATCCCAAAGTCGTATCTTGAAGGTTTTAAGTACAGTACGTTGCTTTATTATTAAGTATGAGCTTCCATTTCTCCTGAAAGCTTGATCAAGCCACATTTTTGTGCCTGATTGTGCAGTTTACATGAGAACTGGTTTGGAGGGAAGAAAGCATTAGCGTGATGAGTTATAGGAAGGCAGCTTTACCCAGAACCTCAACCATGACAGTTTTGTAGACGGATGTTGTTTGTGTTAAAATCACCATGACACCTCGGTAAAATGTCCGGCTCATCCCGGGAAAGGCAATCAAAGCTTCCTATGTGCTTTGGTAGAAAAACTGGGCGTGAATTCAATAATAAATCCAATAATTTATAATTCAATAATCGAATTATTATAACAAACTCAAGGGGTATCATGGCTGCTGGGAATGAAAGAAATCTGCAGGGCAATTTGTAGGAAGATGTCTTCTACTCATTAAACCTGAACATCCCCATGGAGAAGTAGGCGGTAGAACCTCTGGATAGAACAAGAAGCAACGGATGGAAACCAATCAAGGAGAGAACCAACTTAAAACTGAGGACAAATTTCTTGACAGTTAGAACAATCAACCAGTGGAATAACTTGCACCCAAAAGTTGTGACTGCTCCATCACTGGACATTTTTAGGAAGATGTTGGATAACAATTTGTCTGAAGTGGTGTAGGGTTGAAACAGGGTCTCTGGCGAGAGCAGGGAGTTAGACTAGAAGACCTCCAAGGTCCCTCCCAACTGTCTTATCATGTTACACCACCTCCTCATGTATCTACACCACTATCCCAGTCTGACGAGCCACCTCAGTAGTGGACTTCATGGTGTTCTCAGGACTTTGGTTCAACCTTGGCGACTTTAAAACGTGTGGACTTTTAAGCTGAGAGAATTCTTCCAGGCTGCAGAATTCTGGGAATCTCAGTCCACATATCTTAAAACTTCCTGAAGTTTGAGAAACGCTGTTCTAGAAGGACCTCCATCCTTAAAAGTCCTTTTATTCTCCTCAAAGAACTTCTTCCTTTCTCCTTTGCCTACACAGCTGAGCGCTGATCTTCATAGCTTGAATGCAATCTCCCGGGGAAGCACCAGGTCTACTGTGGGAGACATTTCCTCTGCCTTAATCACTGAAGTTTGGCGGAGCTTTGACTTCTCGGTGACCTTTGACAAGTCTCTGAGTCAATATTTTGGTGGGAAGCTGAGAACAAGGGCTCTGTGTTGAAACAGCCAGGGCTGTTGTAAATCCAAAGAAAACGGCCCATTTGCTTGTTTCTCTCAGGATTGGCTTTGTTTTTCTTAGAAGGGACCGGCTTCCAGGCTGCACAATCACTATAATGACAACTTCAAGCAGCCATTCGGTGCCTACCTCTTTAGGGTTCCCATACATTGTAGATTACTATCTTCCTGACTGTTCCTGGATAACGCGTGTTTGAGGTGGCTTGTGGTTTGCAGCTGCCTTATTTGGGGATTGTAATCAAAAGAGAGTAGCTTAGAGGCACGGTGGGTTTCCAAGGATTTGTGGCAATTCCCCACCCTCAATCAGAATCCGAATCAAGCTGAAAGGAACCTTCGAGGTCTTCTAGTCTAGCCTCCTACTCAAGCAGGAGACCCCATATCACTCCAGACAAGTGGCTGTCCAGTCTCTGGAGAGAAGGTTGTCCTTCTTAAAAACCTCCAGGGATGGCAACTTCTGTTGCACTGGTTAATTGTCCAAAAATTTTGTGCGTGCTTACACGCTCGCGTTCACGTGCCAGCACCCAGAAGGCAATGCGCACCCCCACATGCCCCCTACGCATGCGCGCACAATCCCCTCCCCTCTGGCCACCCCCTTATCTGCACTGCGCCTCACAGTTGATTTTTGGCTGGTTTGAGGCCTTTTTTTGGCCTCCCAGAGGCTTGAGGAAGGCTTTTGCAGGCTTTTCAGGATGAAAACTAGGCCCATTTCATCACTTCCGGTATTTGTGGAAAAACAGGAAGTGATGAAACGGGCCTAGTTTTCATCCTGAAAAGCCTGCAGAAGCCCTCCTCAAGCCTCTGGGAGGCTGAAAATCAACGGTGAGGCATGTGCACGCGCAGTGAGGTAAGTTTGTCTGCAGCTCATGTGCCAGTACAAATGGCTCTGCGTGTCACCTGTGGCACATGTGCCATAGGTTCGCCATCATGGGAATAGAGTAACAGAGTTGGAGAGGACCTTGGAGGTCTTCTAGACCAACCCCCCTGCTTAGACAAGGAGACCATTTCAGACAAGTGACTGTCCAGACTCTTCTTAAAAACCTCCAGGGATGAAGCAGCCACAACTTCTGAAGGCAAATTCTGTTCCTCTGATCAATTGTCCTCACGGTTGGAAAGTTTCTCCTCAATTCCAGGTTGCTTCTCTTCTTGATTAATTTCCATCCATTGTTTCTTGGTCCCTAACCCTCAGGGGGCTTTGGAGAATGGGCTGTCCCCCCTCTTCTTTGGGGCAGCCCCTCAAATATTGGAATACCGCTATCATGTCCCCCCTGGTCTTTTTTTTTCTCTAACTAAAACTTTACTTTAAACAAGGTAGAACGAACCACTTTGGTTGAATCCCCCCCACACTCTTCCTTTGCATTCCACAAACTCTATCATCACTACTACCCCGGTCTAAGTAATATTTGCAAATCGCCGTAGCCATTTGAACAAAATTGATGATCAAAATTCAGAGGCTTGGCAACGGGCATGTACTTATGACGGTTGCAGTGTCCAGAGTGCAAGTGATCCCCTTTTGCAACCGATAAGCCAAGTTGATGGGAAAGCCAAATTCATTGTACAACCCTGATACTGATGCTGTCAAGGCTCCAACATGCATCCCCATTCAGATCCTAAGTCTCTAGCCGCATCTCTCAGAGTAAAAAAAGGTTGATTTATTAGGAGTAACCATGTTGGCGTTACGTGGGTGCAGCCAACTCTAAGACACATCATTTATTTCACCCTGGTCTTCCTCCCACTGCCCTGGATGTATATTCTCCAATGGGACACATCCATAGCCAAGATTCATCAATCATGCTCTCCAGTAATAATCTTGCACGCCAACGGCTTCGGCTGCCAAGGCAATTATCTAAAGTATTTAAGGAATGCACTGCTTTTCCCCAATCCCTTTCTGTTGGCAATTAAAAAGACCAAATAAGTATTTTTTAGTTGACAGACATAACAATTGCAGTGATTCACTTAACAACTGTGGGAAGAAAGCTCATAAAATTGGAGGTTTTTTTTTTTTGAAAGTTTCTCATTTAACCGCTTGTCTTGCTCAGCAACAGAAATGGGGTGCTCTGTTGGGGTCGTAAGTCGAGAACCTGTCCAGATTTGTTCTTGACAGCAAGATGGATGGCATTAAAAACAAATTCACTGCGATGCATCTGAACTTTAATCTTATCTCTCTGGATCCTGGCCTGTTCTTGTTAGCAAAACTGGCTGATGGAAACCCCAACAGCAAAATCAATACGGCTTTGCATGTCCCGTAATAGTGCTCTAAATTAAATTGTCAGAGAGAAAATAGAAAAAAATGAGCCATGTTCAGGCTGATGTTTGACAAGCCAGGTTATAAATAAGCTGCATTAAACAGGCAGGGATGGAACACCCTCTCATTGCTTTTTATTCAGCTGGGGTCTACGTTAACAGCTACTGACCCAGAGGGTTTAATCTGATTCAATTCGGGATTTTGGAGTAATTCTTTCCGTCATGTTTGTGATGAACATCCATCACTTCAAATAAGGACCATTGGAAGATAACAAATTTTGAGGGATGGTTTTCCTGAGAGTATCCTTGGATGCGGGGGGCAGGGGGAATATGTTTGGCAGGAACATTGATCGATGTCAGGTTTAATGCTTCCTGTAAGCCAAAAGGCATGACAACACGGTGAACAAAATGTTAATTGTGACAAAGGGATTGTATGTTTCATATTGCATTTCCGTTGACAGCAGCAAGAATTATATTTGCACAATATTGGGAAAGATGAGGAAATTCCTACAGATGAAAACAGAATTCCAAAAAAATACGTATTAACACTGTGTGGAAATGGATAGGTTAAAGATAAGGGACAAAGAAAATCAGAAATCAAAAATCGAACGATTTAAGAAACTGCCTAAATCAACTTTATCTTCTTGGACCTGCCCTGAAGCAAAACAAGATCTCAATTCAAGCAAAGGCTGTTGGCGAAAACTAGTATAAAGCAGAGGATGAAACAATATTGTTCTTGTTCCCCAGAAGAGGCTTCTAGACTTCATACAGAGAGTATTTTTGGTCTGAAATTAAAAGTCGGTGTTGCAATGAGTAACTGTTCCATTCCTGGGAAGCCGGGATTCCTTCGGTTGGGAGTCGTCAACAAATGACATTGGAGGGGAAAAAAAATCCAGAAGGGAGAAAGGAGATGACTGGATGGAGGAGGAAGTTCTGAGGTGATTTCAGGGATGAAGGTCCAGATGAACAAAATGGCGGTTGTGGCATGAGATCAAAGCCTTGCCACATTGTTTATGTAAGCAGGGGTGGAATTCAACCAGTTCGGCCTGCTTCGGGCAAACCGGTAGCTCCAAGGATCAGTTGGGAGAGAACCGGTTCAGTTTGCTCCGATGATCAGCTGTTGGGCCCACCCAATCACCTGGGCTCTAGGCTGTGCTTTATATCCTGTTTTTCAAGCTCAGCTGATCTGTATGGCACAGTGGATTGCCACACGTCAGCTGTTTAACACACAGGGATTGCTGAAGAAGATCAGTTGCACGTGCACTCGCCAAACTGGTGGTTATATCAGTTGAATTGCACCCCTGCATGTAAGCAAGATGTCTACAGAAAGGGTGTCGCTTGGATTGCAATGCTGTGGCCGCCATCTTGCCTGCTTTGATCTTCTGGGTGGTGTAGGAAGGGCTGCACCCTCTCCAGATTAAAATATTCTTTATTCTTAATGTGAAGAGAGGCAGACTGTTAAGTTTCCCCAAAGGAGAACAATGCAAAAACACGTTCTTAAAGGCAGAAAGCAACCCCAGTCTTCTTGCATAGTAAAGCACCCTCAATGCAGAAGAGACTGGTCTCCAGGAATGCAGATTTTGAGCCCATTAAAAAAGACTGGGCCAATCCATTCATAAACAAAACACCTTCAGCTCCAGATGGATGGGATTAAGAAGGACAGGGCATAATCTTCACTGATCTGAAATGGTATAGGTTCTCCTGCTTGAGCAGGGGCCTGGACAAGAAGACCTCCAAGGTCTCTTCCAGGACTATTCTATTTTAATACTGAAATAGCAAAAGACACAAGGCTCACTGTAGTGCACAAACCCCTGGAGCATCTCAGAATCCTTTGAAAAATACATCCATTCCTAAGCCAAGGGGTCAGCCATCCCAGAAACATTTGCTGCTGTGACCAATGTTTCTGGCATCCAAATAAAGAGAGTCCTTCTTTCCTGCAGCCAGTCCCCATTCTATTTCCTCCTTTTCATCTTCCTCCGCCTCTACCTCTCCTCCTCCATCTCCTCTTCCCCTCCTCCTCCTCATCCATATCTTCCTCTCCTGCTTATTCTCCTCCTGGTCATTCTCCTCTTCCTCGTTCTCCTCCTCCTCCTCTTCCACCTCCTCCCCCTCTTCCTCATCTTCCTCTGCTCTTTGTTCTCCTCCTCCACTACCACCTCTTTCTTCCTCTTCCTTCTCTTCCACTCCTCTTCCTCCTCCTCCTCTTCATCTCCTCTTCCTCTTCCTCCTCTTCTTCCTCTTCCTCTTCTTCCTTTTCTACATCTTTCTCTCCTCATTTTCCTCCTCTTCTTCCTCCTTTTCCTCCTCCTTCCCCTCTTCCTCATCTTCCTCTGCTCTCATTCTCCTCCTCCACTACCTCCTCCTCTTTTTCTTACTCCTTTTCCTCTTCCTCCTCCTCTTCCTCTCCTCCTCCTCCTCCACCTCCTCTTCTTCTGCCTCCTCCTTTTCCTTTTCCATATCTTCCTCTCCTCATTCTCCTTCTCTTCTTGTTTCTCCTCCTCCTCCTCCTCCTCCTCCTCCACCTCCTCCTTCTCCTTTTGGGGTTTTAACACAGTCACAGCGGTGAGCCAAGATTTTTTCAATGATCAGTGCTTCTAAACACATTTCTTTTTGAGTTTTGAAGTGAGTCACGTACTCTGATACAAACTCAGCGGCTGGGAAAAGCATAAAAGCAAAGAAACCCTCTGGAAGTGAAATCAGATCTAAAATTAATCGTTCCCATATACTCAGAGGCAGACAAGGCAGAACGCTTATGGACTACGCCTGCACTGATTAACAATGCTTCACAATATATTTGGTTATATATTCAGAAGTAGGCAGAGATATTATGTAAGACAAAGGGGCTCATATTTCAGGCAATTCCCACCACAAAAGGTGCTTTAAATGGTAAAAGGGAAGCCAAAGATTTATTTGTTAATTTCCTTCAGCGAACAATAGAGAAATGAATTCAAATGGATTGAATCCATAAATGCATTATGGATTAGCTGGAGGATTTATCTTTGTCAAGCAGTGTTAAATGAGAATGCCTAGGTCTTCTATTAATAGGAGAACTACAGTAGAAAAAGAGGGAGGCAAAACAGGGTATAAGGAGAAAAACGTCTAATTGCAAAACTCAGACAATTAAATAGGGATAATCAAACATTATCAGCTTCAGAAAGCAAAGATACCTCTTGGAAACATCTTAAATTAACAGAGTAACAGATTTATTCTCTTCTATTGTTCTGTGCTCTTGCTATTTTAGTTTTGTGTAGCATTTTACTAAGCAATCAAGCATTGGATAAAAAAACTAAGCACTGGATAAAACAGATTTAAATTTGGCACCTTGCAACTCTTGTAGGTACCAAAACCAACCTTCATCTTTTTTTTTCTTCATTCCAAATATGTTGCTATTACCCACTTTCTCGGACTTCTTTATGAGAGCATCACGTGTAAAAAAAAAAAAAAAAGTGACATGCAAACATTTTTCTAGAAATTACTGTTTCCGAATCATGAAAAATTGCAGCTCATCAAATTTGCTACGAAACAGAACGGATCGTCTTATTTGGTGACCTTTTCTAAGCACCCAGGAAACTTTAAACAAAAAAAAAAAACCCAACCCAATAGCTAATTAAACAGAGATCTTATAACATCTGGGAATTTTCACAAGATTAAAGTGATAATTAATGACATCTAAATTTAATCGCACTTAGAGCAGATCTGCTGGTTGAAATGTAGGTCTTAGCTTAGCCGTAAAAAATCCTGCTGCCATATTCAGCAGACTTTTATTCTTTTGCCATTACCACCAGAACCGGCCCTGGAGAGTCATAATTTTTTTGAATTCTCCTTGTTTTTAAAAGAGGGCTAGTCAGCAAAAGAATAACTCAAAATCTGCCAAGTAGATTCATGACATCATTAGTGCCTTAATAACGAGGTCTGAAATCTTATCCAAGGGTATTACAGAAAATTATCTAGCACAGAGATTAAGAATCTTGAAAGTTATGTTAAAATGCCCGAAGCCCAGAATTCTTTTACTTCTTTACCTGTAGGAGAGAAAGTCCTTGACTTACAACTGTAATTGAGCCCCAAAATCTCCATGGCTAAGGAAAGCAATGGTTAAGCAAGTTTTGCACCATCCTATGACCTTTCTGTTAAGTGAATCACTGCTTGTTGTTAATCACTGCTCTCTTTTTGGAGGATTTTTTTTGCAGATTTTTCATGGCCCAACTAGAGAACATTATCAGTGTCAGAAGGGACAGGGGTTTGGGAGGAGGAGAGGGAGGAGGAGGAGAAAGAGAAAGAGAGGAAGGAGAAGGAAAGGAAGGAGGAGGAGGTGGAAAAGGAGAAGGAGGGGAGAAGAAGTGGAAGGAGAAGGAGAATGAACTTCCTTCCTCTGTACCCATCATTAAAATTCTAACTGTTTCAATTTTCATGGATGTTCAGGTCTTCCAGGAAATTGTGAGTACTGTAGTTGCATTAATCTTTGATTTTCTTACCACCTTGTTTCTGAAGAGAAGTGGAAACTGAGTCAGGCTTTAGATTTGTTGAAGCCCTTACAGATCTTTACTGAAGTTGCACTGCAAGAGGTACAAGTGGGTACAATAATCCAATACGCAAAGCGGAGCTTGTGGTGACCAAGACTTTGGTCAAATGATCGAGAAAATTAGTCCGTTTCAAAGGTTGTTTTCCCCTCACTGGCGATGTGTCTCTTCTCAAAAACCCTTAGTAACATAGGCAATTAATTTGGAAGCAGGCCTGGATGCAGAGTAAAACAACTACCTCTAAGAGAAATACTATATAAACTTCAAAATTCAATTACAGCCTGTCGCCTGTGATTTAGCATTATGTAACACGCATCCCTTAAAGTACAGTACCGGCCATTTTTCCCCCCTTCGGGATGACAGACTTAATGTTTCATGAAATTAGTACAAAGCTGCCTTCTTCCTGCCCTGTCCAAAATCCATGTCTTAACTGTATCCAGTCTCAGCACGTCTAAAATTAATCTCAGGCGAAGCTAAAATGAGCGTAGCCCGGATTAGATTTTCCTTCTGCGCCAAAACAAGGAGTCTCCCCTATTCATACTGAAACAGACGACGAATGGCTGCAGGATTTGGGGCTTGGCCGGTCTCGAGAAAAGGAGGACTAGTGACCTGAGAGCAGTCTTCCAGTATTTCAGGGGCTGCTACAAAGAGGAGAGGGGTCAACTCATTCTCCAAAGCACCTGAAAGCAGGATAAGAAACAATGGATGGGAACTGTACAAGCTGGCTGTCAGTTGGCTTGGCTCTTCTCAAGAGTGGAACGAATGGCAAGGATTCCTCATCTTTATAACCACAAGGAAGCCTATTCACGGCTACATTTAAAAAAAAAATTAAAAATCAAAGACTTCTTTGGCACACTTTTATGGCATTCGTTCACATGCTTCATGGTGGCGCAGTGGTTAGAGTGCAGTACTGCAAGCTACTCACTGCCGGCTGCCTGCAATTTGGCAGATCGAATCCCTCCAGGCTCAAGGTTGACTCAGCCTTCCCTCCTTCTGAGGTGGGTAAAATGAGGACCCAGATTGTTGGGGGCAATTTGCTGACTTTGTAAACAGGAAGGGAGGAAGGAAGGAAGGAAGGAAGGGAGGAAGGGAGGGAGGGAGGGAGGGAGACCTGGTGGCACAGTAGTTAGAATGCAGTATTGCAGGCTGACTCTGCTCATTCCCAGGAGTTCGATCCTGATCAGATCAAGGGTGACTCAGCCTTTCATCCTTCTGAGGTGGGTAAAATGAGGACCCAGATTGTTGGGGGCAATTTGCTGACTTTGTAAACAGGAAGGGGAGGGAGGGAGGAAGGGAGGGGGAGGAAGGAAGGAAGGAAGGAAGGAAGGAAGGAAGGAAGGAAGGAAGGAAGAGGAGGGAGGGAGACCTGGTGGCACAGTAGTTAGAATGCAGTATTGCAGGCTGACTCTGCTCATTCCCAGGAGTTCGATCCTGATCAGATCAAGGGTGACTCAGCCTTTCATCCTTCTGAGGTGGGTAAAATGAGGACCCAGATTGTTGGGGGCAATTTGCTGACTTTGTAAACAGGAAGGGAGGAGGGAGGAAGGGAGGGAGGGAGGAAGGAAGGAAGGAAGGAAGGAAGGAAGGAAGGAGGGGAGGAGGGAGGGAGGGAGACCTGGTGGCACAGTAGTTAGAATGCAGTATTGCAGGCTGACTCTGCTCATTCCCAGGAGTTCGATCCTGATCAGATCAAGGGTGACTCAGCCTTCCATCCTTCCTAGGTGGGTAGGTGGGTAAAATGAGGACCCAGATTGTTGGGGGCAATGTGCTGACTCTGTAAAGTGCTTAGAGAGGGCTGTAAAAGCACTAATAAGTGCTAGTGCTATTCATGTGTGCCAGGAGTGTTAAACTCAGTAAATGTTGTGGCAGCTATGCTGGTCTGGTTCTTTCCTAATGAAGCCACACTCTCCCTGTGAGCGTGCGGACATGCAGGAGGCAGCCCCACAATTCTCACGCTCTCCAGCCTGGTCTGCGCCTGGCAGCGGAGGCCGCTTTAGCCGCAGCCTTGGGGTTCCCCGGTGGCCACAGCGTGTCACACCTCACCCTCTCCTCAAGAAGGGGGCTGCTGCCACTGCTGGGCACCAAGCAGGCTGGGGAGCATGAGAATCGTGGGTCAGCACTTGGAAAATTCAACTTTGGGCAAGCCATCCAGGTGAAGGGCTGGTGCAGAGTGAGCGGTGAGAAGGGGCAGCTGCCGGGCAGCCCCGAGTCTGCAGCTGGAGCAGCTGCCGCTGCTGGGTGCAGAGCACTGCATTGATCTCAGGTTGGTCTAGAAGAGGCAGAGGAACAAGGGGAGCCTGTTCCCAGTGCGCGCGTGTGTGCAGAGCTGCTAGAAGGCGAGAGTAGCGGAGACAAAAGGGGCGACTCGGGATTAAGGCTGGGAGGTGATTGGTATAAAGGAGGTGCAAAGGGAGAGAAACCTTTGCAGGAAGCAAAGTCGTTCGCTCTGTTCAGATTAAACCTTGAAGATCTGTGTGGACTTTGTACCTCGGTTGGTTGTTTACAGTTCATTTGGCACTTTAGTTGTTGGCAGCCATTCAAAGGAGAGAAAGGTGGGTGCTTATCTCGAGAGACTGTTTGGGACTCCTTACAGGCTGGGAATGCACATAATTCCCAGCGTTGAATTAAACAAGAGTTGTTTGGACTAAGTATGTGCTTAATTAGGGTCTCAGGAAGTCTTGGTCAGGACATTTTCCAAAGCACCTGAAGGCAGGACAAAAAGCAACAGATGGAAGGTCATTAAAGAGAGATCCAACCCAGAACTCAGGAGAAATTTCCTGACAGTGAGAACAATTAATCTATGGAACGACTTCCCTTCAGAACTTGTGAACGCTCCAACACTGGAGATTTTTTAAGAAGAGATTGAATGGCCATTTGTCTGAAATGGTACAGGGTCTCCTGCTTAAGCAGGGGTGGGGGTTGGACTAGAAGACCTCTAAGGTCCCTTCCAGCTCTTATTCTTTAATTGTGTTATTTCTTACAGCTTTCAGATTTCTGCTTATTTGATTCTTGAAAGAGACTGAGGTTCCACACACGATTTCAAACTTTTATTGATGATATTTCAGAACCCTTCCCCATTTTTAGAAAAAAACCCACCCCATTTCCATTAAAATCAGCTACTCTACATGGGATGAAAAATATTTTCTGCTTCAGCCACAGGTTACTAAAACAAGCAGTGATGACTTATGGGTTAAAGCAGTAAAATAAGTTACTATTGTCTGTACAGATTAGATTCAAGCTAAGAGAAACAAGCATGTCAGAAAAGGCAGGAGGGAGAAAAGGCACTAAGACACACATACAACATCACCAAGTACTTAAAATTCTCCAGGAAGGAGAGTCAGGAGGGAAGAAAATGTTTTTAAAAACTGGACTTCTGATTTTCCTCAAGAGAAGCTTCTGCAAGTTTTGAATCCTGCAAAATGAAATCAGAATGAATGTTACAGTCAAAGAGGAAATCCCACAAAAATAGCATTGAAATAAAATGAAATGCACCCGGTATTTGGGACGTAGTTCCAGTTTTTCTAAAGCACTTAGCAGTGCGAGGGAACAAACTTCAAAAGCTTCACGGTTATTGCAAACGTTAGCAAGCCATTAGCCATCCACCTGATCTCACTTGGAGCAAAGACTAATGTGTAAGTTTTGAAGACAAAAATTTGGATTTGCCCGGATTTAAGAATGCTGAGAATTTGCTGAAATTAATTAGGGGCTAATTCACCGTGACTAAGACACAAGCCTAGTTAGCACGGTATTTAAATGTGCACCAACAGGGGGGCAGTTTTGTCTAGGATTGGGGTTGTCCCAGGAATGGAAGGCCAGAAAGTGATTCCAAGTATGTGTACGCTATACTTGAAAGTTGCCAGAAGAAAATATATGTATAGGTTGAGTTGTGGGCTCCTTGGTGCTCTCTGAACGTGGTGGTTTTCTTGCAGACATTTCATGACCAAACTAGGTAACATCATCAGTTCTAGGAGGGAGGAGGGTTGATAGAGTGGAGGAGGAATTGGAGGAGGAAGAGGAGGACTGTAGGGTCCTTGGTGCTCTCTGAGCTTGGTGGTTTTCTTGCAGATGTTTCATGACCCAGCTGGGTAATATCATCAGTGCTAGGACCATGTGCTAGCAGTGATGATACCTAGTTGGGTCATGAAACGTCTGCAAGAAAGCCACCAAGCTCAGAGACAGCACGAAGGACCTTAGAGTTGTCTGAAGTAAGTTTCACAAACCACTTCCATACCATTGCTAAGAAAAATTGTGCCTGAGTCTTTTTAAGTCATTCAAAATCAAGTTTGACTCAAAGGAGATTTTTCCTTTCAGGGAAGATCAATTAATTATATTTTTTAAAGTTTGGGTTTTTACCCACTTCAAATGTAAATTATTAACCTTTTTATTATGCCGCATTTTCATCCTTTCCTTTCCTTTCCTTCTTTCCTTTCCTTCTTTCCTTTCCTTTCCTTTCCTTTCCTTTCCTTTCCTTTCCTTTCCTTTCCTTTCCTTTCCTTTTTCCTTTTTCCTTTTTCCTTTTTCCTTTCCTTTTTCCTCTCCTCTCCTCTCCTTCCCTTCTTTTCCCACCTCATCCCATCCCATCGTATTCAGAATGAACCTTCTCATTCTGATATCTGGATATAAATGTCTATTTATTGTTAACTATTTCAAAGGTTTTGCTTTTAAATTAACACTGACATGAGTTTAAGGCAAACGTAGCTCCATTTGATGGAAGACGTACCTTTCAGATTCAGTATTATTTTATTTCACTTAAAATAGCCAGGCACCTGTGGAAATAAGTATTTGTATTTATTTATTTGTAAAATTTATTGGCTGCCCATCTTTCCATGGGATATCTATATTCCATATCAGGACAGGTTAAAATATTTGCTCTGTCGGAACAGCCCTTTTCAAGACGACGTTTAACATTGGAGATTAATACAACGTAAAACCCCACAGACCAATCGGTTGGAGGTGAATCAATAGTATCCAGCAAACAGCATTCAATGCCCTGAATTTCAGTAAATCCCAATTGCTCCAGAGTTGAATTCCTATGTTACTATTTTATGAGAGGCTTACTTCTGAGAAAGAGGAAAATTGCAGCTAAATTAACAGTTGTTTACGCCGTCTTCACGACTGAAGCAGGCAATTCGGTGGGAAATGTCCAATACAATTTCTAAGATATAGGTTATGGTTGCCCCCAGGAAAGAAGATATTTAGCCACATCTATATTTAGGGATTTTATTGATTTATTAAATGTATAAGTCCCCATTCTCGCTGTTGAATGTGGCTCTGAGCAATTCTGGAGCTTGGGAAACACTGCCATTTTAGAAGTTAGAGTAGGGTAGAATAGAGTAGATATAGAACAGAATAGAACAGAAATAGGGTAAAGTACAGTAGAAGAGAATAGGAATAGAATAGAATAGAATAGGAGTAGAGTAAAGAGGAGTAGAGTAGAGAAGAATAGTAGAATAAAATAGAATATAGAATAGAACAGAACTAGAGTAGAAGAGAATAGAAGATTAGAATCTTCTATTCTAGGAGAATCTTCTATATAATAGAAGAATAGAAGATTAGAATAGAGAATAGAAGAATAGAAGAATAGAAGATTAGAATAGAGAATAGAAGACTAGAATAGAGAATAGAATAGAGAATAGAGAATAGAAGTAGAGTAGAGTAGAACAGAACAGAACAGAACAGAACAGAACAGAATTCTTTATTGGCCAAGAGTGACTGGACACACAGAATTTGTCCTTGGTGCATAAGCTCTCAGTGTACATAAAAGCTATAAGTGATAAATCGTGATCATAGTTGTCACAAGTACATTCACCAGGAATCATAAGATACAACACTTAGTGATAGTCATAGGATACTAAATAAGCAACCAACATAAATTGTACTAGGACACTAAATAAAACAAACACAAATTGTGAGGATACAAGCCACAAGGTTATAGTGATAAGCAGAAAAGGAGATAGGTAATAGGAAGGATGAGAAGAGTAATAGTAACACAGTCTTGGTAAATAGTTTGACAGTGTTGTGGGAATTGGTTGTTTACCAGAGTGATGGCATGGGGGGGTGGGTGGAAATCTGTCCTTAGTATTAAAGCCATGTCCCTTAATATTCTCATTTCCCGTTCATTGTTGAGAATTTGGGGTGATTCAAATGTCCAGGGATGAAGAGTTTTCTCCATCAATGGGACCAACTGAGGATAAAAGGTTCTCTGAAGAACCTCTTACGGTTCCCAGAGCTGATACTGTGGCTCATTCATAATTTATCCTTTCCATTTATACCTTTACTTTCTACTTACTAAGCTCTCAGACGAGGAGAAAACAGGGTCAAACTTCAAAAGAGCCGTTGCAATCATTATTAATACAGCTCAAAGAACCTGGGTGAGGACCACAGCCTGAATCTCTTCCCTGGGAAGGACGGAGATTCAATTCCTTTTTCCTTTTCCATTCCTTTTATCTCTCTTGACTGATTTTTCTTTACTTAAAACCCCATTTCACTTATCTTTCCTAGAGTGCTGGCCAGTTTCCTGGCAGTTCCCCTATTTTTAGAAACTTTTGACCTCTGCAATTAACAGGAAGTGCTCAGCTTACAAGAATTCCCTTACTGACCATTTGAAGTTACACACAACAGCCTTGGGGGGGGAAAAGTGACTTATATGACCATTTTACAGGCTTAGGAACTTTGTAGCAGCCCCCTGATCATGTGAGCAAAATTCAGGTGCGTGGCAACTGGTGCGTACATGTAAAATACATGAAACTTGTAAAATAGTTTATACCCGGGTCACCAACCTCAGGGACCACCAAACTCATAATTTTAAATCCCGCAGACCATTAATATGAATTTTGACTGGTGGTGGCTGCAGGAAAAAATGTCTTGCAGGAAAATCCCCCACCCCGTTTTCCTACGGATCAATTGTTCTTTATTTGGGATCGCAGGATACCGTCTCCAGCTCTGTTCTCAGGAGGAGAGAGAGAGAGGAGAGACTTTTGGCTTCATGCAAGGAAAGCAGCAGAAGCAGCAGAAGTCTTTCTTTCTCTCCCCCAAACTCCACCAGACAGGAGTCTTTGCCGGGGCAGGAGGCCTTGCAGGGTCCCCAAGACTCATTTCTGGCAGAGTTTGTGGGAGAAAAAGAAAGACTTTTGCTGCTTTCCTTGAGTTCAGCCAAAAGCAGAAGAAAGAAGCGGAAAGAAGCAGCCTGGTGGCCAGGCCAGGCCAGGCGCGTGGGGCAAATTCCCCCCTCTGCCCTTTCCCCCTCCCTTCACCATCTCGTGTTGTTCACAATGCAAGCAACGCAAGCCCTGTGTTCCTGTGGGCCATGTGGGCGGCGCAGCCTTGTGTTCCCACGCAGCCTGGATTAATTATTTGGGGGATGACATTTCTTTGTGGACCACCAAAATTTTCTTGCGGACCACCAGTGGTCCCCGGATCACCGGTTGGTGAACACTGCTGTAGACAACATTTCCCAGATAGAAAAGGCTTTACTTTTGAGTCAATAGGCTCAAAATCTCTTTTTTCCCCTCTCCTTTTAGGTGAGAGGCTGCACTTTAGATTAAACAATGAGAAAGCGGCTGCTTTTGCATAAAAGGACATCACGGAAACATCCGTTTTTCAAGAATTGCAGCCAAATGGAGATCTTAAAATGATGCTTTTTTTTTTCTTTCTTTCTTTCCCCAGGAACATCTGAAGGTTTCCCAAAGCGGCCGTCTTTTAAATATTTCATAAATGCTTCTGAACCTCGTCGGTTGCTTACATTGGAGCAACTTTTTCTGCCTGTGTGTGTGTGTGTGTGTGTGTGTGTGTGTGTGTATAAAACATTTTTCCAAGATGCTTTTCTGCTCTGGTTTAAAGGAGGGAAGGGAAGATAAAAGCTGTGGATTAGAGGTGATCTAAACTCTGTAGCTGTCAGTTTGGGGGAAAGACAAAAATCCTGATTTTCTTCACCTTCAAAAGTGAGGGTTGAATATATATATCCATCCATCTGGCTGGCTGGAGGCCCTAACACACACCAAACACCACTAAAAATCCTGGGGTGAATATCTGTCTGTCTGTCTGTCTACATATCTATCTATCTATCTATCTATCTATCTATCTATCTATCTATCTATCTATCTATCTATCTATCTATCTATCTACCTACCTACCTACCTACCTACCTACCTACCTACCTACCTACCTACCTGTTATCTCTCTCTCTCACCTCTCTCTCTTTCTACCTCTCTCTCTCTTCTGTCTCTCTCCCCATCTCTCTCTGTCTCTGTTTCTCTCTGTGTGTATGTCTTTTTGTCTTCATCTCTCTATCTATATCTCATCTTTCTCACTTTCATATCTATCTACCTACCTACCTACCTACCATCTATCTATCATATCTGTCTCTGTCTCTCTCTCTATATATATATTTGTTTTCTTATGTTTTCACAGCTGCTAAGCCTGACACACAAGATTAAATAGAACCCAATACACAAGCCTGAGGATGGCAGATGAGATTCTGCCGAAACGTTGCTATAATAAAAGCATAAATATTAAGATGTGGGAAAATACCCGAAGAAACCTAAATACCATACACAGATACATACATAGATACATATGTCTACTATATCTGTCTCTGTCTGTCTGTCTGTCTATCTATCTATCTATCTATCTATCTATCTATCTATCTATCTATCTATTCATCCATCCATCTTTCAATCGCCTATCTCTATCTCTCATCTATCTCTATCTCTATCTATCCATCCATCCATCCATCCATCCATCCATCCATCCATCCATCAATCACCTATCTCCATCTCTATCTATCTCTTATCTATCTATCTATCTATCTATCTATCTATCTATCTATCTATCTATCTATCTATCTATCTATCTATCTATCTATATCTCCATCTCTCTCTGTCCCTCTGTCTTTCTACTTCTTTCTGTCTTCCTGTCTGAGATAGAGACAAATACTCTGTATCTCATCTCTCCATCTATCATTTCTCTCTCCCCTCTCTCCGTCTCTCTCTGTCCTCCTCAGTCTCTCTGACTGTCTCTCTGTCTCTGTCTCTGTGTCTCTCTTGCTTCTCCCTATCTGTCTGTAAAACACATTGTTTTCATTCTTCAGGATTTTGGAAAATGAGTTGGGCTAATTCTACCAGATGTCAGAATGTGAAGCCCACATTTTGGAAATATGGATAAAGGGTCTGCCTGGCTAGGCTTTTCGAGCTTGTCCAGAAATACATTATTTCCCCTTTGGAAACAGACGAGGAAGGAATGTCAATAAAATCTCTTGGAAGATTTTGAGATTAAAAAACCAGACTCGGCAGGAGGACCAACCCCTGAGCCGGGGATTTCATTTTGGGAAGCTGAGACTCAAGACTAATGCGAAGTTTTAAGTCTTTAGGTAGCTGAGTAAAAAAACCTCAACCTTTCCGCGTGAGGGGAGCCAACGTAAAGTCTACGTAAAGCTGCCCGTTGACAGTCTAAATGTTGCTTCTGGGATGGCTCCCAACTGATGGTTGGGACAATCTCAAGAAACAAGCTACAAGACCAACCCTAGGGAGTCCTCTACTTACAACGGTCCATTTAGTGACCATTCAAAGATACGACAGAAAAAGGAAAAACAGAACAAAAACTCCTTTCATTACAGAAGTTCATTCTTCGGGGAAAAAAAGAAACCCTTTTCAGGGATGCAGTCCAAAAGAGAATTTAGCTCTTGGAGGATTTGCTGTTGGGTTTGTCATGGAGACTGCCATGTTGGAGTGGCTCTTTAATTTTTTTTTTCATCTTTTTTCCCTACCTGTCCTGTGCCTTTTTTTATATGTATGTTGTAAGCTACCTTTCGTGAGAAAGTGTATGGGGTGAAGAGAAAGAGAGACAAACAGAGACAGAGACAAGGAGGGAGAGAAGGAGAGGGAAGGAGGGAGAGAGGGAGGGAGAGAAGGAGGGAGAGGGAGACAGGGAGAGAGAGAGGAGAGAGAAGGAGGGAGGGAAGGAGAGGGAGAGGAAGAGAGGAAGAGGAGAGAGGGAGGAAGGTATACAGAGAGGAAGAGAGAGTAAGAGAAGAAGAGGGAGGGAGACAGGGAGAGAGAGGGAGAGAGAGGAGGGAGAGAGAGGGAGGGAGAGAAGGAGGGAGAGGGAGACAGGGAGAGAGAGGGGAGAGAGAAGGAGGGAGGGAAGGAGAGGGAGAGGAAGAGAGGAAGAGGAGAGAGGGAGGAAGGTATACAGAGAGGAAGAGAGAGTAAGAGAAGAAGAGGGAGGGAGACAGGGAGAGAGAGGGAGAGAGAGGGAGAGAGAGGGAGGGAGAGAAGGAGGGAGAGGGAGACAGGGAGAGAGAGGGAGAGAGAGGGAGGGAGAGAAGGAGAGGGAGAAGAAGAGAGGAAGAGGAGAGAGGGAGGAAGGGATAGAGAGAGGAAGAGAGAGTAAGAGAAGAAGAGGGAGGGAGACAGGGAGAGAGGAAGAGAGAGAGAGAGAGAGAGAGAGAGAGAGAGAGAGAGAGAGAGAGAGAGAGAGAGAATGAATCATAGAGTCGCCCTATTGGGAAATGGACAATATATAAATTTAATAAATGATTTTTTAAAAAAAATATAGTTTTCTAGGAAGTCAATGAAAGCAGTTGGATGATTATCATTGAAATAGCCTAATGGCCAGATTCACACAACAACCGTGTTATTGACTTGACAACCGTAGAGGTTCCCTTAACAAGAAATGTCATAAAATGGAGAAAAACCTCACTCGCTTAGCAGTGGACATCTGTGGCTCAATTGTGGTCGTAAGCCAAGTACCTGTGTCACAAAAGGGGATTCCTGACTAGCAAGGGGCAAGCTATTCCGTCTAAATGGGACATTTTCCCAGATAGGAAAACAGTATGTTCATTCCCGTTTCGAATGCTTTACCTTCCTCCGTTGTTCTTCCTTCGCTTCCTGTCTTCTCCTCGTCTTTGGGTCTGCTTGGACCTGCAGCTTCTGCCCTGTTGCAAAGGAGAAACACGCGGAGGTCGGATGTTGAATGAGGACCAGGCCAGCCTTTCCGTTAAAACAATGCTTATGTCAGGATTCCAGCCATCGCCCTAATTAAATCAGGATCCTCAAGACAAACTTCAAAAAACTTCAAAGGATTCATTAGAGGTGACATACTGGCATTCCCTTGTATGAAGCCAACTTAATTGTAATTGTGGTGAGCCAGCAGCAGGTGCGGATGGCTGAGGAGAGCGAGGACTCAGATGAGGGGCCAGGACCATTAGGTAGTGTTGCGTGTTCAGAGATTGTGGGGGCTGGCAGCACCAATGAGGAGATTCCCAAAGAGCCTGTGCCAAGTGCACATGCAGGAAGGATTGCTCGCAGGAAAGAGCAGCTGCAACAGCACGGGTGACTCAGGAGTAAGGCTGCAAGGTAATGGCCCCTCCTTCAAAAAGATAAAAGCCAGCTGTGAATCGGACGTTCTTTGCAGGAAGCAAAGACGTTTTGAAACTCCAGCCTTGTGGACATTCCAGTATCTCAGTTGGTATTTGAAGACTCTTGTATTGTAAAACATCTCTAGGTAACCTTATCTGTTATTCTTGGCAGCCTCGCACGGTCTTGGTGAGGCTCATGCTTATCAAAGTTAATTAGTTTGCAGCAGCCTTTTAACCGGGGATACGTAAGAATCATTAAAAGGTTTCTGTTCCCTTTGGTTCATGTTTGTTTTATTGGACAAGGGTTTGGGGTCAGAATAGTGATTTACAGTCCCCTGTGACCCTGTTTCCCCCCCCTGCCCCCTGGGTGTGTCATAAATCAGATTCTCCAATGAATCCAGGCTGGGTGTCATCAATCACGTTCTCCAATTAAATACATTCATGGGCAAAAGCTCTGGTAGTTTAGTTACAATCTTTGAAAGAGAAGAGTTGGAATGTATTTCCGCTTCCAAACTGGTGCGCTGCTCTTCCAGATTTCCTTCCTCCCCTCCCTCTTTTTTATGGCAACTACTAAAACAGGCATAGGGATGTTTGATGAGTTGACAGCTTACCTGCAAAAATTTGCTTAAAAATTCGCTTTTGTGATACAGGTAGTCCTCGAGTTACGACTGCCACTGGGCCCGGAATTTCTACCGCTAAGCGAGACGTTGGTTAAAAGTCTGAGGTTTGCCCCCGCCCCAACTTTTCCTGCCATGTGTGTCATGCGAATCGGTGCATTGGCTAAGTTGGCAAAACATGGTAGTTAGCTCCCTCAACGAATGTCTCGCTTAGCGGCGGAAATGTTGGGCTCAATTGTGGGCATAAGTCCAGGATGAGCTGCGGCTCTAGAGACGAAGAAGAGGGGCCACTTAAGCAAAGATTTGCAGGTAAGCATTGTTTCAATGGAAAGGCTCACCTGGTCCTTTTTCCAGGAATACCTGTATATGTTTGTTTATTTGTTTAAACCTACTTCTAGCCTTCACCTTGTCAACTCAGTTTCTCTCTCCTGAAAGAAAAAGGGAATTCTTCCTTCCTTCCTTCTATTCCTTCCTTCCTTCCTCCCTTCCTTCTTCCTTTCCTCCCTCCCTACTTCCTTCCTTCCTCCCTCCCTTCCTCCTTTCTTCCTTCCTTCCTCCTTCCCTTCCTGCCTTCCTACTTCCTTCTTCCCTCCCTTCTTCCTTTCTTCTTTCCTCCTTCCTGCCCTACTTCCTCCCTCTTACTTCCTCCTTCCCTTCCTCCCTTCCTACTTCCTTCTTCCCTTCCTTCTTCCTTTCTTCTTTCCTTCTTCCCACCCTACTTCCTCCCTCTTACTTCCTCCTTCCCTTCCTCCCTTCCTACTTACTTCTTCCCTCCCTTCTTCCTTTCTTCTTTCCTTCTTCCCTCCCTACTTTCTCCCTCCCTCCCTCCCTCCCTGCATCCATCCATCCTTCCTTCCTTCCTTCCTTCCGTCCTTCCTTCCTTCCTTCCGTCCTTCCTTCCTTTCTTTCTTCCTCCCTCCCTCCTTCCTTTCTTCTTCCCTTTCTTTTTCCCTTACTCCTGTCCTTCCTACTCCCTTCCTTCCTCCTCCATCCTTCCTCTTTTTCTCTCTTTCTTTTCCTCTTCCTCTCTTCCTCTCTTTCCTTTCTCTCTCCTTTCTTTCCCTTCCTTCATTCCTTCCTTTCTTTCCCTCTCTCCCTCCCCTCGCGTCCCTTTCCCAAAACATCTTCTTGTGATGTTTCTTTTCTGCCATCACTTTTGGCTGCTCCCTTTATGTTGATATAAATAAGCTTACCTGACTCACAGCCACCTCCAGGACGGGACGTCATGCAGGATGGACTTAAATCCAACTGGCTTAAGAATTCCATGGTTTTTCTGCAGAATGGATACAAACAGACATCAGAGATTTTCCTTGGGGGGGAAAAAGTCAAGTCCCTTTATTTATTCGACCCATGGAATCGAGACTGGCGGTATGAAATGGATGAGAACTAACAAAGAGCCTTGTAGATTAGGGTTAGTCAAGAAAATACTTCATAGTTACTTACTCTCAACTAGGGGTTAGGTGAGGGAAAGAGAGACTTGTGAGTTCCTTCCATCTTTTGTGCTTTTTCTACAAATGCACCAGGAGAACTTTGGCCACAGCTAAAATTCAAAAGGCAAAGGAAATATTTTTGAAGCTCCTCCACGCTTCTCATCACCTAAGAGGTTATGCGGAGTGGTGCCCAGCAAAACTGGGAAACCCACACCTTTATTGTCCCAAAGGTGACAATTTTTTTTTTCAAGGGGTCACTCGACTTTCTGGTTTTTCTTTGAAGACGTTTTGCTTCTCATCCAAGGAAGCTTCTTCAGCTCTGATTGGATAATGATGGAGGGAAGAATTTATGTTCCTTCCAGACAGCTGGTCATTTGCATCCTTTCGGAGGGACTTTGAGGCCACTTGGAGGTTTATCTGTTTATCTGTCTGTGGCCTCAATGACCCTTAGAATGAAGTGTAAATGACCAGGTGACTGCAAGGAGTATAAATCCTTCTGTTCAGAACAACGGAGTTGGAAGGGACCTTGTAGGTCATTTAGTCCAACCCCCCAATGCCCAAGCAGGAGACCCTACACCATTTCTGACAAAGGACAGTCCAGTCTCTTCTTGAAAACCTCCAGTGATGAAGCTCCCACAACTTCTGAAGGCAACTTCTATTCCATGGGTTGATTGTAAAACCTCAAGTGTGTACGGTAACTTTGCTGTTATAGAAAACATCATCTTTGCATCCAACTATATAATTTTGCTGTAATGAACATTGGGCCCCTAATATTTTATAAGGTTATTATACAGCATGTCAGACCTCTAAAAATCCATGTCTGGTAATTTCTTTGTCTAGCAAAAAGTCAGACTTTTGCTTGACGCATTGAGCAGGCTGCTGAAACACAGAACAGATGCGTAACAAGTCACTAATCCGGTTTCCAGCCACTTCAACAGCCATGCCAAAGCCATGACTAATCCTCAATCACTCGCAAACGTAAGTGGGTTTAGTTGTAGCTTAATTCCGCATGTGAACCTGGCCATTGTGGTGTAGAAATCACTGTGGTTCCACGAATCCGAGTTTATCCATTTCCCTACCACCACTTTTTTGGCCAGATTGAATTTTCAGAAGCGAAGTGCGATGCCAAACTTAAAACTAGTTCATCCTTCTGCCTTAATGTGATTTTCTTAAGGCGATTGTCACAACGCCAAATATTTATTGTATTCTATTCAGCTGAAACCATCTTTTGGAAAACTTATTAAAAAATACATAGATACCGGTTAACTTTATTGATTTTTTTAAGTTATTTGTGTTTATTTTATATTTCTATAGCACAGACTTAATTTCGCCTGAACGCTTGATATTTATTTTAAATATTGCAAGAGGAGGGGGAAAAAAAAGAGTTTATTACGGTGATGGCCTTTAAGCCTGGGCTGATACATTGCAAACATATAACTTTATTCTGTGATCACTACCACATTTTAGTATAACACTGAATTAGAGAGAGAGAGAGATAGATAGAGAGAGAGAGAGAGAGAGAGAGAGATAGATAAAGATATAGATAGAGAGAGAGATAGAGAGATACAGATAGATATATGTGTATGTATGTATGTATGTATGTATGTATGTACGTATGTACATTCTCTAGTTGAGTGTACAGAAAAAGAAGGAATGAAGGAAAGAAAGAAAGAAAGAAAGAAAGAGAGGGGAAGAAGGAAGAAGGAAGAGAAGAAGGAGGAGGAGGAGGAGGAGGAGGAGGAAGAGGAGGAGGAGGAGGAAAAGGAGGAGGAAAAGGAGGAGGAGAAGAAGAGGGGGAAGAAGAAGAAGGAGAAGGAGAAGGAGAAGAATTAGAATTAGAAGAAGAAGAAGAAGAAGAAGAAGAAGAAGAAGAGGAGGAGGAGGAGGAGGAGGAGGAGGAGGAGGAGGAAGAAGAAGAAGAAAGAGGAGGAAGGAGAAAGAAGAAGGTAGTAGTAGTAGTAGTAGTAGTAGTAGTAATAGTGAATCTAATCCATAGGCCAGGAACAGAGTTTTAAAATGGAGTTTTAACATGGTCACAACGGAGCCCAAAATTCCCATTGTTAGCTGAGACATTTGTTAAATTAGTATTGCCCCATTATTCGACCTTTCTTGCCACCATTGTTAAGTGAATCATTGAAGTCGTTAAGCTAGTTAAGTTCGTTCGGTTAGTAACAGTTAGTTGTTAAGAAAATCTGGCTTCCCCGTTGACTTGGCTTGTCGTTGGCCGCTTTGGCTGTTTCCCCACCTTCCATTTTGTGGCTCAGCCTATGCGGCGTTTGGCCAGAGGCAATTTTTTTTTCTTTTTTTCATAAATTTATTTATTCAAAGTTTCATACATTTAAAAAAGAGAAACAAGTTCTCACATTTTACAGCAACATCATAGAAGGGTATATGTCCTTTAATAACAATTAGATTTGTTTACCATAGTTACGTCTGTAGCTAATTTACTAATTCCTTACTATTATACTATTAAAATACAATAATACTTATTTATCTACATTACTTTATATATCATATTCTTCTTTGAGATTTCCTTAGTCATTTTCACAAACATCTTTACGCCTTTTTCTCAACCATTTATACCACGTAATCCATATTGTAAAATACTCTTCTTCTTCTTCCCTGTTTTTTTAATAACATTGTTAGTCTAACCATTTCTGCGCATTGATGTATCTTATTAATTACTGCTAGATCGGTGGACGTCGTGGTCAGTTTCCAGTTTTGAGCAAGATAAATTCTTGCAGCTAGTTATAATACGTAGTATTAGATGTTGGTGTTTCTTATCCCCTGTCGGTTCTAACACACCTAGCAGAAAAATCTCTGGTTTGAACTTGATCTTTCGGTTTGTTAACCCCTCTAACCATGCTCGGATTTTAAGCCGATACTTTCGTACTTCAGCACAGGCCCGGGGGTTTCATTTATTATCTCGAAAAGCGATTACCCATAAATCCAGACACCTCCAAAAGAAATGATGAACTACGGAGGAGCTCGTGACATTTTTTTTTTCCCCTCCAAGACGTCCCGGGCTCTTCCCATCTGTGTGAGCAATCTGCTCTGGATATTTCCAAGCCAGTTTGGAAGTCAGATTAATGGAAACAATTAGAGCCGTGCCCCTTGCTGGCATGGAAATGGTCTTAATTACTGAAGTCAAAAGCAGTTGTGTAGTTTTTGCTCTCTCGCCTGGCTAAAAACTTGACCTCGATCCAATCGCCAAGAAGGAAGGAGGGGAAAAAAATAAAAAAAATAAAAATAAATGCAGAGATCACAAGGAGAAGGTCGCAATTTCACGTCGGTTTGGAGAGCGAGAATTACAAGGCTCCAAAGAGAAATTAGGAAAAGGAAAAACAAAAACAAAAAACCCCGACTAACTCTTTAACCAACGATGTGATTCATGCTCTCGGAGGTTCGTGACTAATAAAGAAAAAAAATCAGCCAGCCTGGAGAAAATCTCTGTGGGAGAAGATGGCGGGATCACATCATCTGCTCCCTGCTTCTAAAACACCCCCCAGGAAGGCTGCCATTTTTATTCCCCTGTAGGAAACACAAGTCTCGTTTCTGTTGAAGTTGTGTTTGTCTTTCTGCCTTTAGCAAGGCTGCTCTAGAGAGGGGGTTTGGGGAGGAGGGTGGGATGGCAGGCTTCAAAAAACCTGGTCTGAATAAATGCAGAATTTAAGACGGAGGAGGAGGAAGATCCGTGCTGCTGTCAGAGCTGGGGTTTTTTTCTTGCAGATGTTTCGTGACCCAACTAGGTAACATCATCAGTGCTAGAAGGGAGTGGGGTTTGTGGAGAGGAGGAGGAGGAGGAGGAGGAGGAGGAGGAGGAGGAGGAGGAGGAGGAGGAGGAGGAGGAGGAGGAGGAGGAGGAGGAGGAGGAGGAGGAGGAAAAGAATAGGAGATCTGTGGGGTCCTTGCTGCTCTCTGAGCCTGGCTGTTTTCATGACCCAAACTAGGTATCGTCATCATTGCTAGGGGATCATGTCAGCTTTGATGATGTTGCCTGGCTTGGGTAGTGAAAGGTGTGCAAGAAAACAACCAAGCTTAGATGGCACCAAGGACCCCACAGTCCTCCTCCTCTCCTCCTCCTCCTCCCTGAAACCATTATTCCCTTCTAACACTGATGAGGTTACCTAGTTGGGTCATTAAATGTCCGCAAGGAAACCACCAAGCTCAGAGAGCACCAAGGACCCCAGAAGAGTCCTCCTCCCCCTCCCCCTCCTCCTCCTCCTCCAACCCAAACTCCCTTCTAGCACTGACAATGTTACCTAGTTAGCTCATGAAACGTCTGCGAGAAAACAAGCAAGCTCAGAGAGCACCAAGGACCCCACAATCATTGTCCTCCTCCTCCTCCTCCTCCTCCTCCTCCTCTTTACAAACCCCTTCTCCTTCTAACACTGATGAGGTTCCCTAGTTGGGTCATGAAACGTCTACAAGAAAACAACCAAGCTCAGAGAGCACCGAGGAACCCGCAGTCCTCCTCTTCTTCCCCCTCTTCCTCTTCTTCCTCCTCCTCTCCAAAACCCCCACTCCCTTCTAGCCATGATGATGTTACCCAATTTGGGCAACAAAATGTCTGCAAGAAAACCATCCAGCTCAGATGGCTCACCAATGACCCCGTGGTCGTCATTCATCCTTCCCCTCTCCACTCAAAAATCTCCATTCCTTTCTTTAGCACGGATGACGTTGCCTAGTTGGGTCATGAAACGTCTGCAAGAAAACCACCCAGCCTCAGGGAGCACCCAGGAGCCCATATTTCAACCCTGGGCTACAAATAATCCCTTCTATTGACTTCCTCTTTGAGACGAAAGCATCGCTTTTGGGGGGGAAACTCCAAACTTACGCAGTGTGGTCTTCCCTGGACATCGGCTCCCTTTGCCATTCTTGCTGCCTTCTTTTTTCTTCAAGTTTATTAGCCTAGGAGAGAAAAGCACCTGATCAGCCAAAAACTACATCTAAACAGGCTCGCTAACAAAATGAACCTTCCCACCTCTCGAAAGGCAATTATATTTTTTCATCGGAGCTCTGCAATCTGCCCTGGGAGTTTCGAGCCTCTTTTTCAGAAGTGAAGTTTTCAGAAAAAAAATTGCACGTCACCAGATGAGATCGAGACAGCTAAACTCTCGTTTTAATATGGCATTCCCTAGATTTAAAATGGATGATTCTCCCCTCTCATTTTTTTTTTTCCTTGGACAAAGTTGTAAGGCGAAAAAAAAATTGCTTTTATCATTTATTATTCTGTCCGTCACCAAATCAATGACAAAATCGTAACTGTTATGTCCTGAGGACTCAAGGAGTTCTCACTCAGGTCCACTCACTTATGTGGGCGTTATTCCCCCATTCCCATTGGTTGGTTCTCCCAGCAGCCAGCTATAAAAGCAGGCTGCGGGGTCCAACCGGTTGCTGATTGCTGCGAGCCAGTTCCAGGCTTGGCAAGCACGGTCAGCCCTTTATTGTAAAATAAAGTATTGTTGCACTCATGCCTTGGTCCAGCCTCTCATTGCTCAAACTTAACACTGGCGACGAGGATGGGATGGCTACCAGAAGCACCTTGCAACCGCTGAGTCACTAGCCACCGATCCGCAGCCCAGAGAGAGCGATCGGCTGGCGATAAGGGAAACGCTGATCCGCAGCCAGAGAGAGCGGTCAGCCATCAAAACGAGCGATCAAAAAGAGCAACGCTGATCCGCAGCCAGAGAAAGCGGTCTGATTCAAAAAAGTTAGAAGCGTCTGTAGCCGCTTGTTAGCCCCCGCTACGGGAAAGTGAAGCGCTGCGAGCCGCAGCCGCTCTGCATTTGGCGCAAATTCAAACGGGTGTCATTTGAATTTGAGCCAGTAGGAAAACACAGCACAGCGCTGTAGGAAGTCACTAACGCCCACTTTTTGGCGCGATTCTAGACACCTCCAACGGCTAGCAGCCAACGTGGTAACCCAGAGAGAGAAAGAGAGGGTAGCAAAAACCTCTCCAGAGCTGATATCACTAATACTCACGAGCGCTCGTAGTCCTAGAGAGATTTTTTCCACAGGTAGCCCAGCCGTTTTTGCACCATGAGTTCCAACCCAGTATTCCCGGCGTTTAAACCAGACGAAGAGAAGTGGGAATCGTATAAGAACCGCTTCAACCATTACATCGATGCGGTCGGCCTGGCGGACGCTGGAGAACATCGGAAAAAATCCTATTTCCTAATCTACGCGGAGCCACCGTTACTGATACCGCCGCAGCACTCGTAGCGCCGAGAGAATTGAAAACGTTCCGTGGTCCGAGTTGCTTGAGATCCTCACTAACCACTACGCTCCCAGGCCTTCACAAATCGCCAGGAGGTTCACGTTCCGTATGAGGAAGCAATCAAGTAAGGAGACCATCAATCAATATATGGCCGCCCTCAGAACAGCAGCCCTGCACTGCGGGTTTGGAACATACCTGGAGGACATGCTCCTCGATCAATTAGTTTGTGGGGTCAAGGATCTCAACCTACAGAGGCGCCTGCTAGCAAAAAAGACCTCAACCTCGCGCAGCGGTCGAGGAGGCCTAGCAGCCGAGCTAGCGCGAACTCAGCCACCGAAATTCAGGGCCCAAGTGCCAAGCTAGCATCGTTCCCAGTCCATTCCGAAGAGGTGGAAGCGGAGGAAACCCACAACGATGAAAACAGCGTCCACCGCCTCACCAACGACAGACGGTCACAGGTAGGGGCCAAACAAGAACACACCGGTCCACCCAAGCACATCACATTGTGCCTAGCCTGTGGGGATCACATCAAAGGGCCACCTGCAGGTTTAAAGGAGCCACTTGCAACAACTGCCATAAGAGGGGGCACATCGCGAGAGTCTGCCAAGCCCCCAAAGCGCTGCACACAGAACCCCGTCCTCGCACTCGGGACCACAGAGGCAAGTATTAAACTGTCGCACGCACCGCCTTGCCAGGCGTACTTGCCACACTGTTAGTAAAATTTCTCTCCGTTTCCCTAGAAGGTAAACTGTGCCACATGGAGGTTGACACAGGGTCAGCGCTCTCAATAATCTCGTGGAACACCCTCAAGAGACTCCACCCCAGCCTATCTACTACCCGGCTTCAGAGATGCCAGTTCCGTCTGAAGGACTACCAGGGGAAGGCCATTCCCGTGATCGGCAGAGGCAAGTTCTTTGTCAGTTTTAGAGCTTTTAAAGGCCACCTACCTCTAGTGGTAGTTAACGGCAATCTACCTACCTTATTGGGGCTCGATTGGTTCCCCCACCTCGGCCTAGGGTTAACAGGAGTCCATGCTGTCTCAACCTCAGACACTGACTCCTTATTCGCTGACTACGCAGATGTGTTCAGCGAGAGCTGGGGTGTTATAATGGAACCCCCATCTCGTTCACCGTTGACCCCAGGCAGCCCCAATCAGATTAAAACCACGCAGAGTCCCATTTGCTATTCGACCAAAATTAGACGCTGAATTGGATAAACTACTAAAACAAGGGGTCATTGAGCCAACAGATTTCGCCAAGTGGGAGACGCCCATTGTCACACCCTTAAAAAGATGGTAGCCTGAGAATTTGCTCAGACTACAAGACAACAATCAATAAATATTTACAAGTTAGCGCCTACCCTGTGCCCGCTCATTCAGCACTTATTGCACACATTCGAACCGGGCAGCATTTTTGCTAAATTGGACATGTCTCAAGCATATCAGCAGTTCCCTGTTGATAACCAAACAGCGGAACTTCAGACCATCGTTACTCACAGGGGTGCCTTCCGATGCAAGCGTCTCCAATTTGGCGTAAGTGTTGCCGGGTATTTTCAATCCCTCATGGAGCGGATTTTACAGGGCCTCCCTGGTGTAGTACCCTACTTGACGACATCTTGGTCTCGGCCAGGGACAGACCCCAACTCTTCCAGAGAGTGCGAGCAGTGTTAGAGAGGTTCAGACAGCATGGCCTCAAGTTAAAAAAGAAAATGCGCCATTGCCACTAGACAGGTGGACTTTCTGGGTTATAAAATTGATGCCTCTGGCATTCACCCCTGGAGTCCAAAGTTAGGGCAATCCACGAAGCTCCCACACCAACCTCCAAAACGGAGCTACAAGCTTTCTTAGGGCTGCTGAACTTTTATGCATCCTTCTTGCCCCATAAAGCCTCAGTAGCCGAACCCCTACACAGATTACTAGACAAAAAGTCACCGTGGCACTGGGGGCACAAAGAAGACCAGGCGTTTAATGCCGTCAAATCACTACTTACGTCAGAGGCAGTGCTCATCCAATTCGACCCCAACCTTCCTTTAGTACTGGCAGCAGACGATCCCCTTTTGGAATTGGGGCGGTCCTTAGTCACAGACTTCCCAATGGCGCCGAGGCCCCCATCGCTTTTTCTCCAGGACGCCTCGGCCACGGAGCGAAATTACAGCCAAATAGACAGCCGTGAAAAAGTTTCACGATTTCTTTTTGGCCACTTCTTCGAACTGGTCACCGACCATAAGCCCCTCCTGGGCCTACTGGCCGGCGACAAACAGACACCTCAAGTCCTTTCCCCTAGGATGACAAGGTGGACACTTTTCCTAGCGGCCTACTCATACAAACTTATTCACCGCCCGGGCAAAACTCTATCCCACGCCGATGCTCTCAGTCGCTGCCCCTTACCCGCTCCGGCTGAAGACCCAGCTCCTGTCAACGCCATTTTCGAAATCACCCAGTTGGACCTGCCCATCACCGCCCTTGACATCGCCGCTAAAACCAAGGCAGACCAAACGCTCGCCCAGGTGCTCGACTGGGTGAGGAGGGGGTGGCCGGGAGGCAACGTTGATAACAAATTCGCACCCTTTAAGACTCGTATGCAGGAGCTGTCCAGTTTGCAGGGTTGTCTACTGTGGGGCACTCGAGTGGTCATTCCGACCTCGCTGCGCACCCGAGTCCTGGAGGCGCTGCACGAGGGACACCCTGGCATCGTGAGAATGAAGGCACGCAGCTACGTGTGGTGGCCGGGTCTAGACGAGGACATTGTCAATTGGGTAAGTTCCTGCAGCATTTGCCAGGAATCCCGTCCTGCTCCCCCATCGCCACCCCTACCAGATGGGGGAGCGCCAGCGCCCTTGGTCTAGAATACATATCGATCTGGCCGGCCCGTGCATGGGAAGATGTTCCTAGTGGTCGTGGACGCTTATTCCAAGTGGATAGACGTGGCACAGCTATCCACGACCACCACACTAGCAATCACCAACGCGTTAACGCGCCTGTTTGTTACACATGGACTACCCGACTCCTTGGTCTCCGATAATGGCCCACAGTTCGCATCAGTAGAATTCAGCCGCTTTTGCAGCCAACCTAGGCATTCGCCACATTTTCACAGCCCCATTTCACCCTGCGAGTAATGGGTTGGCTGAAAGGGCCGTCCGGACCACCAAAGAGGCCCTCGCTAGGTTTGGCAGAGATGACTGGCACCACAAACTCTCACGGTTCCTGATGAGCCAGCACTCAACCCCCTGTGCAGTCACCAATAAGTCCCCAGCGGAACTTCTGATGGGCCGGCGCCTGAGGACTGTATTGGACAGACTGCACCCACAATACTGCCCTGACTCTCCCTCGCTTCTACTTCTCGGGGTTAGACATTTTATGTTACAGGAGCCGATATTCGTAAGGAATTTCGCTGGGGACCCACTTTGGATTCCAGGCGAGGTCATCGCCATCACCGGGCCGAGATCGTATAGAGTCAGGCTGGAGAATGGTCGCGTCTGGAGGAGACACATAGACCAACTCAGAAGGCGCCTCAGCAACCTTGCCAACAAGAATCCAGAGTATCCAGTCGAAGGGGAACCGTCTCATCCGCCACCCAGCCACATCTCACCCAGCGACCAGTCTGCACCAGCGGTCGTTCCGGTCAGCCCAAACGCGGACAACAGCGCCCAGAGAGTTGGCCAGCCTGATCCAACCCACGAGAGCTCGACCCCAGTAACCAACCCGGGGGTTTCCGAGGGTGCCCAGTCTAGCGAGAGTGTTAGCGACACTATGCCGGCTCAACCGTCTCAGACTGATACCGAACAGACAGACAATGTTCCCGAGTTGCGCCGCTCCGGGCGCCAACACAAACCCCGTCTACCTCAAGGACTATGCATGTTCGCATCTGGGGGAAGGGGTGTTATGTCCTGAGGACTCAAGGAGTTCTCACTCAGGTCCACTCACTTATGTGGGCGTTATTCCCCCCATTCCCATTGGTTGGTTCTCCCCAGCAGCCAGCTATAAAAGCAGGCTGCGGGTCCAACTGGTTGCTGATTGCTGCGAGCCAGTTCCAGGCGTGGCAAGCACGGTCAGCCCTTTATTGTAAAATAAAGTATTGTTGCACTCATGCTCTGGTCCAGCCTCTCATTGCTCAAACTTAACAGTAACTATAGTTTTAGGGGGAAAAAACCACTAGGAACATCATATATTTTTTGACTTGTTTTTCCTAAGGAATAACTTGCTCTAGGTTGGACGTGATTACAAATCAAAAGTTAGTTGAAACAAGAACAAAAACTTTATTCTAAGCTAGAGAAGATGGAAAGAAATGAAGACTTTTCAAGGGAAAGGCACTGTTGCTTACTAGATAATTTGCACATAATCCCTTCCTTGTGCTCCCCATAATCCTTCCCAAAATTGTTATGAAACCATAATTTTCAGTGTGACAAAAGAGCAACTTTGCTACCTACATAGGGGATCTTATTTTTTTTTAATCTTTCATTTATTTGTTGGCCACTTATCTCGCCACAAGGCGAACTCTAGATTTAAAAAAGCAATTGAACCTCTCTTTTTCTTTTTTTCCTCTTTGCTAGATCTGTGTATATTTGCCTTTGAGTCATGCAGACATTTTTAATAAAAATAAAAATATTAATTGAACAAAATGCGCTCGGTCACATTTAAACCTAAACAGAATTTTGTCTTTGAACTGACTTTAGCTAGTCCTTTGCTTTGATCCCAGATAGTTTCTGGAGCGTAGACCCCAAATTAGCCCTCAAGGGCTAAGAGCAGTTCTTTAGCTCACCCTAAAAAAATGCACAGTCCCTTCTTTTAACCCAAGCCAAACCCTTCATAATTCTGGCTTA
Source organism: Pseudonaja textilis (assembly GCF_049901715.1). NCBI lineage: Eukaryota > Metazoa > Chordata > Lepidosauria > Squamata > Elapidae > Pseudonaja > Pseudonaja textilis. The sequence continues at coordinate 50,709,679 of NC_141997.1, forward strand.
GCCTTTCTCTGATATTCAAACCCACATGGAACCTTACACCTTTCACGGAAGTCTGTAGACGTTCTCAGTCCTCCAGGTCATGGTTGATCCAAAGGTGCTTTTTTTTTTCAGGAGGCAACTAGACTTTCTGGTTTCTTTCTTTTGAAGATGTTTTGCTTCTCATCCAAGAAGCTTCTTCAGCTCTGACCAGATGGTGGAGAAAGGAAAGATTTTATGGAATGGAAGGAATAGAAAATCCTGTCAGAGCTGAAGAAGCTTCTTGGATGAGAAGCAAAAACATCTTCAGAAGAAAGAAAAAAAGGAAGTCCACTTGCCTCCTGAAAAATTTACACCTTTCATGGTTAAACATTCTGTGTGAATCGGGCCGCAAGCCCTGGTCCAAATCTCTCTATATATCAATGAAATGGCGCTCATGTATCATCACAAAATCTCCAGAACTGTAAAGGCTATAAACTTGAAATTTGGCATGTCTGTTCCTCTTGGCTTCTAGGGGCTCACTAAGAAGGGATTTTTCAAAATGACCATCAGAGCATTTAGTATTTCCTATACTATTATTATTATTATTAACACGCTCTGATGCTAAGGAGTTCTACTCCCCCTCCCCACCTGAAAGGAAGAAATCTCTTCCAAATGCAAAACACAAGCAGAGGAGTTTGAGTTTCAGAGGACCCAGCAAGGTTAGTACAGAACAGTTGAGGTAAGCCACGCCCAGGCTCCTTGCTGTCTCCTTGCTCACACGGCAAATACCATTTCAGTTTCCAATTCTCTCACACACTGACAGGACACTAGCCAGATGAATACCGATGGATGCTGGTAGGCAGAGGCAGAATTTTCTCCCCCTTATTTTCCTGCCCCCAAACTAAGCCCAACCACATAGTTTCATAGCGAAGCACACGGGTATCGAGCTAATAATTTATACTGGGAAGATGTGCTATTGCCAAAATTCAATAATGGCACCTCGTGTGCACACCATGATGTCCGTTCTTCTGGGGTTGAGCTTACCTTGGCTCTTTGGATGGCTTTCTTTTTCAAAATCTCAGCTGCTTCAGCCGCCCTCCTGTTTCTCTCATAGTCTTCTTTCTTTTGCTGAAACCAGAAGACGTGGCACTCTTAAAAACATTGGTTTGGTGTTGTTGTTTTTTAAGTTCACCAAGTTCACTGCAGAAGAATAGGGCAATTCATCCCCATTGCAAACAATTCTTTTTTTTTTCTCTCCTCAGAGAATACCCCTTGACCAATCTCTCACTTAGCAACGTAAATTTCGGGCTCAATTGTTGTCGTAGGTCGAAGACTACCTGCCTCAAGTCAGCCATTCCACATCATCTTTGTGAATCTAGATCCCTCATCTCAGATACTGTCCAGAAAAGAGACTTACCGATTTTATAGGCAGTCCTTGAGTTATGACCAAAATTGAGCCCCTCTATAGAAGGATACACATTGTAAGCAATATTGGTATTATAAGGAGCTGCTGATCCAGTTCTACAGAGGAAGGATGGAGTCTGTCCTCTGCACCTCTATAACTGTCTGGTTTGGTTCTGCAACCCAACAAGACAGACATGGACTCCAGAGAGTAATGAGGACTGCAGAGAAAACAATGGTTACCAACCTGCCTTCCATGGAGGACCTGTATGCTGCACGAGTCAAAAAGAGGGCTGTGAAAATATCTACAGACCCCTCACATCCCGGACATAAACTGTTTCAACTCCTTCCCTCAAAACGACGCTATAGAGCCCTGCACACCAGAACAACTAGACACAAGGACAGTTTTCTCCCCAACGCCATCACTCTGCTAAACAAATAATTCGCTCAACACTGTTCAACTATTTACAAAGTCGGCACTACTATTACTGTTAATCTTCTCATCACTCCTTATCACCCTTTGTTGCCTGTATCCTTACAATTTATATGGACTGTTTCCTAGTATGATTTGATTGCTTATTTGTACCCTATGACGATTAAGTGTTGTACCTGATGATTCTTGATGAATATATCTTTTTTTAATGTACACCGAGAGCATTTGCACCAAGACAAATTCCTTGTGTATCCAATCACACTTGGCTAATAAAGAATTCTATTCTATTCTATTCTATTCTATTCTATTCTATTCTATTCTATTCTATTCTATATTCTATATTCTATATTCTATATTCTATATTCTATATTCTATTCTATTACTATTCTATTCTATATTCTATTCTGTTCTGTTCTATTCTATTCTATCCGAGATTGCACATAATTGCAAATCAAAATATACAGAGTGATAAATGTATAGAGAAGTATATTACAATCATGGAGACAATAGGTATAGGTATGTTGTATGATATTCATTTTATTCACTTTTTCTATGGACTATACTGTATGAAAAAGAAAAAAAATGGTCATAACTAGGATATATAACATCATGTCTATTTTAAAAAGGTGCTGATACAACCAGCATATCGTTGTTACAAAATTGAAATTGCGATGTAAAATGAAGGAAAATGCACAGTAACATCAAAAAAATAAAATAATAAAAAATTGAGCCCTAAATTTGTGTTGCTAGGCAAGACATTTGTGAATGCCCCATTTTATGACAGGATGCCAAAATATGCTGAAATATAACCGAGAAAGGGTTTTTTCCTCAATTTCTCAAAAATCTTGGGAAAAAAAAAAGCCGCTGGGGCCTGAAAATCACAGCCTATTTCTAAATTGTTGCAGCGGTGAAGTCATCTGTAGCCAGAAGTCATGGGAAGGGAATCGCACAAAGGACCCAAATGTTACACACCCAAAGTTCACACACCACGCTCCAGTTTTGTTTTAACCGTTAACCGCAGTTGGTTGAACAAACCACGGTGGCATGATTCACACATATGTCATGCTAATGGGAGGGCAGACGAAGCCAAAAGCAAGCCACATTTTTGGATGAGGGCGTGCGCGGTGCATGGAATCAAACCTGAGAGTGATACCGCATGTGCTCATCTACAAAACCCAGCTCTTATTCACCCCAGTATAAATGCCAGTTTTAAATGCTGCAAAAAAATAAAATAACATGATGCATTTTATTAACACAATGACCACACTGGCTTTGGGGGATTCAACCTGGAAATAAGGAGGATTTTCTGACAGGGAGAACCATCAACCCATGGAACAGAAGTTGCCTTCGGAAGTTGTGGGAGCTTCATCCCTGGACGCTTTCAAGAAGAGACAGGACTGTCATCTGTTAGAAATGGTGTAGGGTCTCCTGCTTGGGGCTGGGATGGACTAGATGACCTACAAGGTCCCTTCCAACTCTGTTAATCTGTAAGAAGCTTTGGGAGAAGACAAGAGGCCCAAACAATTGGTTTGTCCGGTTTTCAGGAGCGTGTATTTAACACACCGCTTCGCTTCTCGGGGTTTTTTTCTTCTGATAGTCTTTGATTGTTTCATACCAAAACAATGAGATGAAAACAATGAACTCATGTTAGGGGAGAAAATGCACCTTGAGATGTTTTCAGTTCAGAACAGAACAGGTAACAGAGTTGGAAGGGACCTTGTAGGTCATCTAGTCCAACCCCACTGCCCAAGCAGTTCAAAATGGATGTTGGTTTTAAGCGGATGATGAGAAATGATGAGATGGTAAGGAATAGCCGAGGAGAAGAATTGTGGCTTTTGGTTCCTGCAGAGTTTTCTGGTTTTAGTAAAGAGAAGGGCTTTAATTATCTCAAATTTGGGGAATTGTCTATATATCTACATATTTCATTTGTCGAAATTAACACGGAGGAGAACAGGGGTGTCTACAGGACATCCTCAATCCAGATGGAAGCTTTAATCAAACTTCCAGATGTTTTTTTTTTTAACACATGTTGCACGTTCTTCTTGACTTTTGAACCACCCTTTCTCTACATTACAGGCGGAGAAGAAGGGAAAATATTAGGATTGTCCTACCAAGGATAAAACAATATACAGTAATTGGTTTGTTTGTTTTTAAAAGAATCTTTTTTTCCGTTTTAATCCAAACAATTAGCTAGAGGAAAACCCTTGACTGTGGGAGGCAAAAGAACAAATCCCACAAATATATATTATTTCAAAGCTAGGGTGGAAAAGTCCAGATGTTTCTATTTCCCATTCCTATTTTTTAACATGGTTTCTGAGCCTGGGGTAAACTCATAAACTTTACAAAGCGAAGAGCAATTTCATGTTTGCTCTTTGCTCCAATCTAGAATCCCTATCCCCACCCCCAGCCTATGGAAAGGTTAAGTTAGACAACGTATTTCTTTTCTTGTTCCACGCAATGAATGAGAACTGACAGCTACATTTTATCTGACCTTTTGCTGGTATTTTGACTGGATGTGCTCAAATTGCTGTTTTTCCCTGACTTCAGCTTCGGTGGCTCTTCCTCCTGTAAGTACAACATGAGATACAGTATTAAAACAGCAGCAATGAGGAAGTCACCCTAAATAAAGATTTAAAACAGCTGATATTCACAGACACATTAAATTGACACCCAAGCTTATTAAAACACACACAAAAAAAACCCCAACCCAACCACCCAGGGTCAAATCTGAGCCACAGATCTCCACCGGGCTCCGAAAATGTCAAGTTCCATGTGTACTGCAATGTTCCAGAACTCGGAATGTAGACATCCTGTTCCTTACATGAAGAGTGCTAAGCATTTATGTTATTTTCATTTTTTTAAAAAATCCTCTTCTCACCCATTTTGAGTATAAAACTAGACGAGGGTGTTGGAAGAAAAGTATCCTTCTGGGTTCAGTTCCAAGTGGGGGAAGAAAGACACTGGAAACATGGAGGCTGTTTGGAAAGATGGTTTAATGGTGGACAGCAGGACCACATGGCTTGGAACTCCAAAGTCAAAAGGATGATCAGATGCTCCAAGATGTTGGGTGAAGGAGAAGAAGGGAAGAGATGCTCAGAGACCCTTAGTTTTATACCCTCACTTGGACCCCATCTTAGTGCTTCCTGTTCCTGGGTAAGAAATGTATCCCATTCACTGTCAGGCTCCCAGGGGTGGGAGGGTCTTAGCTAACTTCGTAGGCTTTGTCTGGACCACATGGCTTCACCTGAGTGCTGGCTGATGCTATCTCATCACTCCTTATCACCCATCCCCTCCCACTTGTGGCTGTCTGACTGTAACCTTGTTGCTTGTATCCTTACTATTTATATTGACTGTTTCCTAGTAGGATTTGATTGCTGATTGTACCCTATGACTATCACTAAGTGTTGTACCTGATGATTCTTGACTCTTGATGAATGTACCTTTTCTTTTATGTACACTGAGAGCATTTGCACCAAGACAAATTCCTTGTGTGTCCAATCACACTTGGCCAATAAAGAATTCTATTTCTATTCTATTCTATTCTATTCTATTCTATTCTATTCTATTCTATTCTATTCTATTCTATTCTATTCTATTCTATATTCCAATATTCCAATATTCCAATATTCCAATATTCTATTCTATTCTATTTTCCAATATTCTATTCTATTCTATTCTATTCTATTCTATTCTCCAATATTCTATTCTATTCTATTCTATTCTATTCTATTCTATTCTATTCTATTCTATTCTTCATTCCAATATTCTATTCTATTCTATTCTATTCTATTCTACATTCCAATATTCTATTCTATTCTACATTCCAATATTCTATTCTATTCTATTCTATTCTATTCTATTCTATTCTATTCTATTCTATTCCATTCCATTCCATTCTATTCTATTCTTCATCCCAATATTCTATTCTATTCTATTCTATTCTATTCTATTCTATTCTGTTCTGTTCTGTTCTGTTCTGTTCTATTCTATTCTATTCTATTCTATTCTATTCTATTCTATTCTATTCTTGTTATTGCATTCTAATTTTAGGGCATTCCAATGTTACGATCAGTGGGTTACCATAAAAGCATCTGCTTACTTCATAACTTCCTACCAGAGGTGGTATTCAGCAGGTTCTGACCAGTTCTGGACAACCGGTAGCGAATATGTTGAGTAGTTTGGAGGACCAGCAAATCCCACCTCTGACTGGCCCCGCCCCCATCTATTCTCCGCCTCCCATTGAGTCCCAGCTAATCGACTGGATCTTTTTGAGTTGCCCTGCACAGGAGAACGGAGCTGGAAAGCAGGTTAGTGGGGTGGGGTGGGGTGGGAATGGGGATTTTTGCAGCCCACCAAGCCACGCCTACCAAGCCATGCCCACAGAACCGGTAGTAAAAATATTTTGAATCTCACCACTGCTTCCTACCATTTCAAAGCACTCTTAATTGAACAAGTTGACTGATTGATCCAGAATTACCTACTGCAATTTGATCAAGAATTTCTGTAAAGATTTTTTTTTTTTAAATTATACCATTATTCTTCAGGACATCCTTATTCACAAAAAGGCATTTTTAATGTTCCGCTTTCATCGGATTCCATAGATTGGCATTCTGCCAGTTAAAAGTACGTCGGTCGCTTTGCAAACTCTTCGAGCATTTTTTATTCCACAGATATATCAAAATGGAAACTTCATTAACCTCAGAGTTAAAAGGGATGACGGGGGAATAAAAGACTGGTAAATTTTGAAACTTTCTTACAACAACACTGTTTTCGATTTCCAACAACCAATCTGCAAAATACGGTCTGACTTTTTCAGGATTCAATTTTTTGAAAAAAAAATCAACACGACATACTCCGTGAAAGACATGGAAATGTTCGTTCCTCTTCCATTTTCTCCTGACTTACCTAATTTCTGAGGTTTCAAGCTAATTGGGCCTGTTTTTTGCCGGGCCTTCCATTTTGTCCAATTTTCTAGCTCTTTATTAGCAACTAAAAAACACCACAGAAACGAAAACAGAACTCATTAGAAATCCAGAATATGTATGTATGCATGTATACACACACACACACACACACCATTTTTCACAGGACCGTTGCAACATCCCCATAGTTACGTTATCAAAATTCAAACAGAATTTTCAGATAATCAGAGTTGGAAGGGATCTTGTAAGTCATCTAGTCCAACCCAACCCCCCCAAGTGGGAGATCGTACACCATTTCTGTCAGAGAGGACAGTTTTCCCCCGAAACGCCATCACTCTGCTGAACAAATAATTCCCTCAATACTGTCCAACTATTTACAAAGTCTGCACTACTATTAATCCTCTCATCACTCCTTATCACCCACCCTCTCCCACCTGTGACTGTATGACTGTAACTTTGTCGCTTGTATCTGTAGAGTTGTAATTGCAGGAATGTTCCAATCTTGGATGGCAAACCTCAGATAAAGAATGTTTCCAAGCAAATACAACTCAGGTAAACAAAGTCACTAATTTAAAGGAGGATTAGAGAGAGGAAGTAAACGTATGTTAGACTTTAACTAGAGATAATTAATTGTATGGATTACTGTGCTAAACAGTAACGAAAGTTAAGCAGTAACCAAAGTTAACCAGTGATGGAGGATAACTAAAAATGTGTATAAATGCAAGACTAGACTCCAATAAAGATCATCATGATTCAGTTGTTCATGATCAAACAACTCGACTGCCTTGTCATTACAACAGTATCCTTACTATTTATGTTGACTGTATCTTAGTATGATTTGATTTATTATTGTACTCTATGACTGTTATTGTTGTACCTGATGATTCTTGACTCTTGACGAATGTCTCTTTTCTTTTATCTACACTGAGACCATTTGCAACGAAGACAAATTCCTTGTGTGTCCAATCACACTTGGCCAATAAAGAATTCTATTCTATTCTGTTCTGTTCTGTTCTTATATATGGCAAACTTTTTCGCACAGTCAGATGAATACCTACTACTATGTTAACAAACTACCCAACCCAACCAACTTACTTCTTTGCAGCTCTTTCCTCCTTGCTGGATTCGGAGGGATGACAAGGTAGGCGCCCGAACTAGGGACAAAACAAGAGAGACAGGGATTCATCAGATAGGTAAGTTACATCTACAGTGTGTCCTATATGACCATTTTTATTGGTTTTTTTTCAAAATATACAAAAGAAAAATTAAAAAATAGTAGTGGAAAACTAGGAAAAAGGTAGGGGGGGAAGAAATATAGTGTAGAGGAGGAGGAAGAGGACTGTGGGGTCCTCGGTGCTCTCTGAGCTTGGTTGTTTTCTTGCAGACATTTCATGACCCAACTAGGTAGCACCAGCAGTGCTAGGAGAGGAGGGTTTGTAGAGGAGGAGGAGGAGGACTTGGGGTCCTTGGTGCTCTCTGAGCCTGCTTGTTTCTTGCAGATGTTTCTTTACCCAAACTTGGTAACATCTTCAGTGCTAGAAGGAAGTTGGTTTGCAGAGAGGAGAAGAGGAAGAGGACTGTGGGGTCCTTGGTTCTCTCTGAGTTTGTTTGTTTTCTTGCAGACATTTCCTTGCTCAACTAGGAAGCTTCTATGCATTGATAATGTTGCCTAGTTGGGTAATAAAACATCTGCAAGAAAACAACCAAGCTTGGTATTAATACCGGACGCCAACTCTGCCCAGCAAATGCTTATAAGAGGTTCTTCTTCGGGCTGTTTTAATTTCCCAAACGAACACAAACCATCATCCCTCTCACTCAACTCCCAACACCAACACCACACGCAGTTCTCTTTGCTCAGCTTTTATAGCCAACAACTGCTGGTCTTAAAGGGAGAGGGCACCCACAGTCCAAGTGCCAGCCAGTTTGAAGGAACCCTATCCTTTCACAGAAATGCTACCCCACCTCCTTTTTTTAAAAAAATCAACAGCTCCCTAAAAGTGTCTTTGGAGGAGAATCATTGGGGTCACAGTTGTCTCAAAGATGTTTCTTTTCAACAGATGAAGTTTCTTGGATGAGAAGCAAGGATCTTTGTGTTGTTTCACAAGGAAAAACAAAAACCAGCCCAGGTGCCTTTGGGAGAAACATACTTTGAGACAGCTCCCAAGATGGTGTCACTTACTGCTCTTGTGAACTCTCCAACTTTGGTTCTCTGCAGCCTTCTTGGGGTGAGCAGCCCAGCCCTGCTCTCCTGCAGCCTTTTGGGGGTAAGTAGGAGTCCAGCTCTGCTCTCCTGCAGCCTTTTGGGGGTGAGCAGTCCAGCCCTGCTCTCCTGCAGCCCTTTTGGGGTAAGTAGGAGTCCAGCTCTGCTCTCCTGCAGCCTTTTGGGGGTGAGCAGCCCAGCTCTGCTCTCCTGCAGCCTTTTGGGGGTGAGCAGCCCAGCCCTGCCCTCCTGCAGCCCTTTTGGGGTAAGTAGGAGTCCAGGTCTGCTCTCCTGCAGCCTTTGGGGGTGAGCAGTCCAGCCCTGCTCTCCTGCAGCCTATCTGGGGTAAGTAGCAGTCCAGCCCTGCCCCACTCCAGCCTATTTGGGGCGAGCAACCCAGCCCTCCTCTCCTACAGCAGCCCATATCTCCACAATACATGGTTCTTGGTTGGAAAGACACGCCTGCTTTCTCCTGAGCCTTGCCTGTTGCTTAGAGGGACACCTCTACCTTCCTTCTCCCCTGCACACCTGCGTAGGAGTTTGCACCAAAAAACGCCCCCCTTCTTTTCAAGGATTGGTTCTCCTTTGAACTTCCTGCTGGGTTTGCTCTTAAAGAGGAAGAGGACTCAATCAAGGAGCATGTTTGTAGCTCAGGAAGGGTTGACATGAGGGGGTCCTTGGTGCTTTTTTCAATCACAATAGAGCTGGAAGGGACCTTGGAGGTCTTCTAGTCCAGCCCCCTGCTCAAACAGGAGACCCTAGACCAGAGTTCTCCAAACTTGGCAACTTTGTGGACTTCATCTCCCAGAATTCTCCAGCCAGCTATGCTATTCCATCTATTCCAGCTAGCAATTCTGGGACTTGAAGCCCGCAAGTCTTTTTTTAAAAAAAAGTTTTTTATTTTTATAACAAAAACAACGAATAAAACCATCTTCCAGTTCAACAGTGTGTCGGTTGGGTACATATAGCTTGTGCACACAATATTATCATACATTTCTTACCTGTTTATATTCATAAACGTTCTAATCAACATTTTATATCATATTGGTCAACTATTGTATTATCATTAACCTTATATTTATTGTTTTTCAAGAATATATTTCATCCTCATTAAATATTCATTTTCTTGCTCATTCAAAATCAACCAGTTATAGTATGTTATTACTATATTCCAATTTCTTGCTCTTCTGTCTAACCATTCATAAAATACATTCCAAATCTTATAATACTGTTTCAGCCCGCAAGTCTTAAAGTTGCCAGGTTTGGGGACCCAATCTCTTCTTAAATACTTCCAGTGATAAGAGCACCCACAACTTCTGGTGGCAGGCTGTTCCACTGGTGACTTGTTCTCATTGTTAGGAAGTTTCTTTTCCTTAATTCCAGGTTGCTTCTCTCCTTGTTTCGTTCCCATCCATCCTTTCTGGTCCTGCCTTCTGGGATTTGGGAAAATGTTGACTTCCTCATCTTTGTGGCAGCTCCTCAAATACTGGAAAACTGATATCCTGTCACCCCTAATCCTTCTTTTCTCTTAGCCAAACCTAAATCCTGCAACAGTTCTTCATATGTTTTTCTCTCCAGGGTCTTTAATCATCTTAGTTGCTCTTCTTTGCACTTTTTCCAAAGTCTCAACATCTCCCTTTGTAATGTGGTGACCAAAATTGGATGCAGCCCCTCAAATGCCATGATGTCACCCCTAGTCTTTCTTTTCCCTAGCCAGATCCAATTCCTGCAAACGTTTGTCATACATTTTAGTCTCCAGGCCTTTAATCATCTTAGGTTGCTCAAAGTTGCTCTTCTCTGAGCTTTGGTTGTTTTCTTCCAGATGTTTCGTGATTCAAAACTACAGCATCACTGCTGGAACTGCTGATATCACCTAATTTTGGGTGACAAAAGATCTGCAAGAAAACCACCAAGCCCAGTGAGCACCAAGGATCCCACAGATGTTCGAATCGAATAACAGAGTTGAAAGGGAACTCGGATGTCTTTTAGTCCAGGGGTCGCCAACCTTTTGAACCTCAAGGACCACCAAACTCATCATTTTAAATCCCGCAGATCAGAGACCCTAGGAAAATCCCAAAAAGGTCTGCAGGAAAATTCCCTGCCCCGTTTTCCTACCGATCGATCATTCTTTATTTGGGATCGCAGGATACCGTCTCCAGCTCTGTTCTCAGGAGGAGAGAGAGACTTTCGGCTTCATGCAAGGAAAGCAGCAGAAGCAGCAGAAGTCTTTCTTTCTCTCCCCCAAACTCCACCAGAAATGAGTCTTTGTGAGACTTGTCACGCTGGCGCAGCCTCTTGGAGCAGGAGGCCTTGTCCCAAAGACTCATTTCTGGCGGAGTTTGGGGGAGAGGAAGAAAGACTTTTGCTGCTTTTATTGCATGCATCCAGAAGAAGAAGAAGAAGAAGAAGAAGAAGAAGAAGAAGAAGAAGAAGAAGAAGAAGAAGAAGAAGAAGAAGAAGAAGAAGAAGGTGGAAAGAAGCAGCCCAGACGAGGCGCGTGGGGTGAGTGGGGCAAGTCCCCTACACTGCCCTCTCCCCGCTACCCTTACTTCCTCGTGTTGTTCGTAATGCAGGCAACGCAAGCCTTGTGTTCCTGCACAGCCTGGCTTAATCGCTTTGGGGGTGACATTTTCTGCGGACCGCCAACATTTTCTTGCAGGCCACCGGTGGTTCCCTGCCCACTGGTTGGCGACCACTGTTCTGTTCCAACCCCCTGTAAAAAAAGGAGTGTGGCAGTTTTAGCCATGATTTGTTTTCCTTGTATTTCCTTTCGCCGAATCCAGTTTATGCCATATTTCTTTTGGGCCAGGCTGGAAGGGAGTGAGTCATCCTCCTTCAATAGATGTTTTCCCCTTATTTATTATTATTATTATTTTGGCTTGGTCTGAGGGAAGTCTCAAGGCGTAGAAAACTGGTTCAGTTCTCCTTTCCCTTGGAGAGCAATCAGGATAATAAATGGGAGATGGAAATGAGGAAGCGGGAGTATAGATTGGCAAGTGGGGACTGCTAATTTCACACTGGTTAGGTCTCCGTTGGAAGCCAACATATTGCAGCAGTGAAGGTTGTAGCGTATTCAAATATAGACTTCTAATACTTCATTCCTATTGGTTAGTTAACACAGCGTAACGATTGGTTAAGAACAACGGGTTCCGATTGGCCGCACAAGCGGCGGGAAGTTTAAACACATGCCATTGGTTGCAAGCCGCGAGCAGCCGCTGTAGAAAGGGCTGCCGCGTCTCGACTTCAGTTGAAGTTACTGGTTGCTAATAAAGAGCTGATTTCAACTAACTCCGGCATTCGAGTCTGCTTTGTCCTGGCGATAGAACGAAGGTTTTAAAGTAGGATTCTCCAAGTCCTCGTCCTGCCTCAGATCCAGAAGCCAGCTTGGGTGGCTTTTAGCACCATCCCGCTCTCTCAAAAGCAAAAGGCAGGACGGTGCAATGGTGAAGGTGCTGCTGGATTAGATCAATCAAGCAGAAGAGAGCTGGATGGAACCTCGATGGTCTTCTAGTCCAACCCCCCCCGCTCAAAGCTTCCGCTGATGGAACAGCCACGCTTTCTGGTGGCAAGCAGTTCCACTGGTTAACTGTCTTCACTGTGAGGAAGTTTCTCCTTAATTTCAGGTTGCTTCTCTCCTTGATTAATTCCCGTCCGTTGCTTCTTTGTCCTGCCTTCAGGTGCTTCGGCAAATCAGTTGACCTCCTCTTCTTTGGGGCAGCCCCTCAATTATTGTTGTTAGTCGCAAAGTCGTGTCTGATCCATCATGACCCCATGGGCAACGTTCCTCCAGGCCTTTCTGTCCTCCATCTTCTGGAGTCCATTGAAGCTCACATCTACTGCTTCAGTGACTCCATCCAGCCCTCTCCTTCTCTGCCGTCTTCTTCTTCTTCTTCTTCTTCTTCTTCTTCTTCTTCTTCTTCTTCTTCTTCTTCTTCTTCTTCTTCTTCTTCTTCTTCTTCTTCTTCTTCTTCTTCTTCTTCTTCTTCCTCTTCCTCTTCCTCTTCCTCTTCCTCTTCCTCTTCTTCTTCTCCTCCTTCTCCTTCTCCTTCTTCTATTGCCCTCCATCGTTCCCAGCATTCGGCTCTTCTCCAGGGAGTCCTTCCTTCCTTCTCATGAGGTGGCCAAAGTCTTTGAGTTTCCTCTTTAGGATCTGGCCTCCTAAAGAGCAGTCAGGGTTGACCACCTCTAGGACTGACCGGATGGGTCGCCTTGCCATCCAAGGGACTCTCAGGAATCTTCAGAGTTCAAAGGCCTCCATTCTTTGGCGCTGCACCTTCCTTATGGTCCAACATTCACAGCCATATATTGCAACTGGGAACACCAGAGCCTCGACTCCATGCACTTTTGTGGGCAGGGGGATGTCTCTGCTTTTTAGGATGCTGTCTAGATTTGCTGTAGCTTTCCTCCGCAGGATCAAGCGTCTTTGGATTTCTCAGCTGCAGTCCCCAAGTGCGGTCATCTTGCATTCCAGTATTGAAATATTTAAATTCAGATATTGAAATACTGGAAGACCGCTATTAAGTCCCCCTAACTCTTTCTTTTCTCTAGATTAGCCATCCTCTAACCCCCACTCCTTTAACCTCAAACTATTCACTATTGACCTCACCCCTTTCCTAAGAGGTCTGTAAGGGCCGTGCATAAGTGCACCATCGTGACTACTGTCCCTGTCCTATTGTCCCCATTTATTCGTACCTATTTGCTGTATTCTTACTCTTGTTTATACTTATACCTATTATCTTGTAAGCGATTGACAAATCCAATAAATAAACCAAATAAAGTATAAAAGAAGGAAGGAAGGAAGGAAGGAAGGAAGGAAGGAAGGAAGGAAGGAAGGAAGGAAGGAAGGAAGGAAGGAAGGAAGGAAGGAAGGAGGAGAACAGAGAAGGGAAAGGAAGGAAGGAGATGAGGGAGGGAGGAGGGAGGGATGGAGGAAGGGAGGAAGAAAGGAAGGAAGGCGGGAAGGAAGGAAGGAAGGAAGGAAGGAAGGAAGGAAGGAAGGAAGGAAGGAAGGAAGGAGAACAGGGAAGGGGAAGGAAGAAAGGAGAGAAAAGAATGGAGGGAGAAGAAAAAAAAGGAAGGGAGCAGAAAAAAAAGGAAGGGAGCAGAAGGAAGGAAGGAAAGAAGGAAGGAAGGAAGGAAGGAAGGAAGGAAGGAAGAAAGAAAAGGAAAGGAAAGGAAAGGAAAGGAAAGGAAAGAGAGAGTACCCACTCCTAAGAGGTCTGTATGGGGCGTGCATAAGTGCACCATCGTGTCGACCGTCCCTGTCCTATTGTCCCCATTTATTCGTACCTATCTGCTGTATTCTTACTCTTGTTTATACTTAGACCTATTATCTTGTAAGTGATTGACAAATCAAATCAATCAATCAATCAATAAAAACGTTTTAATCTCCAGGACGTTAATGGAATACGCGGGGAGACCCAGCCAAAGTAAAAACTTGGACCGGGTACCCCCTTCTCTGCTCAGATTTCACAGTGCTTAAAAAAATATCAACCGTTATAATCATGGGTGGAGTTCAAATTTTTTAACAACGGGTTCTGTGGGTGTGGCCAAGTGGGCATGGCCATGTGACTGGGTGGGCGTGCCTTGTTTTGCAGCAAACACCCCGCCCCCCCATGCTCCCATTTTTTTAACCTTCTGCGCCGCAGGGAAACCTCTTGGGCGAAGCAATAAGACAGCGAGAGGGATCCGGGCACAGCTGATCATCTGAACAGCTGATCATCAGGAGAGGGGAAAAAAGAAATACCTTAAGGAGTGACTGGGCGGGAGAGAATGCTGATTATTTTCCTCTTTGGCAGCTAACAAACTCTTTTGAATTTTATTTCATGTCTTGTAACTTTTGGTCAGCCTCCCTTTAAAATATTTTTCTTTCCTGTGTTTATTGGTGTGAATACATGAATCCTCCCTAAATAATGAATAGGGAGGATGAGAGTCAGAGGAAACATTAAGTAGTGGTTTTAGAGTGAAGGAGATTTTAAAGAAGAGATCGGACGACCATTTCTCTGAAATGGTACCGGGTTTCCTGCTTGAGCAGGGGGTTGGACTAGATGATCTCCAAGGTCCCTTCCCAAGCTCCGTTATTCAGTATGTTTTGCTTTTAGAGTTACAATGTGCTAACTTACCCAAACTGAATATTTTGTATCGTATGGGCAGAGGGGTTGGACTAGATGACCTATAAGGTCCCTTCCAACTCTGATTGTCTGTTATCTGTTATCATGTTAGTTTTACTCAGGGGTGGGTGGCAAATTTGTTTATTCTAATCACACAAAAGTTGGTTTCAAATTCTTTTGCTTAGGCTGCCCTGAGCTACAGGAAAGCAAAACTCACCTAGTCCTCTGAATTTTCTCTGAGTTTTTAGTTTGTTTCACTTCTTGAATCAACGGCAGTAGCAGATTTGGGGTTTTTTGAATGGACATCCGCTTGCTCCTAAATACCAGTATTCAAAACCCAAGAGGCTGGTTGTGCCAGAATTGGTGACATCATCTCTCTTCAAACTGCCACTTTTTTTCCATAACTGTTGAATTCCCCAATGCCAATATTCTGTTTAGAACAGCGTGGCTGGCTGGGGAATTCTGGGAGTTGAAGTCCACACATCTTAAAGTCGCCAAAATGGAGAAACACTGGAGCAGAAGTTTGAAAAGAGAGGAATTCTTTCTCTCTCTCTCTCTCTCCCTCCCCCCCTCCCCCCCCTCTCTATCATCTATCTATCTATTCTCTCTGTGTGTGTCTCTCTGTCTCTCTGTCTCTCTCTCTCTCTCTATCTATCTAATCTCTCTATCTCTCTCTCTATCTATCTATCTTATCTATCTATCTATCTATCTATCTATCTATCTATCTATCTATCTCTCTCATCTCTCTCTTCTATCTATCTATATCTATCTATCTATCTATCTATCTATCTATCTATCTATCTATCTATCTATCTATCTATCTATCTATCTATCTATCTATCTATCTATCTAATCTCTCTCTCTCTCTCTCTCTCTCTCTCTCTCTCTCTCTCTCTGTATCTCTGTATCTTTCTCTCTCCTCCCCTACGTACCTACCTACAGACTTTATACTGTTCTCCTTTGCAGGCTGGTATTGCATTGGTCATGCCACAAGAATAATATATTCCTCCTGGAAAATGCAGGTACTCAGATAACAGATAATCAGAGTTGTAAGGGACCTTGTAGGTCATCCAGTCCAACCCTCTGCCCAAGCAGGAGACCCTACACCACCAGTCCTCGACATACGGCCCCAACGGAGCCCCAACTTTCTGTTGTTAAGTGAGACGTTTGTGAAGTGAGTTGTGTGACCCATTTTGTTAGCTTTCTTGCTCTGGTTGCTAAGCGAATTGCTGCAGTGCTTAAGTTAGTAACACCGTTGCCAAGTAAATCTGGCTTCCTCGTTGGTTTTGCTTGTCAGAATGTCGCTAAAGGTGATCCCATGACCCCAGGATAATGCAAGAATTCTTCATGCTCCCTTGAACAGTGATTTACAAGATTTAATTAGCAATAAAAATATATTAAACATTCTGAATGGTATTCATGGACTCTGCAGGGGTTGGGATTAGAAGACCTCCAAGACATCTCCCAACTATGTTATTCTATCCTATTTTCTATTATTTTGTATATTTTGTATCTATTCTATTCTATTCTATTCTATTCTATTTCTATTCTATTCTATTCTATTCTATTCTATTCTATTCTTATTCCCGTCAATATTTCTATTCTACTTTACTCTACTCTAATTACTCTGCATTTACTCCAGGTATTGTTGCCCAGCAGAATAAACTCCCTGTTTGATTCAGGATATAAATGTAGACCGAAAACACCTCCTTTTATTGGCAATAATATGGAAAAAAGTTTGAATCGGGTCTTTTGAAGTGGTTTTTTTTTTTTAATTTAGCCTACACTCTGGGAATTTCTGATGATCTCCCACTCAAGAACTAACCACACCTGACTTTGTATCCGTTCCTAAGGTCAACCAAGGCTAACTTTGCTGACAATTGGGGCTTCTCATAGGTGAGACGGAGACCCCGGCTCTCGGCATGCCATGGCGAGGTCTACTTCGTTCATCCTTTTGCATGCTTTTGGCACTAGGCCAAGCCATTATATTTTCCCCTAATTCAAGCTTTATTTTAAATTAAAAGATTTATTTTCCTTAAAAAAAAAGACATTTTACAATATTAAATCATGCACTGTTCCAAATGGGTAGATCTACCTACCTACCTACCTACCTACCTATCTTCTAATCTATCATCTATTTCTATATCTATCATCTATTTGTCTGTCCGTCTATCTATCTATCTATCTATCTATCTATCTATCTATCTATCTATCTATCTATCTATCTATCTATCTATCTATCCATCCATCCATCCGATTGATACATACACACACATGTCCAATTGTGCTTAGAACCAACCATCCTGGGCAAATGGATCAGAATGATTACAAATGTGTCTTCAAATATTCATTTGCATTTAAATGGGTTCAAACAATTTATTACAGAGAAGACTAGGAATAAAGGAAAGATTGTTAACGTAATTGGTGTTTTTAATTGGTGTTGGTAATTTATATTAATTTAAATGGGTAATTTAATTGGTTTTAAGACAACACATTCTAAAGTTTAGAATGTGTTGTCTTAAAAAATCAGTGAAATTACCCATTTAATTTAAATGAATCTAAATAGGAATAGAACGTAAACGAATTGGTTTCTGCAACCAGACGTCATAAGGAAAGGCAGCAGTCCTGGCATTCTAAGTCACGTCGAGCTTCACATTCTGCTACTGCGCATGGGCGATATCATCAGTCGCATTCCAAGGGGAAAGGACGCCCGAAATCGCAGCCAGACTTTCACATTCATTTTGTCCTTTCTGACCTTCCGTAGGTCGTTCTTTTTTTTTTTTCTCCTCGTTTTGGGCTAACTACGATGGAGCGGTTCGGGAGTTCCACGGAGTCTCTTCGCTACGCGGAGTACGTAGGCCGGAGCGGCGGCGGCGGCGGCAGCAGCAGCCAAGGGCCGGACATCAACTACGGGCTGGTCAGTGTCGGGGGTTGCGGGGCTACCGTAGAAAGAGAGCAGCGGCCTAACGTTCAAAACATGACAGTTGCCAGTCTCTTGTGAGCATGCGTAGTGGTGTCTCTGAAGCGGCTTGGAGATTGCGTTGCCGGCGCCGAGCAACGGGCCGGCAGCGCGCTTTCTTTGGCGCATGCGCAGAGGGCTTCATTTCCTCTTTCACTTCTGTCTCAATTCCGTGGGATCTTGGTGCTGAAGTCAGAGAGCGGAATTTTTCTATTAATAAACAAGAGTTATCTTCCCATGAGGATTCAAAGGGGATAATAGTAGGATTTAAGTGTTTCGGATTTATTATATTTTGCTTTAAAAAAAAGAAAAGAAGCAAAGCCAGGATCAGGTCTGGTTGAAAGGTGGATGGGAGACCACCAGGCGATGCCCAGATGGGGAAATTAAAAAAAAAAAACATTCCCAAAGAGGGTGATCATTTCTGTACTTGTGGATGGTAACTACACCGCTTATGAGTTGCCCCTGCTGGCATAGAGATCAAGTATAAGCAATTAGTTTAGTTTACTTCATTGTCATTGCACCTCGTACAACAAAATTAAATAATATAATTTAATATAAATTATTATATTATAATATAAATTATAATATAATTTATTATAAGGCAGCATGGTCATTGAAGTCTTATATTAAACTTCGCACACATACAAAAGACCCATTCTTTGTAGGTATAATTGCTGTTGGTTGCCTTTTCTTCTCCTAGTACCTTTATAACTTTCTTTTATTAAAGAAATTGTTACAATTGGCAAGTTTGGCTGGTCTCAGAAAGCAAAACAGGGTCAGATATACTTCAGTGGATGTGGAGGCTTGATTGGGGGATGTTGAAAACAATCATTTTATGGGAGAATTGTACAATTGCAAAATTGTAATGTTTCAAAAAGCACTAAAGGATATTCATCTAGTCTCTGGGACTAAAGGTCTGTTGTGAGATGATTAGTTGATCCTTCCTTCTCTTTCTTTCTTCTTTCCTTCCATCTTTTTCTTCTTTCTTTCATCTTCCTTCCCTTTCTTTCTTCTTTCTTCCCTTTCATTTTTTCTTTCTTTCTTTCATCTTCCTCGTTCTTTCTTTCTTTCTTCTTTCCTTCCTTCCATCTTTTTCTTCTTTCGTTTTCCTTCCTTCCATCTTCTTTCTTTCTTTCTTTCTTTCTTTCTTTCTTTCTTTCTTTCTTTCTTTCTTTCTTTCTTTCTTTCTTTCCTTCCTTCCTTCCTTCCTTCCTTCCTTCCTTCCTTCCTTCCTTCCTTCTCTTTCTTCTTTCCTTCCTTCCATTTTTTCTTTCTTTTCTTTCATCTTCCTTCCTTCCTTCTTTCTTTCTTCTTTCCTTCCATCTTTTTCTTTCTTCTTTCTTTCATCTTCCTTCCTTCCTACTTTCCTTCTCCTTTTTTTATCTTCCTTCCTTCTTTCCTTCTCTTTCTTTCTTCTTTCCTTTCTTCCATCCTTTCTTTCTTTCTTTCTTTCTTTCTTTTTCTTTCTTTCTTTCTTTCTTTCTTTCTTTCTTTCTTCCTTCCTTCCTTCCTTCCTTCCTTCCTTCCTTCCTTCCTTCCTTCCTTCCTTCCTCCCTCCCTCCCTCCCTCCCTCCCTCCCTCCCTTCCTTCCTTCTTTCCATCCATCTTTTTTTTCTTTCATTTCCCAGTTTTATTTCAAGCAGCAGGAAAAAAACCTTCAGTTTATGTATGCCTAAGGAATTTTGTGTCAAGGGCTGAATATTGTCTAATGTAGCATTTGAAAATCCGGTTAAAATGAGCATGGGCCAAAATAATGTAGTCGAAGCAACCAAATCGATTTCTTTCCTCTTTCTTTGCCTTACCATTCTTTCTCTGATCTTTGACAGCTCACCTGTAGCTTGCCAATGATTCTGCTGGAAATTTTTGCATTATTTCATAGGGACAGATGTACTTTTTTTTTTCCTTTTCATTTCCAAAGAGATTGTCCTGTTAATTTATTGCAAAGATAGCCAAAAAAAAAAAAAAAAAGGATCTGGCGAGGTGAATTCCAGAAAAATTAATGATTAAAAATGGCTTAATCCTTCAGATGCCTCTAAGCTCTTTTTAAGCCTCTAAGCTCTTTTTTAAGCATTTTTTAAGAAACCACGAACTTTTTCCAAGAGGCACGTCTTTTAAAATGCATCAAAACTTTCCACAATTATTTGATTGCTTTACACCACAAACATAGGAAAACCTTATGATTTAGTTGAGTTTACTTTATTGCAAAGGTTGCCAACCTTTTGGACCTCAGGGACCACCAAACTCATAATTTTAAATCCAGGGGACCACTAATATGATTTTTGACTGACAGTGGTTTGCTGACTTTTTTTTTTTTAATATTGGGAAAAGAGCTTGATTTGAAGTAATGGAATAAAGTGCTTCTTTGTTTTCGCCTATAGGAAGGTTTCTTCATTATGTTGATTTCTCAGGAAGGTTTAATTTATGGCTGTGCCAGAATAATTTATAAGGAATTGGGTAATGAAAATTCCGGTCCCCAATTAAAATACGGTGACTGCATATTTTATGAATGCATTACAAGACTGCATGCAAAGTTTTGAAAATGATTAAATGTGTGCAAATACGTTAATTCGTGTTATTTTTAGTAATAAGGGGCCTTCTTACGGCTATTGTATAAAGCAAATGGGTGCATTTTTCTCTATTGCCTTTCAAAAACCAACTGGACATTTGCAATTTGAGAGAGAGAATTGTCAGTGCTTCCTAAAAATTTATCTTAGGGAGCTATCCCCAAAGTGCTTTTTTCAGAAGGCAACTGGACTTTCCTTTTTACTTTGAAGTCGTTTCGCTTCAGATCCAAGAAGCTTCTTCAGTTCTTGAGAACAGTTCTCCAGAACTGAAGGAAGCTTCTTGGAGGAGAAGCGAAACATCTTCAAGAAAAGCAAAGAAAGAATCTCCATAGACACCCCTAGAGAGCTAGTTTGGTGTAACGGTTCAAGCATCAGACTAGAAACTGGGAGATCATGAGTTCTAGCCCCACCTTTGCCTCAAAGCCAGCTGAGGGGCCTTGGGCCAGTTGCTTTCTCTCAGCCCTGGAAAGGAGGCAATGGCAAACCTTTCCCTGTGGGAAAACCTTGCCAAGTCCATGACAGGGACTTGTCAACTGCAGTTAATACTATTGAAAGGAAAGAAAAAGGACCAGTATTTTATCTTTACTTCCAGCCACAGAAAAAAAAAAAATGTCCCTCTCTCAACAATGATGAAGTAGAGAGGATGTGTGGCCTAAAAGTATCCAGTGGTAGCCATCCATCCAGACCTAAGAGTAGACTTGAACTTGGCTCTCTTGAATCCTATTGGAAGATCATTAAAGGGAGATCCAACCCAGAAGCAAGGAGAAATTTTCTGACCATGGGAACAGTTAATCAGTGGAACAGTTTGCCTCCAGGAGTTGTTGGGTGATCAATCGTTGGAAGTTTTCAAAAATAGATTGGACAACCATTTGACCAGGATGATATAAGGTCTCCTGATTTGAGTAGGGTGTTGGACTAGAAGACCTCCAAAGGTCCCTTCCAAGTCTGTCATTCTTTTTCTTCTGGCTGTGGACTTGTGAGGGGCTGAAGTCGCAGGATACCATCTCCAGCTCTGTTCTGAGGGGGAGAGAGAGGGGAGAGACTTTTGGTTTCATGCAAGGAAAGCAGCAGAAGCCGCAGAAGTCTTTCTTTCTCTCCCCCAAACTCCGCCAGAAATGAGTCTTTGTGAGACTTGTCATGCCGGCGCAGCCTGTTGGAGCAGAAGGCCTTGTCCCAAAGACTCATTTCTGGCGGAGTTTGGGGGAGAGAAAGAAAGACTTGGGCTGCTTGCCTTGCGTGCAGCCAGAAGCAGAAGAAAAAAGAAGCGGGAAGAAGCAGCCTGGTGGCCAGGCCAGGCGCGTGGGGCAAGTGGGGCAAGTTCCCCCCCTTTGCCCTTCCCCCCCCTTCACTACCTTGTGTTGTTCACAATGCAAGTGACAAAAGCCTTGTGTTCCCGTGGGCCATGTGGGCAGCGCAGCCTTGTGTTCCCGCGCAGCCTGGATTAATTGCTTTGGGGGTGACATTTCTCTGCGGACCACCAAAATTTTCTTGCGGACCACTAGTGCTCCCTGGCCCCTGGTTGGTGACCACTGCTCTAGAACACTTCGATCACATAATATAAAAACCACAGATCTCTCTCTCTCTCTCTCTCTCTCTCTCTCTCTCTCTCTCTCATTTTTGGTGCATGTCTTACATGGGCGAGAGCAACAAACATCACCTTTTCCCATTAACGAAATGAGCAGCCTAATTACTGTGTGTCTTGTATTGTAAGAATTAATGTTTGTAAACTTATTTCAAGAGGCTTAGATTAAAGATGCTGTACAAGTGGAAAGAATTATTCTTGAGAATGAGGAGTTGGGCCTCTTGGAACAAGGCAAAACATGACAAGAATTCCAACAGTGAACTGTAATCACTTGAAGTGGTGCATCAGCTGGGCTCTTAGGAATATTAATGGGATTTCTCTCAGAACGAAAGCCAGCTCTGAATAATGTGCGGCGCGTTGGGTTAGCATTGTGGAAGACGCTGGCGCTGCCTTCAGAAAAAGCTTTGAGTTCATTTGTTCTTCTCTGCGTCCATATGTTGCTGTTCGGTGCGGTTCAAAGTGGTCTCTATTGAGAGGGACAGCACAGAGAGAGAGAGAGAGAGAGAGAGGGAGGGAGAGGGAGAGAGAGAGAGAGGGAGATGGAAAGATAGGATAAACAGACAGACATGATAAGCAGAAGATATATGATAGGTGAGATAGATGGATGGGTGGATGGATGGAGAGATGGAGATGGAGAGATAGATGGAGTGATAGATGGATGGATGGATGGAGAGATAGATGGAGAGATAGGATAAACATAGATATGATAGATTAGAGATGATAGATGAGATGGATGGGTGGGTAGGTGGACAGATGGATGGATAGATAGATAGATAAATAGATGGATGGATGGATGGATGGATGGATGCAGAGATATAGAGATAGACATGATACCGGTAGATTGGAAGATACGTACGTACATACATACATACATACATACATACATACATACATACATACACACTCCCCCACGAACAGTTATGAAAAGGAGGAAATGCCGTTTAAACTAAAAATGCCTATAAATTATAAAGAGTAAAAACAACACAAATCACACTGAAGCAATTAAGGGAATCAGGCAAGATAAGGACTTGAAGATATCTGGAACACACGCTGGGAAGGAGGCCAAACTCAGAGAGGAATGACAGACTAGAGATATTTCCAAGCTTTGTTTCCAGCACTGGCCCATACGCAGGTCCGTCCTTTTAACCAGTTCTCACAGCTGCAGCCCATGAAGAGGATCAAGGCCCTTTCCTCCCCCGTAGACCATGACATTCCTGTCTATCCTTTATCCTCTCCACCCTGTGTGCCCTAGGATGGAGAGGGGATGGGCCTGGGTCTTCCTCTGACTGCCCAGCTGTCCTCTGCCCTTCCCCAGCCTCCTCCATGACCTCCGGAGCCACACTTCCACTCCCTGTTGGCTGTTCCTCTTCTCCCTCAGAGTCAGTCTCCAACAGGAGCATGACGAGCATCATCTGAAACCAATATATCCCCTTGACTTTTTCCAAAGCTTTCCTTGAGTTTTGGTTAACCTTGAGTGCGTAAGCATCATAACTCCCAACGCAGTCGGGTTAGGAGTCCAAATTTTTATTGTCTGCATCTGACTTAGTTTTTTTATTTACAAAATTGTGTCTGAATCCTTGTGCACGTGGCTTTTCCATTTCTCTCCGGTGTTGGACCTCTAAATATCTTCCTTCTTTTTCTTTTTTCTTTTCTTTTTAATAGGCCAAATCTGTCATTGGAGTTGGCCTGGGCATCGCGGCTGTTGCCTTTGGAGGTTAGTATAAATACGCTTCAGAATAAAGTGCCATTTGTTAATATAATGCAATTTATTAATGGGGGGAACCAGGACCGCTACCTTTTATATCCAGTGAGATTACCAATCCATCACTGTGTGATTTCTTCCCCAAACCCCAAAGACTTTAACCTTAGACTGTCTTACTATTGACCTCACCCCTTTCCTAAGAGGTCTGTAGGGGGGCGTGCATAAGCGCACCAACGTGCCCACCGTCCCTGTCCTATTGTTTCTTTTATTTTTTTTTATTTTTCTTATATGTATCCATGCATTCATTACTATGTTTTTACTTATATCTATTATCTTGTGAGCAATCGACAAAAATAAATAAATAAAATAAATATCAAAAAGTAAACTTTCCTTTGAGTTGACTTTGGCTGCATTGAGTGGCCTGCTGATTTGATGTAATTGGGGGCAACTTTAATTTTAAATAACTTGTTGATTTGCTAGGGGGATTTTAAAACCTCCCAAGTCACAGCCTCCCGTACAGTATGGTTTTGCAATAAATTGAAAAATACAAAACCAGGAATAAACGATGATTGCCTGGATGAAAAATTTCAGATACAACATACAACTAGAGGATTGGGAATAACTTTGGACAAAAAATATATAAATTAACAATGGCAGCCATGTACAAAGAAAATCTCTACAAAATGTTTTATCATTGGCATATAGCACCAGCGAGATTGGCCAAAAACTACCCAATTTTGAACCCGATAAGTTGGAAATGTAAAAAGACTCCCGGCACCATCTTTCAGATATGGTGGTTGTGCTCTAAAGCAAAGAAATTTTGGAACAAAATAAGGATTTGGCTGCAAGAAATAACTGGGGGAAAAATAGAACTTAAGCCTGAAATGTTCCTATTAAGGATAATGAGAAGTGATTACAAGAAAGAAATTGAATATATAATAATACACATATTGACAGCAACTAGAATAACATATTCTCAAAACTGGAAATCAGAGAGTAGTCGCACAGATAATGTGTTAATAAAAAAAATTACGGATTGTGCGGAAATGAAGAAACTTACAATGGAACTGCAGGAGAAGGAAGAAAAGGAATACTATATGGTCTGGGAGAAATGGTATGTTTGGTTAGATAACGGGAACAAAAGATGAGGCAAAATGTAAATGTAATTGATCTACGTGTGTTTTGTGTGTGTGTATGTATGTATGTATGTAAATGAATATGGAAAAGCCAATACCACAACGTACTGCAAAAATTGTAAATATGATTTGTTTTTAAAACTGTAAAACTTTAATAAAATTGATTTTTAAAAAAAGAAAAATACAAACCCAAACAGTAGAACCTGTTGCTCTATGGGCCGTGACCTAAATGCAGGCAGTCCTTGACGTACCCCCAGAATTGAGCCCAAAATTCCCATGGCAAAGTTTTTCTTGCCTTATTTCTTAAGTGAACTTCTGCCATTAAATTAGTCACACAGTCATTAAGCGGATCCAGCAAAAATGGATTGCATGTCTCGGGGAGGACTGCAACCATCATACGTACGAGTCCTGACCACGATAGGTGCGTCAGCGGTCTCACAAGTGTGGGAAACGGTCCCTTATTTCCGGTGCCGTCGTAACTTGGAATGGTCACTAAACGAACGTTTATAAAAACCCTGAGATTCCCGCCCTTATTTGTTCCTGAAGGAAGCAAACGCACAACGTTGCTTTCTGTAAAGTTCAGGAGATGGAAGAAATGCTCAAGAGTTTTGTGGCATAAATTCAGTGCCAGAAAAGTAAACACAGATGGCTGAGGCTTCATTTAACTTCTTTATAAACGTGTAAAGTAAATTTTACAATACCAGTTGTAGATTTCTCCAACATGGAGCAAACTCAAACGGTAGCAGACATGTTACAGGTTCAGAGCAAAACAGCAACTCAACTTTTCATCAAGCAAGCAAGACGCACAGCAGAGAAGCAGTTTCATTTCCAAAAAACAGACTCAGAGCTCAACATGGCTGCAGAGCTTAATATAGAGCCACGCCTAGGCTACTTCTAGTTTCAGTTTCCAAACAGTCCTCATTGGCTGACTGAGTTGCTATGCCTATTCATTGGCTGTCCTTGTAACCAGGCTCTATTCCAATTCAGGAATATACCCCGATAAGAAATTTGGAAGAAACAGAGCCAGTCGTGAAAAAGAGTTTAATATCAGCGTAAATAATTTTGGGATGAGCATGTTTTGTTTTTTTCCTTAAAAGAAATATTTTTCCCCCCTTATAATACTGTAAAAATTAAGAGCTGCCAATTTTTCTTCCTGCTGGACTGGGTTAGCCTCCAAAACGATCCACTGGGGAAAACCATCTGAATCACACGCACAAAAAAGGGCAACAGCTAATAAAAGAAAAGGAAATAAGAAAAGAAAATGAAATACTCGGTTTTCTGGCTGAAAGTGCTAATGCTGCCTCCTTCTTCAGCAGATAGACAGACGGCTAAGTTGCTTTTGGTTTCAATATTTTATAGGTCGTTATGCGTTCCAGCTCCGGAAACCTTTAGAAGAAATCTTCTCCCAAGTAGCGAGGAATATTTCAGCTACCGTAAGTTGTAAGCTCAGATCATCTTTCATCGTGTTAGAAGCCGGGGGAGGAACCCGGCTCTTTCAGAAGGCATCCGGGTGGCGGTGGGATCGGAGAGGTCTCGTTTGATGAAAAGAAGGATCCAGGGAGACAGGATAGAAGCCGTCCGATATTTGAGGGGCTGCCCCCCCAGAAAGAGGGGAGTCAACCTATTTTCCAAAGCACCTGAAGGCAGGACAAGAAGCCACGGGTGGAAACGCATCAGACCTAGAACGAAGGAGGAATTTGCTGACAGTGAGAACCATTAACCGGTGGAACAGCTTGCCACTAGAAGTTGTGTGTGCTCCAACACTGGAGATTATTTAAAATAAAAAAAAAGACTGGATAGCCATTTGTCTGAAATGGTAGAAGGTTTCCTGCCTGAGCAGGGGGTTGGACTAGAAGACCTTTGAGGTCCCTTCCAAATTCTATTCTATTCCTTATTCCATTCCATTCTATTCTCCCTTCCCTTCCATATCTTCTATTCTATTCTATTCTATTCTATTCTATTCTATTCTATTCTATTCTATTCTATTCTATTCTATTCTATTCCATTCCATTCCATTCCATTCCATTCCATTCCATTCCATTCCATATGTTCTATTCTATTCCTTATTCCATTCCTTATTCTGTCCGATTCTATTCTATTCTCCCTTCCCTTCCCTTCCATATGTTCTGTTCTGTTCGATTCGACTCGACTCGACTCTATTCTATTCCTTTTCTATATTCTATTCCATTCCATTCCATTCCATTCCTTATTCCATTCCCTATTCTATTCCTATTCTATTCCATTCCCATTCTATTCTATTCTCCCTTCCCTTCCCTTCCATATGTTGTATTCTGTTCTGTTCCGTTCCATTCTCCATTCTATTCTCCATTCTACTCTACTCTAGTGCAGAGCTTCACACAAACACAAACACACAGGTAGTATATATATGGTATATACAGGTAGTCCTTGAGTTCTAACAGTTCATTTAGTGGCCTATAACTATAGCTGTACACAAACACACACATAATTATACGTATACATACAGTAGGATCTGCTGCTTGCTGGCAACTTTACTCTTCCAAACTGGGGAGGGCACCCAAATCCTCTCCTGTTGCCTCTGG
This sequence comes from Pseudonaja textilis, assembly GCF_049901715.1. Classification (NCBI taxonomy): domain Eukaryota; kingdom Metazoa; phylum Chordata; class Lepidosauria; order Squamata; family Elapidae; genus Pseudonaja; species Pseudonaja textilis. Next base: position 50,737,207 of record NC_141997.1, read on the forward strand.
TGTGAGGCAGAAGCTCTCCCCAGCTCCATCTATTATTAAAATCCTATTTGTCTCTGACCTAAATCCCCCGCTTTCATCTCTTTGTGTCCGCCTAATCGGCCTCCGCTTGGCTGGGCTGCTCCTTCCCTTTTGTTCCTCTCTCTCCTCTCTTCCATTCGCTCCACTTCCTCTTCCCTGCCCTTCTATTATCCACCCCTTGCCTCTTTCTCTTTTGAAGCGGTGGGGATCTGACCGAGAGTTTAGCAACCCCGAGCCTGGATCTGATGGAACACTAACCCCTATTTTTACCTCCCGCTCGATTCTGTGGGCGGTAGCCATAGCTGTCGAAAACGTTCAACCCAAATTAGTTCCTTATTGCGTTAGTAAATACGAAGAAGGCGCTGAAAGGGATGGTGGAGAAGCGGCACGCGGTTCACAGTGCGACGTTGACGGGGAAGATAAAGCAAGGGTGGAAGTTCCATCTCCGAAGCTTGTTGGGTCACTTTCCAAACGTTTTATTACCAGACTAGGTAACCTCTTCAGCGGAGTTTAAGGGGTGACAGTGTCCTTCTGTTTATAAGGGCTTTGTGTGGTCCGTAGGTCTCGTGATGGGAAGGTCACGTCAAGTGAAGGTGGTTGTGATGGGTCTTAGGTGTGGAGGATGTCAGGTATGGGTCAGGTGTGGATTGCATTAAGTGAGGGTCTTGTGATCAGAGGGGGTATTTTGCTGGTTTGGACCGGTTCCAGCGTACCGGTAGTGGAAATTTTGACCAGTTTGGAGAATCGGCAACTACCACCTCTGATTGGGCCTACTCCTGCTGTTATCTCTCCTATATTTCCCGCACCTCAGCTGAGCTAAAAAACAGTTCAGGCAGCTCACCAGCGTTGGCAGAGGTCTGTATTTAAGTCTTGTGCGCGCTTGTGAATCTCAGCTGATTTGCATGATTGCTGCACCTCAGCTGAGGTAAAAAAACAGTTCAGGCAGCTCACCAGCCTTGGCAGAGGTCTGTATTTGCGCCCTGTGTGCCCTGACGAAGCTCAGCTGATTTGCGTGATTGCTGCGCCTCAGCTGAGCTAAAACAAACCAGTTCAGGTAGTTCACCAGCGTTGGCAGAGGTCTGTATTTGAGCCTTGTGCGCGCTTGTGAATCTCAGCTGATTTGCATGATTGCTGCACCTCAGCTGAGGTAAAAAAACAGTTCAGGCAGCTCACCAGCCTTGGCAGAGGTCTGTATTTGCGCCCTGTGTGCCCTGACGAAGCTCAGCTGATTTGCGTGATTGCTGCGCCTAGGTAGTTCACCAGCGTTGGCAGAGGTCTGTATTTGAGCCTTGTGCGCGCTTGTGAATCTCAGCTGATTTGCACGATTGCTGCACCTCAGCTGAGGTAAAAAAAACAGTTCAGGCAGCTCACAAGTATTGGCAGAGATCTGTATTTGAGCCCTGTGTGCCCTTATGAAGCTCAGCTGATTTGCGTGATTGCTGCGCCTCAGCTGAGCTAAAACAAACCAGTTCAGGTAGTTCCCAGCGTTGGCAGAGGTCTGTATTTGTGCCTTGTGCGCGCTTGTGAATCCCAGCTGATTTGCACGATTGCTGCACCTCAGCTGAGGTAAAAAAACAGTTCAGGCAGCTCACAAGTATTGGCAGAGGTCTGTATTTGCGCCCTGTGTGCCCTTACGAAGCTCAGCTGATTTGCGTGATTGCTGCGCCTCAGCTGAGCTAAAAAAACCAGTTCAGGCAGTTCCCCAGCCTTGGCAGAGGTCTGTATTTGAGCCCTGTATTTTAGAACCAGTAGGAAAATAATTTGGAAACCCACCACTGCTTGTGATGGGTCAGACGTGGGTCAAATCAGGTGAGGGTCAAGCAGGATACCTCCACCAGCGATGGCTAACCTTTTTGTCCTCACGTGCCAAAAGTGTGCGCGTGCGCGCGCATACGCACACATGTGCCTGTGCCCATAAAGCACTGCGCACATGAATGCCCCGCTCCCCTGCGCATGTGTGTGCGACCCACCCACCCACCTATGCACCGCACATTTCTGTGCATGCACGGACTTCTGACGCGTGTGCGACCCCCCCTTACCTGCATTGCGCATGCGCGCACCTCCATGCTGATTTTCAGGCCAAAAAAGGCCTGAAAATGAGCTGGGAGGCGTGCGCATGCGCAATGAGGTAAGTTTGCCTGGGGCTCGCGTGCCTGCACAAATGGCTCTGCATGGCACACATGCCATAGCTTCGCCATCGTGATTATATGGTTATGGGACCTATTCTGTCAATGGTTAAATAATAAAAATGGAAGTTAGAAGTAAAATAAAATAAAGATGATGTGTGAAAAGAGATGTGAATATGATGATTCTACCTATAGGTAGTCCTTGAGTTACGTCCTCAATCGAGCCCAACATTTCTGTTATTAAGTGAGACATTTGTTCAGTGAGTTTTGCCCCACTTTACAACCTTTCTTGCCACGGTTGTTAAGCGAATCGTTGAAATGGCTAAATGAGTAACATGGTCGTTAAGTGAATCCGGCTTCCCCCATGGAGTCGGCTTGTCAGAAGGTCACCAAAGGGGGAATCACATGACCCCGGAATGCTGCAACCGTCATAAATACGAGTCAGGTGCTAAGACTTGGTCACGTGACCCTAAGGACGCTGCAGTGGTCGTTAAGTGTGAAAAATGGTTGTAAGCCCCTTTTTTTCAGTGCCGTTGTAACTTTGAACGCGCACTAAGTCATCATCTTCATTTAACAACTCCATAATCCCTTGCGGGGCGGAGTCTGGGCAAATGAACGGAGCTAGCAGCGAGTTTTACTGGCCGGATGCCCTTCCTATCCCCAGGGCAGAGTTTTGTTCAGCAGATATATTCTCATCCTGCCCAGGGAGACAAATACCTGCCTCTGCCTAGGCTCGAACTCACAGCCTCCTGATTGGGAGGTGAGAGCTCCCCCTCTAGGCCACTTGAACAGTCACTAAGTAAACTATTGTAAGTCGAGGACTACCTGCACAGTGAAACTCGGAGGATTTGGGGTGAGATGGATGACTTCTCAGCACGGACTTCACCCTCTGCATAATTCCCCAATCGTCGCCGTTAACTTCATTTGTGTCTATTTACACCACTCCCGAAATGGTGTTAATTTCACAAATGAACAAAAGCACGCCAGTGACTAAATTACATCAATTACCGCATAATGTAAATTAAGTTAATTATGTAAAAAAAAAAAAGTCACATTGCATGGGTATTAAGGGACACCTGTGTCTCCTGATCGCTCAGTGAAAATCGGGGTTTCCTCGTACAAGAGGATCCATAGCCTTTTCCCCACCCGGCCGAGGAGCGGAAAAGGAACGGGAGACAAGCGCGTTCCTCTTTTACTCTCTGATTCCCAAACGGTCTTTCCCCAGATTTCAGCAGGCCCAGCGAGAACCTTGAAGTCACCCAATGAAGGAATAAAAAGGCTTCTCTTTCTCCCGGTTGGATATAAGGGTGGGATGGGATGGGATAGAGCGGCACAGGGTGCAGCAGAGCAGAGAGTAGAGTAGAGTAGAGTAGAGTAGAGTAGAGTAGAGTTGCTCTTCCTCTAAAATTCTCCCTTTTTATTTTGTTCACAGACCGTTTCTTCGTATTACAAAGGCGGGTTCGAATCGAAAATGAATGTTCGGGAAGCTAGTCTTATTTTAGGCATAAGGTAAGCCTTTTGTCTTTTTTTTTTAAAAAAGTGAACAATTGCTATTAGTTTATGTTATAACATACAAAAAAACCCCATAAAAGCAAATAGTAGGAAAAATAGGGAAGGGAAAAGTGTGGAAAAGAAGGGAAAAAAGAAAGAAAGAAAAGGCATTGACTCCCTTTGGTGCAGTAGAATAAGATAATAACATCAAAGCTCCGTGTTTTACTTTTACGTAATAGTTTAAACTAGCCAGTTCTATAACAACAGATCTATCTAATTGATAAAACCCAAAATTAAAGTTTCATTTTCCCCCCCTCAAGCACAAAGTCCAGAAGCGGTTTCCAAGTAAGAAAATACACACACACACACACAATTTTTTTTTTCTTGGATCAAAGCAGACAATTTAGCCGTCTCTGCTAACTCCACCAACTTTTGCAACCCTTCTTCGTCCATTGTGGGGATCAAAATGTCCTTCCATTTTTGTGCATAAAGTAATCTTGCTGCCATCAACGTATATATAACATCAGTGTTGGAAATGTAATCATACTGGGTTCTTATTATCATATGTGGTGGACATGCCCTAAGGCAAAAAAAGAAAAAAACCTTGAAAATACATACATGGTTAGAAAAAATGATAAAACAACATATAGATTTAAAGCCAGAAATGTTCTTGTTAGATATAATACCAGAAGAATATAATAAAGGGAATGCATACTTAATATTACATATTTTGACAGCAGCGAGAATTGTATTTGCACAATATTGGAAAAATGAGGAAATTCCTACAGATGAAAATATACTATTTAAAAAATACTAGATTGAGGAAATGGACAGATTGATATTAAAGATAAAGAACAAGGAAAATATAGAATATTTCTTAACGTGGGATTTGTTCTCTCAATGGTAAGATAGTAGAGGTAGAAATGAGAAGATGTAAGACTATTACTATGGATAAGAAAATGATGAAATATATTTAAGCAAAAAAAAAATATATTTGTTATTATTATAACTAAGTTGACTCAGACAATGTATTATTTATTAAGCACTTATGTATATTAAAGAAAAAAATCTATAAAACAGATTTCCCAAGTCTTTCAGAATAGAAAAAATTAATAGACTAACTTTATTGTCACTTTGAATGCACACTAATTGGCATACATTATAAACAAAATTTCATTGCCTACAGCTCTCAAAGGATCACCACCTTCAATTTTACACTACACGAACATGACAGAATAAATAAATAAATGCAAAAGTATGTATATAACCCACCTGTGTTTATATTTGTTTCCATTAAACTCAAAAGAAAAGTTTCTGGTTTTCTCTTTAGGTTCACTTTAAGAATTTTACGTGTTAGAATAGGAATCCTACTCCGATCTTTCTTCGCTTTCTCACATGTCCTCCATAAATGATAAAAGGTTCTTTCTTTACATTTGCTTTCCCAACATTTCATGTGAAATTCCTTTATACCTTCTTGACAACTTGTCTGGGTGTTAAATGCCAAAAGGTAAGTCTTTTGAAAAGAAGATTTATCTGAAAGAGATAACGGTGTGGGAATTTACCAGCAGAACTTTCTGCTCAACAGCTCTAGGGCATTCCAAAAACAGCTGTCCTTGTGCACTTTGGAAATCCAGTTGTGTCTTTTTATACAGTGTCTTTTGAATCTGTTATTCAAGATACACCACAAAATAAAATAATTGTTGTGGTTTGCTGGCAGCCTGTGCAGACGGCAGCGGAATCGGACAGTGGGGAAGAACGGGGACCAGTCCAGGAGTCTGGAGAGGACTCGGACGAGGGTCCTGCATCCGATGAAGAGATGGGGCCAGGGTCATCTGGGAGTGGGGTGCTGACTCCGGAGCCTCTGGAGTCTGTCAGCAGCGAGGCAGAGGAAGAAGGGGAGCCTGTTCCCAGTGCGCATGTGTGCAGAGCTGCTAGAAGGCGAGAGCAGCTGAGACAAAAGGGGCGACTCAGGAGTAAGGCTGGGAAGTGATTGCCCCTCCCATAAGGGATAAAAGTCAGACCTCAATGACGAAACCTTTGCAGGAAGCAAAGTAGTTCAT